>NC_052063.2:14010582-14376046 GCF_903992535.2 Arvicola amphibius | reverse complement strand
CTCTGTAGTTTTTGGAACCTGTCCTGGAATTAGCTCTTGTAGACCAGGCTGGCCTCGAACTCACAGAGATCTGCCTGCCTCTGCCTCCCAAGTGCTGGGGTTAAAGGCGTGCGCCACCACTGCCCAGCCAGAAACCACCTTTAGCGGTGATAATACCTTGCAAATGTTTTCCCTTGTGCTGCCTGGTGAAACTCAAATGTTTTGTCATTTGGCGAGGCCCTATTCTTGAGTTACTAATTTACCTGAACAATTAATAGCAGGGGATGGGAGTATGGGGAGTATGTGTAATGAATACTGGAGATGTGGAGGCAGGAGAATCAGGACTTCAGAGTCAGCCTGGGCTACATGTGACCCTGTCATAAAACAAAACAAAACCTCTGCAAAGACAGGGTCTCAATTATGGAACTCTGGCTAACCTGGAACTTGCTATGTAGACCGAGCTTGACTCAAACTCAAAATAGGCCTCTGCCTTCCAAGGACTGAGAAGAAAGGCATTAACCACCACGTGTCAAAAAAAAAACAAACCCTCTTGACAGGCATCACCAAATGTCACCCTCAATCACCATATATCCCTAGGAATTCCTTGCCTCGTTATCACCATCTTAATAAAGTGTACCTTTCCTTCCATTGGGGTCATTCTAATGCCTTTGCCTCTCACACCCTGTTCATCCCTTCAGCAAGTCTTTTGAGAGGACACAAAACACTCAATCGCTTCCCACTGCCTCCCACCTCCTGAATAAGCCAAGCCACCGCCATCTCTTGCCTAGGACACTTCAGGGGACCCACTGCTGGTCTCCCTCCTGTGGTCCCTTCTCACCCTTGCACTGCGGGCTAGAGTGGTTCTGAAAAAGAGTGTGCACAAGTCTCAGGCAGGCTTGAGCGGTCACCAGGCTGAGGCAGGAGGCCAGCTGATAGAGACTGTCTAAAAAGCAATGGCAACAGAGCAGGGTCCCATCTTGCAAATAGTAAAAGCTCCAATCCTCCCTCTGGGTCACCTTCATCAACCCTCCCTCTGGCGGCAGGGCCTTGTGGCCTCCCTTGATTGGAATTGTCTGCCTTGAGGGACTTCTCCAAACTTTCAGCTAGGGCGGTTCTCCCAGACACTTACTGTTATCTGACTTGCCTAGCTCTCACACGTGACCTGTCTTCCAGGCAGGAAGAGTTCCTGCCGTTTCCCTGATAGAACTCTGGAGCAGAGAACAATGCCCGGATTGTAGTGAGCCAGCGCCTGGCAAGCATTTTGTGAAGTAAGGAAACAGCTCCTCAGCCGCGGGTTTCTTCCTCCTCTGTCCATGCAATGGCTCCGGAGCAGAACGCCGGACAACCCATTGCAAGAACCTTAATTTTAGGTGAGAGACGCTGCGTCCTTGGGATATCAGGGATCAAATAAACAAAGCAAAACAAAACCCAAACTTCTCACTTTGTTTGATACCAATGCTTTCTCCTTAAAAAAAAAAAAAAAAAACAAAACTAAAAAAAAACTGTTCAACCAAGCGCACATGAGCACTCTAAGAGGAGATACTCCAGTTATGCGCTGCCACTACAGGCCAAGGAGGTTCCTCCAGAGCTCTGACAAAGGGGTGGGGGTCATGCAATGACACCTGTGGAAAGACTTCAGGGTATTTTTGCACTTATCATACCTTTCATCAAGGGTCTGTGATGACGGGAAAATTAAGTGGCCATCCCAGGTGGTCAGAAGCCGCAGAAGCTGGATCTGTGATTCCCTAAATGGGGGCCGCGGGCCATGAACACCCAGACCACCTCAGCCTGTTAGCAACCCAGGCCTCAGGGCCCCTTGTGGAGCTCCTGAGTCACCAACTCTAGAGATAAGGCTGGGGACTGGGACGCTGGGAGCTCTCCAGGAGACTGCCACTCAGAGGACTGCAGTCTAGAGGAGGGCAATGATAACATTTCTAGGTTATCAACATTAAAAAAAAAAAATCATTTTTAAGAGAACTGTCTTTATTGTTTGAAGCATAAAAAAGAGTAAACAAAAGTTGGTATTACATTTCATTTTTTATGTTGTCTTCTCAATGAAGGTATAAAAGTCCAGGGCCTCTTAGTTTTGTGAGCTTGTAAAAATGTCTAGACAGTCACACTCACAGGACGGAAAAGGCATTTACAACACGCAGCGAGACAGAAGATAAGCCCAGCTCATGGGTACATAGATGGAACTAGTGGAGGGAATTCTCAGTTCCCACCCTGCCAGGCCTTCATTTTCTCTTCATTTGCAGGCCGTAGATAGCCTTTGGCCCCCACAGAGGCGTATGACCTTTGTTCTCCAGGCCCAAAGCCTCCTCTTTTCGACTTTGATTTCCATTTGAAGATAAATATGCTTCACTTGTGACCAAGATCGTGTGGAATGCCTGCCTCCCTTTCACTTCAAATCACAATTCATTAAAATAAAATAGAAGATGCAGATTTTTTTCAAAATAAAAATATGCTGATTCAGCCGCCAACATCGCCCTAAGCGATAGATAACATACGTGATTCATTTGTATCTACATCAGTATATATTTTCATCGTTCTGGCTTTTGGGCACACTGAGATCATACAAACATAATCTCTGCGAACTCTGAACACAGAGCTCAGTAGGACGCAGTGTGTTTGCTCAGGCCGCAGTTGTGACTCAGGCTGCATGGGTTCTCGCGGCCGGCAAACAAGGAGAACTCGCCTTCTGTGGCTGTTGCTAATTAAGCTTATTCTTGCTGTGGAAAATTCTCTGGGAGCCTCTTTCCAAGGCACTGATAATAAGGGGGTAGTTTTTCTGACCTGAAAGAAATATGAGCCAGCTCAATAACGTATTCTCTGAGATGCTACCTGGAAGGAAGTAAATTATTTCGCATCAAGGGTGTGTTCATCTAAGAAATACATGAATTACCTTCAGGGATTGCTTGAACATGGTCAATCGAAATGATTTAACAATGAAATCTAGAGGTCTGGTTACTTTCCCGGTGGGGATTTGCACTTTGAATAAAAACTGACATTTCAAATAATATGGGGGGGGGATTTAAATGCTTATAATTTCATTTCTGCAATTATAAATGGGAGGCGCTTAAATTGATCCTTGACACTGATAAATGTGTTTAAGTTAGTTCTCAAAAATGACGTCAACCTGTGGTTCCGTTGCTCGATCTCTGAAGAAGCTGTGGTAATGAGCGCATGGTGGGGGTGGACCGCCTTGGCTACACCTGCCTGAGCATCTGAACAGGTCTTCCTTTATTGGCTTGTGCTCACACACTTTCTCAGTCAAGTTCTCTGCTGGATGACATTGAAAAGCTTTTGCTGATTCTCAAGGCAGCCTGTCAGCTTATCTTCTGTCAAAGTCAGTCGCTGCTCCAGAATTGAAACAGTCTGAGGCAAAAAAAAAAACATTGAGAGGGCATTGGTGTTGGGCAACCTGGTGCTTAGAGCGATGGGCTCAGCTCTACAGCAGCCGGTGTTTGGACTTGAATATCAATCACCTGCTCCCAAATTGACTAAAAAAATGGGCTCCCAACTTAGTGTGCTATTGTGCCCACCTGCAGAGCAAAGCATTATCAAGTATTGAAGAAGTTAAAACAAAACCAACCAACCAACAAATCCCCCCAAACCAACCAAAACAACTAAGGAGGACCGGACAGAGAGAAGACAGGAAAGAAAGTGTCCACTGTCCACTGAAACTGAATGTGGTGCCCGAGAGATCAGCAGTTTTTAAAGGAAAAAAACGTTTGGTAAACACAAGGAAGGGTCACCTGTGGCACAAATTTTCAAAAGAAAAATGGGTGAGCTTCATGGGATTTTTAGCGAGCAAATGTGGCCTCAGAGTCTCACAGGGCTCTTTCTCACGGTATGTCAGAGACCCACAGACACTCTGCGTAACTTCAAAGGCCCCGAGATGGAATGTGTAGGACAAAATGGGTCGGTTCTAAACACTGGCCGAACCACTGAGTCTTCTTTAGTGCCTGATGGTTTACCTGAGACAGACAAAGGAAACAGCCTCGTGTGGACATTGCATGATTTCCAGCGGTAATGGTAGATGCACAGTTGAGAACTGAGGTGATTTCTAGGCAGGAGGTGTTTGAGATTGAAATATTTATTCTGGGCAAGAAACTGTTGTTGCTCTCTCTCTCATGCATTTACCCCTCGCTCTGTGTAACGCGAGAGGCAGTGTGTGCACTGTGCACAGCAAAGATTACATGCACACACAAGGAGAACAACAGATGTCTCCAAAGGACACCATCAGCAGACTGGGGACACCATTGTTTCCTTTCAATACAAGACTTTTCTTATGTTAGGTCTACACCTCCTGAGAGCTGGAAGATGTTTTAGAACAGTATTTAAGGTCCACCGCACTTCTTTGCTGTGCTAAATGGCCTCAAGAGACTGGCTAAGATTCTAAAATGGGCACACAAGCCACTGGGAAGAAACTCTGGCGAGAGACATTGCACACTCGGCAGGCAGAGGATTATCAGTGGAAAAACTAGAAACTTTGGCAGTATTTTGTACTACAAAGGAGTGTTTACTTACAATAAATTTTTCTATGCTGTTAAATATTTCTTTATAAGTGACCAATATAAACAAATTCAAAGGATAAAATATTACTGCTTAAAACCAAATAACATTCATAGCAGAGTATCACTGCTATTTGCACAGATGCCACAGAGAGCACAGGGTGCTGTGTAAAAACACACACAAACACACACACACACGGGGCGGGAGAAGGGACGAGGGAGAGAGAGAGAGAGAGAGAGAGAGAGAGAGAGAGAGAGAGAGAGAGAGTTTCTGAGATACTCTATACAAGTTTGCTCAGACTAGCTTAGCCTGGAGTGTCTTGCTAATGACTATTTGAGTTTGCCTTGCCAGTCAAAATGCCCCCTGCACGTTAGATGTCCTCTCTAGATATCCCACCCCGAGGCCGAAGGTCAACCTACCTGCGTTAGGACGTTGAGTTGCTCCATAATGTGCTCTAGAGCGTCAGTCACGGCGAGCGGCACGCTTCTTTGGCTCTCCAAGGGGAGGTCACTTAAGTCTGCTTTCTTCTTCACAGTGGTTGATGAGCGCTCTGGCATTAAGGAAGGGTTCAGGAAATACCCACACAGGTCTTCGCCCTTCTCTGCTACGGCTCGGCTAGCAGAATCTGTGGTCTTTCAGGCCACGGAAAAGGCAGGAGCAATTAGAGTTTCCAAACTTACTAATACCCACACATACGCATATATAAATACATATCTAACACTTCCAGGTTACAGTGAATCATTTATCTTCTTTATATAACGGAGTACAGAAATAACAATTACAATGAAGGAACAAAGCTAACAGTAAGCAGAGAAAATTTACAATGTTTCTTCATTTTCTGTGAAAGACTTCCTATATGTCTGCCTGGTCAGGAGAGTTAGCATTTAAAAAGATTGCTGAATGAAGCTTATTTTCAATTTAAAATAAACATCTGCCTCCATTAAGATGACTATTAGTCTCCAGGAAAAGAAAATAACAAGCGCTGGTGAAGATGTAGAAAATTGAAGTCATCGAGTTTCACTGCTTAAAGCAGGAAATGCTCAAGCCGCTATGGGAAGTTTGGCAATTCCTCAAAAAATTGATCACAGAATTGCCATGCAATCTAGCAATGCCACTCCTCAGTATACAGCCAAAGGAACCGAGAGCAGACTCAAAGGACCAATATGGAAGTGCCAATATCCTTGGTGGCCTGTCTCACAGTAGCTTAAAAAAGAGTCTGACCTATCAGCAGAAAAAGGTGTAGACAAAACGTGGTAAAAATCGCTGATGGAATTGTATTTGGCTACGAAATAGAATTCTGATAATACTAACATGGGAAAGATCTTGAAAACATTATGCTGTCTGAAGTAGATGAAATACATGTCGTATTTCAAAGAGGTAGAGTCAGGGATGAAGGTTACTAGCATCTGGGAGGAAGGGTAATGAAATACTGCTTACTGAGTAAAACAGTTTCTATTTGAAACGCCAAAAGGTTGTGGAAATAAACAGTGGGAAGAGAACATTGTGTGTTTTCTGAATAAATCTGCTAGTAGATTGCATACTTAAAGTGAGTTTTTAAAAAGTAACTTCTTTGTTACATATATTTCACTACAAATCTAATCCTCCAGTTAGTCAGGTGGTGGCAGCGACGCCTTTAATCCCAGCACTTGGGAGGCAGATCAGGTGGGTCTCTGTTCGAGGCCAGCTTGGTTTACAGAAAGAGTTCCAGCACAGCCAGGGCAACAGAGAGAAACCCTGTCTTGAAAAACAAACAAACAAAAAAATCAAAACAAAACCAAAAAGAAAAAAAAAATCCTCCAATTCAGTAACAGCAAACTGCTAGAATATAAACTTAAGAAAATAATTCCACTTAGAATAGCGTTAAAAATTAAACTACTTAGGAATAAATTTTACAAACTAAGTGTCAGACTTGTACACTGGGAACGGTAAGGCACCATTAAGTGGAACTACACTTAATGGAAAGACACCTCCTATCCTGTGCTCACAGATCTGAGAACCAACACTGTTAAGACGGCAAATGCCCGTAATCCCAGCACCTGGAAGGTTGGGGCAGGAGGATGAGGAGTTCCACTACAGCCTAGACTATCTTATATAGAGAGACTCTGTCATAAAAAAGATGGCAGTATCCCCCCAACACTGACGAAGGCACTCAGAGCAATCTATCAAACTTCCAGCAGCTTTCTTTTACAGAAAGCTTAAGCTGGCCCTAAAATTCACACTGAGGTGCAAAGAACCCACACAGCTAAAATAACCTGAGAGAAAAAACAGAGAGCACGCCCCAAACTGCAAAAGTTACCAGCAAGTTCTAGGACCTAATACGGTGTAAAAAACTGAGGTTGTGTCTCAACGCTACGGTCCATGTCCGGTGTGTGTCTCGCCCTATGCTTAATCCCTAGCCCCTTCAAAAGGCTTATAGACCAACACAACAGATTTGACAGATCAGAAATAAACCCGTATATTAACATATGGTCGACTGATTTCAGACAACTGCCAAGAAAATTTACTTTGGAAAAAAAAAACCCATTATCTTTTTAACAAAAGATGCTGGGAAAACTAGATACACTTAACAAAATAAATCTGTTCCTTGACTTCACGCCATGTGCGATATTAACCCAACAAAGGTCAGAGATTTAAAAGAAGAGCTAAGACTATAAAACTTTTAGAAGGAAATAGGATGAAATCTGGTCCTCGATGGACCCAGGCGTGTCCAACCTGTTACACTGCCACACGGCAACTGTACTTGGCCACATTCATTGCTACTGAATAATTTTGTAAGTCAGATGAATCTTCGAAGCATTGGCTTACATTAAAGAAGCTAGACACCAAAGGCTATTATGTAATACTATTTCTATAAAACAGTCAACATGGGAGAATATGATAATATACTAAAACCAGTGGTTGCGGGGGGGGGGGTGAGTGCCAAGGGGAATAAGATGACAGTGGTAATGCCACAAAAATGGTCTTAAAGTCCCTCAGCAGTGACAAAATCCCCTGAAATTAGTCATAGTAGGGGCTCAAGAGACGGCTCAGCAGCTAAGAGCTGACTGCGAGAGAACCCAGACTTCAATTCCTAGCACCCACATGGTGGCTCACCACCACTGGTAATGCCTGTCCCTGTGGAGACTGCACGCAGGCGGTGCACATTCTTACAGAAGGCCCACACACAGAAAAATACATTAGTCACAGTAGTATAAACTATTTTACTAACTTTGTTAAATGCTAGTGACGTGCACATGTCCAAAGAGTCAATTTTATAGCGTATAAATTCCCTGATTAAAGTTATTATGAAAATACAACCCAAATAAAATACACGCCTCAGAGTTTTTGCTGGTTTGTTTTTCTACTCTTAAACTCCTGGTTGTTGCTAGGGGCCGGGGGCTCCTGGCAGAGGTTTCTCCAGGTGTTTCTGTTGACAAGGTGACGCATGGCAGCCACTGCAAGCTTCCCACACGCTAGCTTATTTCAGCCTCTCAGTGGCCCCACGGGTGGACTCTCCTGGTTTCCGCAGCTGCCTCTGGTGTTCTAGCAAGGCTGAGTTCCTTCACTTTCAAAGGATGCTCTAGGTTTTCAGAAAAGGAAACGGACGCTGAGCAGCTCATCAGCCTGCCCAAGGCCATACGTGTAGGAACGAACCAGAGTTAAGGCGAAAAATGCTGAAGCTCTCCACGTGCAGAACTCTGGGGCGAGGCCACTGCTCTCCATGGTACTCTTGACCATTTTTTTTTTTAGAAAGGTGAAACATTCACATTTCCTTTTCGTATAAATACAACAATTCACTGTTTGTCAAAAATAATGAAATTAAATTTTAAAAATCCACTATTATCCGCTAAGGTGAGGCCGAGGGCTCTGTGTACACTAAGGTCCCAATTTAATTACTATAGCAGTTCAATCAATGAACTTAAACAGGGGTAAATGACTTAGGAACATAGGAAGTCAAAGCAATAAAGGAACTCTAATAGAGTCTTAATAGTAACTTTCTTGTTTGGAGAAAGAAAACAGACAGATTACCATCACAGAACATATAGCCATGATAAGAAAAGGAAGCATACGGGCCGGAAGGAAAAAACAGCCAATCCTCATAGCAAACATCAGCCAAGTGATGTCTGCTGTTCCATCAAAGGAACTAGAACATACATCTTAGCTGATTCGTCCCTACCAACCAATCCTGCCCTTGCTTCCTGTGTGCAGAGGAGAAAAATGAGATGCACACATCATAAATTAAGAATAAATTTCTTTATCATAAAATTGGAGAGAAACCACGTTTAAGATGCTGTGCCTCTAGGACCTGTCTCCCAAACATCCCTGCTAATATCTGGTGTAATATGAAGCACCTGCCAGTACCAAACATATACAGGACAGGATGCTCGCTCTCGAGGACTCTCTAGGACAACTAGAGACACGGCTGGAGCTAAGAAAGCAGAAAACATAGGAGACGGGGGTGGTGGTGGGGGGGACCTTAGGTCTGAGAAAAACAGCGACAGCTGTAGAAGGCTCACAAGAACGCCAGCACCCTGCAGCCCCTCTACTGCTGACACGCCAACAGTGGGGACAGAGATGCCTTTGCTGCCCAGCAAACCAGACCTTTCTGCAGTGGGCACCGGGCTGCAGCAAGGAGAATGTCTCACATGGCACTTCCCCTCCAAAACTAAGTTTACTAAGGTTAGAAAGTATTGTTCTTCCACCCCTCCCCTCAAACAAATCATCTAGCCAAAGCTGTAAGGGATTATCAAGATGAGGCCACTTGAGGTGAGAAGCTCCATCCCTGGGCTGGAGTCCTAGGCTGAATGGGAAAGAGGAAGTGAGTTGATCCTGTGTCCAATGTTTACTGCTTCGGAGCTCTCTCTTCTTAATCAGCACTGAACTACAGGGGCTGTTGATATATGCTCTCAATAGTCCACGCCACGTGACCAGCACCCGTATACACCTTCCACCATGACCGCTCTACCAGGATAGATTGTACTCTCAAAGTCGAAGTGGAAACAAACTCCTGTTGCCTTAAGTTGCTTTTGCTAGGCATTTTGTTGCAAACACAAAACAAGTTAACTAATAAAATATACCAACAAAATCAACCAGCCAGCCTGCCAGCCTGCCAGCCAAATAAACACATACACAAAACCAGAAAAACACAAAAGCCTTAGGTATAAAGTTTTACAGAGGATTTGAAAGGCGCATCCCTTACGGGGCTGTCAGCTGGGGTATCTGAACGACTTCGGTCCCCTGGACACAGCTGAGGATACACAGCCGGCATTACCAATGTTTCTCATTATTTTCATTTCTATGGAAACCGATCTGCTTTGAAGGCATGAATGGGTAGCACGCAAGTACAAATGAGATTTGTATAAAGATGCCCCTGTACTTTCACTTATCACTGTATGATTAAGAAAACACAGGCTCTATTACCAGGTCCTTAATGGAAGATCTGTTTTCTACCGCCCCGCCCTGCCCTGGAAACCCGTGCCACAGCAGGCAACCATTAATTAATGATGCAAGCGCTGACTACAACATCTGGGCACTGGGAAAGAGGCGGCGAGGGAAACAGAATCAGTGCTCTCTCTTCTGAACTAACAGTGAACTTCAAGTGTGCAGATGCAGGCTTTCCCAATGTTCCGGGCAGATGCGACACCAATCATGTTTCCTGCCAGAAAAACATGGTAGTGGTGGTGGGGCGGGGGTTGGAGACAGAGGCTTGGAAAGCCATAGCCGGTTCAGATTCATTTTGTTGTCGTGTTAGACCGTCCACAGGATGAACACAACTCTGTCACTGCCTGTCTCGGTCACATTCCTCTTGATGTGACAAAACAGCTGAGGGCGTTTGGGGGGCTTCCAGCTCCAGAGGGACCAGGGTCCATCACCTGTCACTGCAGGAAGCAGCGCAGCAGCAGGCAGGCGGGCAAGGTGTGGAGGTAGCAGCTGAGAACCCACAGCTCAGACTACAAACGGGATCCATAAGCAAAGGCAGAGGGCACACCGGCGAATGGCGTGAACCTCTGGAAATCTCAACGCCTGTCCCCATGGGCACACCTCCTCCAACACAGCCACACCTCCCGATTCTTCCCAAACAGTTGCACCAACTGGGGACCAAGTTTCGAACACATGAGCCTGTGGGGGCCATTCTCGTTCATATCACCGCCCGCCCAACAGTATCCTAGTGACTAGGGGAAGCCCGTAGTGGCTCCCTTCGGATAACTGTTAACCAACAACAAATGCTGGGCTAGGCATTCCTGTAAAGGTCTCCTGTGCACAGAAGATGTCCCTACGGCGGAACAGCCGTCACTTATAGCAAATGCTGTCGAACACGTTAGTATCAGCTGGCTCTTCCAGTTTCGCATCTAAAAGATAATTATTCCACAGATAAAATCCTGCCTAATGTGGGCAGGAAACCTTGTCATGGCTTTAATATCACTGTGAATTTCCTGGGCTGATGGTAAGTTGAGGATATTTAATGTATATGTCAATAAATTCTATAAGCGTCTCAATTTAATCTTTTGCCAAATTTTAAACAAATATTTTTGGCTTTTGAAATGAAAATATAATTCCATCATTTTCCCTATTCTGTTTGTTTCCTCCCTCTAACTTTTGCCATGTACTTGCCTTCCCCTTGCTCTCAAATTCATACTTCTATGTCTTTAATTGTTGTTACACACACACACACACACACACACACACACACCTAAATATATAAATAAAACTTGCTCAGGCTGTGTAAAGTTACCTGAATGTGTATGATTTCAGGGCTGACCACTTGGTGTTGGGATAGCCAAATGGGGGGCCCTTTGCAGAGCAGACTATTTCCTTAGTTACCTACAAGTCTTTGTCTAGGTATGAGGTCCTGTCTGCTTTCCCCTTCCATGTGTGGGAGGTCCTTCTGTCTATGTGTTGCTTTCATTGGTTAATGAATAAATCTGTTTTGGCCAATGGCTTAGCAGAATAGAGCGAGGCGGGAAAACTAAACTGAAGGCTAGGAAAAAGAAGGCGGAGTCAGGGAGAAGCCATGTAGCCCTGCCGGAGACAGACACTGGATGAACTTTACCCTGTAAGCCACAGTCACGTCGCAATACATAGATTAATAGAAATGGGTTAATTTGCCGGGCGGTGGTGGTGCACGCCTTTAATTCCAGCACTCGGGAGGCAGAGGCAGGTGGATCTTTGTGAGTTTGAGTCCAGCCTGGTCTACAAGAGCTAGCTCCAGGACAGGCTCCAAAGCTACAGAGAAACCCTTTCTCGAACACCCCCCCCCCAAAAAAAAAAGAAAAAGAAAAGAAATAGGTTAAGATATAAGAGTAAGCCAGGAATACACTTAAGCCATTGGCCAAACAGTATTGCAAATAATATAGTTTCTGTGTGATTATCTCATGGTCTGGGTAGCCAGGAACAAACATGCAGTCTCCGCCAACACTGGTGCCATCCTTGTGCAGATCACGTTTAGGCAGCCACATTGATGAGACTTCATGGATGTAGTTTCTCTAGCATTTTCAAATATCCTGTTCCTCTGGCTCTTACAATCTTTCTGCCCCCTCTTCTGTTACGATCCCTCAGCCTTAAGGTGTGTTGCAGATTTATCAGCGAGGTCTTGGCATCACATGATCGGCCCCTTGTTCTCGGCATTTTGATTGGCTGTGGTTTTCTATAATGGTCTCCGTTGCAAGGAGACATTTTATTGCTGAACGACTTTGCCAAGTTTTTAATTGGTTTATCTATCGTTTCCAATATAAATTTAAGCGCTCTCTATATTCTGGATACCGGTCCTGTGTTCTGTGTATAATGCACTATTACATTAGTCTGTTTTCATTTTTATCCTCTGAGTGTCTGTTTTCAGAGTGTCTATCTGTTTGGTTTTTTTAAAGATTTTTTTTCCCCTGAGGAACAAACTTGTCCCAAATTTGCGATCCTCCTGTTATGATTATCATGAGCCTGTTATGATCCAGGCACGGGCATCATGCCTGGTACCAAGTTTTTGTTTTTAATGTATCCAAGTTTATCAAACATTTCCTTTATTATTTGTCCATGTTTTCCTTTTAAGGAAATCCTTGCTACCCTGAATGTATAAACCTACTTTTCTCATTTCTTTTAGAGCTTTTAAGTCAGTATGGCTTTTCATATTAAATAAGTCTTTAATCTATCTGGTCCTGGTAGTTTTTGTGGTTAAAAGTCGGGACGTATTTTCCTTTTGACTTTTCAGACTGTCCAGGGACGAGTCCATCTTCACAGAAGTGTGAAGTCCACTCTTTCATGTGGCAGTTGTCCACACTGGATGGTGGGCTTCCGTGCTTCTAGTACAAAAAGCTCTTCTTTTCCTGCAACACCACCACACCGACAGCCTGCAAGTCTTTCCAACTTATTCTGGCAGTTTGGGCTCTTTAGTTTTGCCTGTTTACTTTAAAATTTACTTTTGAAGTTCCTTCAAAAATGTTACTGGTCCGATTATTAGAATTGCTTCATATTTACAAATTTATTTGGAAGGAATTGACAGCTACATTACATTGAACCTCCCTATCTATAAACATAATTACTCCTTAAAACATTAATTAGTCTAAAATTTCATGTTATCCAGACATAGTAGCTGTTGTAGAATAATCTTTTTGTACTTTGTAAATGTGTGTCTTTACCAAGGTGCCTTCTGATTGGTTTAATAAAGAGCTGAATAGCCAATAGCTAGGTAGGATGAGGTTAGGCCTTCTTGTCTTTGTAGTTGTTGGCGCCTCTCTCTCCCTCTCTCCTCTCTCTCTCTCTCTCTCTCTCTCTCTCTCTCTCTCTTTTGTTTGTTATGGTTTAGTTCTTATAGCTTCGACTTGAGTACCAGTGGCTTCAGGGACACCACCTTTTCTGTTCTCCGCTGTCTGTGGAATATTCCTTTACATGATGTGATTACATGTCACTGTGATTGGTTTAATAGAGAAGCTGACTGTCCAAGAGTTGGACAGGTAGAGGTTAGGTGGGACTGGCAGACAGAGAGGTGAGGAAGAGGGGGAGCCTCAGGAGTCACAAGGAGATGCAGAGGAAGCAGGAGATGAACTTGTCATACTGGAAAAAGTTACTGAGCCACGTGGCAGAGTGTAGATAAGAAATATGGGTTAATTTAGACTGTAAAAGTTAGCTAGTAACAAGCCTATTGCCGAGCACTTATAATTAATAATACGTCTCTGTGTAGTTATTTGGGAACTGGCTGGCGGGACAGAAAAGTCTGCCTACAACTGCGATTTCTCAGGGTTCACGCCTGTGCACCCCTGCCCACTCACCTCACACCCGTGCACGTCACTATTCTAACGACTCCCAGAAACCCAGCATCCTTCATTCGCACTAGTAGCCTCCCTTTGTACATTTCCCCGGCTTGGTTTACAGTGGTGCTCGCCAGCTGAGCTCTTTCTTCTCACGCCTTCCCATCAACTCTCTTCATCATTGCTTGTCTCTGTATGACGTCACCAAAACACCACTTCGGACGGCTACCAGGAATGTCTGCGGAGTTGGACAGAGACTCCTTCCCTGGCTTTTCAGACGTGTGGACTGACAACATTCTTTTGGAATGTTCTTCCCTGCTAGGCTGCCACGCTACCGGTTCCTGGTTTCTATGCTTCCCTCTGGTCTTTTCTCGCCTCCCTGGCAGGTTTATCCATTTTCATCAAGTTGTTTTATTAAAACATCTCAAGGCCCGCAATCAACTTCAAGTGTTAACACACTGCACATGTTTTAGTGAATGCAGTACTCACGCATGTTTTGAGGGCACAGCACTGACACACTTGTGCACAACTCGTATCAGATCAGGGTAGCTGTGTATTTGTCACCTTGGGGATCTATCACGTGTGCTACTGAACCCCTTTTTACTCTGTGTTCTCAGGAAGTCTTCTCTGAGCTTGTTGCTCCATTAACCACACAGATGCAGAACACTTACACACTCTGATTTCTATACTACCCTTTCCTTTAGGTTCCGTGTGTGTGTGTGTGTAAAATCTTGTATACTTGCTATGTATTAATACTACTGAATGATTCAGACACATCAAACTTAAGGTGTCCAAATGAAAACTTGGAAAATCCCTTGCTTCCCTGAATCAGTTTATCATTTTACACACTGGGAATCTAGAAATGATCATTGGCAACCACTCTCCTCTCTTCCAATCCATTCCAAACCTTATCCACTGTGTCTTGTATCTTTCAAATGAATTCCATTCTCTTGATCGCCACTAAAATGAGTTATTCTAGTTATCTTCATTTTTGTCTGGATTACTGACTTATGCCTCTAACTGGCGTTAATGCAGCCATTCAGCTACCGTGAAGATTATTTCCCCGTTGGAAAGGACAAGATGCATGTTTGGTCCCCACAGTCCTCTCCACTGTAACCTGCCCAGTCTCTGGGCTCTAGTCTGTCCTGGTTCTTAAACGGCACCAAGCAGGATGGGTCTCTGTATTAGCTCCTATTTTCCAGCTCTCTCACTTCAACTCCCTCTGAAGCTGAGGCCAGCACTTCTGGGACTCTAATGTGCACAAGTCTGGGGCTCTCATTAAAAGATGTGATCTGATTTGGTTAAATCTGGGGTGAAGCCTGAGACTGCATCTTTGCTAAGATCCCACAAGACGCTCAGGCCAACTCTCCAGCAGTCAATGTGGAGGAACAAGGCTTTAGCCCTCAGCTCTGGTGCCTCTCAGGAGGACTGTGTCTGCTCTCACCTCACAAACGCTAGCGGTCCAGAGTCATCTTCCTGTTAGTTCACGAGCTATTCCACGCTATCTTTCACTCACCGCTGTAACTCGGTCCCCAACCCCCTCGACCTAGTGCCTGGCTCATTTGTTTCTTGAGAGATGAACACCATCCACTGGAGCAGTCCCTGACGAAGGCTGAGTCACCTTCCTTCATGATGCTGACACCACAGGCTCATTGCCTTAAAGTGCACAGCCACAGGAATCCAGCTCATCTCTGGTTAACAGTCATGGTATTTTCTACCTCAGCTGAAATGTACTCATTTGGGTTTACAGAGCAATGGCCAGAGGCCTATTTGATTTGCGATGTATTGACATTTGATATTTCTATATATTGACTTTTCTCCTCTCACAGGCTGGTTGGCACTAGTCCACCAGCACTCCAGATTCTACTGGGCCGGGCACAGGAGACGCAGAAAAACAAGCAAACAAAAAAGAAAGAAAACAACAACAAAACAAATGCCAGTCACTACTGTCAGATCCAAATCTGTTCCTTAGTGGGCAGGGTGGCTCAGAGGAGGGCAGAGGCAGAAGGAACAGATACACATTGAGTACATCCTACCTTTGGCCACAACACACACACACACACACGATTAAAGGATTGCTTAAGCCAGGCGTGGTGGTGCATGCATCTAATACTGGCACGTAAAAGGCAGAGACAGGTGAATCTCTGTGAGTTCAAGGCCAGCCTGCCTGTTTTACCACAGCAAGTACCAGGCAGCCAAATCTATACAATGAGACTCTGCCTCAAATAACAACAAACATCTGTACAAATAAACAAAATAGACCCGATTTAAATAAAAACTGTTGCTTAAATTCTTACCAAAATTCATTTCCCCTTATATTTAGAAAAAGGACTGACTAAAAGGCCGAAGGAAAATGATGTGATAATAGCTGAGCAGAAAGGCCAGAGCTGTGCATAGCATAAGTTGCAGTAGGAGGATACCAGAGCTTAGTGTACCAAACACACAACAGTAAGAGGCAGTGTCCCTGTTGCCAAGAGAACCCTGCTTTGCCTGCAAAGAGGCGGTAATGCAAAAACTAAAACCAAGCCGGGCGGTGGTGGCGCACGCCTTTAATCCCAGCACTCGGGAGGCAGAGGCAGGCGGATCTCTGTGAGTTCGAGGCCAGCCTGGTCTACAAGAGCTAGTTCCAGGACAGGCTCTAAAAAAAGCTGCAGAGAAACCCTGTCTTGAACCCCCCACCCCAAAAAAAACCTAAAACCAAACAAGCAAATTCACAAACGTGTGCGCGGTTTGGATGTAAAGCCCACAACTGTCATTTCCTTTGACTAATAACCGAGTAAGAATAATCGTCACATTTAATATCCGAGAGGACAGCTCTTGGCACCGAATTAAATATATCACTGCATTATCTGAGAAAACATTGCTGGTCTCTAAAACTGGAAGTTTTAAATACGTTGTAGTGGGTTGTGGTTTACTTTGAAATGAAAATTAAAACAAATTCTTACAGTCTAACAATTCGGGAAACCTGTCGACATGTTCAATTAAAAGTACATTTGAACTGGAACTGGAGGGAGCACTTGCTGCTCTTCCAGAAGACCCAGGTTCAGTTCCCCACACCCACATGGTGGCTCATAACCAAACATAATTCTAGTTCCACAGGATCTGATGCCCTCTTCTGGCTGCCACAGGTATTACACACAACATACAGACAGACGAAACATCCATCCATACACATTAAAAAAAATCTTAAAAAATTTTAGACAAAATCTTATACGTTTGAACTTATGCAATTATGATGATGATGATGATGATGGTGGTGGTGGTGATGATGATGATGATGGTGACAGGGTTTCTCTGTAGCCCTGGATGTCCTGGAGCTCACTCTGTAGACCAGGCTGGCCTCGAACTCAAGAGTTCTGTTTCTTGAGTGCTGGGATTAAGGGCTTGAGTCACCACTGCCCAGAAAATTTACGTCATTTAATTGTGTTTCAGTGAGCTTGTTTTTCTCTGCATGGGATGCTCCTAACACATTCAGTGCCCAAGTGTTAAGACAGAACACCAGATGTAAATGACTGCTAGAAAAGTAAAGAACAAAATAAAATCTCTAATTCTGTTAATAGGGACCTGCAAGAAGGTTCAGTAAGGCGCTCGCTGCCAGGCCTCATGAGCTGAGCTTGATTCCCAGATTCATCTGGTGGGGGACAGAACCAATAGACTCCTACAAACTGTCCTCTGGACTCCATGCATGGGCACAGTGGATTGTGTTCACTCCAAAACACACACACACACACACACACACACACACACTCTCGCACGCACACACGCACACACGCACGCACGCACATGCACACGCACGCACGCATGAGCACACGTGCACAAATGTAAAAAATTAACATAGCATTAATATCAGCATGCAATGAACTGTACAAACATACATAGTTTTTTCTTAGAAGCACAAATCTGGAAGACTATATTTTTTTAGACAAATTCTTCTTTGACTGATATTCCAAGGCCCACAACTGTCTTTGTTTTATCTTAAGGATGAATTCACAGCTCTGCTAAAATAAGGAGTGATTTTAATTAGGCGTGACCTCGAAATTTTATAAATTATTACCCCCTATTGCAGATTTCCAATTTAGAGCGTCCTTTCGTCAACATTAGCAAGTGCCTGATGTTAGATGACATTTAGTAACCAGTTACTCATCGCGCCTCCTTTTCCACTAAGCTACAGTGGAGAAGCAGACTCTGTTAAACACTGCGAGGAAGGACGCTAAAACTAGGATTCTAAGCGACAATGCAGGTGGCCGAGGTCTTAACCGTCTGGGGAGTAAGGGACTCAGAGCTGAGACTCAGTCCAGCCCAGGCCTTGCTTGCCTTCTACGCCTCCTAGCTGTGTAACTCTGGGCAAATTGCCTCGCCTCTAAGACTGGTTTGTGTAATGAGAGAATCCATGCGGATGCGTAAGTAAGTAGGTAAATGCTAAGTAGTACACGGTGGCTATTTTTACGGGGACCACAGGAATGGGAGGAGGATACTCCTGAATCTGATGCAGGAAAGCTGTTAAATACCCGTCTATAATACTACATTCCTAGATGAGTGGCATAAGCTATTCGAGTTGGCAATTACTCTCAGATTATTTTATAAACCAAATGCTAAGCCAAGTAGTGCTCAGCAGGGTGTTTTCTGGGAACCGGCAGGATAATCCTCAAGTTTCCATCGTAGGTAAAGAGCCAGAAAGGACATTTTAAAGCTACAACAATTAAGGCATTGGAGAAGATCAAACGGGAAAACGAGACAGAAGGCCATTAAGGAAAAAAATATGTTTAGTGAATGTAATTCAAATAAGCAAAGAAACAGTGTGGACTGAGGACTATATTACTATATTTAAAATTTAAATATTTATTGTTAAAAATAAAACTTAAAATAAAAAATAAAAAAAAGAATAGCTAGAGCTATATAAATCCTTTCAGGGATTTCTGAAGAGAAACAAAACATAAAGATGAAATGATCATCTCCCAAATGTCAACACAGCTCTGGAGAGTCAAGACAAGTGACAAATGAGAACAGCATGTTTGTGGCTTCCAGCAAAAGGGCAATCGCTGGAATTAAGTGACCCAGAGATAAATTTTTTAAATGAACAGAACAATAGAAAAGTGAGAAAATTATACAAAAAGGCAGGCTAAGAAACACAGATGAACAGCAAGTCAAAGCTACACAAATCTCTAAACGTGAAATTAACTTGGCAATACTTCTTGTTTATCATAATAATCAGAAATAAACACACAGCTAGAAAGGTGGCTCGGCAGGTGAAGGCACCTGCCGCCCAGCCTGACGACCTGAGTGTATGTGAACCCGGAAGGCACAGGGTGGAAAGGCACTCTCTCCACTATAGCCATAGATTGCTATGCACACATGCATGTTCTGCCCTCCCATCAACGTGAGGGAGTCTGCTGGGACACGGAGGCTCCTAGGAATGTCAGAAGCGACAGCCACAGAGTATCACCGACATGACTTCCCAAATGAGAGTTGAACAAGGACAACAGCAATGGACACGTCAAAGTGGACATGAAGAGTTCGCGAGGCCTCAGGCGCACAGGAAGGACCACTGGCAGCTGAGGATGCTGAGACCAGGAAGAGCCGGTCCTCTCTAGTAGGAAAGAGCACACCAGCTAGGCGTGCGGCACCGGACGGTCATCCCTTCAAACACACAGACAAGTAACACGATATAGATGGCGAGGTAATATTTAGGAATACATATGTACACACAGTTATGAATGTGATAACAATTAGAAAAAGAAGAGGGGTATATGGGAGAGCTTAGAGGGAGGATGTGGGTGCTGGGAACAAACTCTGGTTTTCTCCTAACTGCTGCACCATCTCGCCAGCATCCAGAAAATCTAATATTACTACTGAGAGGAAGCATTTGTACAAATATTTTAGAATGAAGTCAATGCTCTGAAGCTCTTTTTAAAAGTTCCTATCCTCAGAACCAGATCCATCTTTGTTTTTTTTTAATATTTATTTATTTATTATGTATACAATATTCTGTCTGTGTGTATGCCTGCAGGCCAGAAGAGGGCACCAGACCTCATTACAGATGGTTGTGAGCCACCATGTAGTTGCTGGGAATTGAACTCAGGACCTTTGGAAGAGCAGGCAATGCTCTTAACCTCTGAGCCATCTCTCCAGCCCCAGATCCATCTTTGGAACTGTCTGTGAGGCAGGCTGGCCCTTGAGCAAACCGCAGTAGCCCATGCCAGCAGATTCTCCTTAGGCTGTGCAAAGGGAAACCATGAGATGGGGACCCCATGCCAGTGGGGTGGAGACCTGCTCTTCCTGTCAGTGCCCTCCTACCCCTAGTTCTTAGTGACCCTGGGCATTTCAGAGCCAGCTGGTCACTGCTACTGGAGGTCTATGTACCCCCAGTGTGTGTCCCCTAGCTCCTGAGCCTGGAGGACAAGGCCTCTTCTCCAAGTTTCTGGATTCTAACAACCTTACCCTCTTCCTGGAAGGCTATATCAAAGGGTGCACAGTGTCTGCTTCTGGTAAGGGACAGCATCGGTTTGTTGTCTGAAGGTACACACATGCCTTCTAATTATTTCAACTATCATTTATTCTTTTTAAACCATTTCTTTATAGAATACAAAAGCTGCTGTTTGTAGAAGCATATGCCACACAGTGATTAAAATCACATATTCTAAAGTCAAGTAGAAGTAAAAAAAAACAAAAAACAAAACCAAACCAAACCAAAACAACAACAACAACAACAAAAAAAACCCAGCCTTATTATTTGCTTGCTAACTAGATGGACTTGGGGCAAATTCCACCAATGAGGTTAGCATATGGGAGGCATGGAGAGAGAATTCTGACTGGATCAACACACCCTTCCCTGTTACAAAATTTAAACAACAACAACAACAACAACAAAACTCTTTTCATATGATGTCTGGAGGATTTTCACTTGAGACATGGAAAAATATAATTCTGTTCCTTATACTTCATTTTGAAACAGTTTCAAATTAGGGAACTGTTGTTATAAAAACAGTAACAGAGGACAATGAGGACAGGAATAACAATGTAGATTCTTTAATTTTGTTACAACTGTCATGTAGCTATATATCTACCCTGGTGAGTTTTTCCCCTAAATCTCCTGACAGTTGGTGGCACTGTGCCCTTTACCCCCACTCTGACAATGCTGTGTTCTAAAGAGCACACCATTCTCTATCATAACCATGGCACCACTATGAAAACCCGCGAACAACATTGTACTCTCATCGAAAACTCAGTCTACACTGAATTTTGCCAGTTTTCTCCCCTTGGGGGTGAGGTCAAACCCAGTCCTCAAGGCAGGCCACTGTCAGTAAGATGCTGTAGCAGTGTTCCATAGATTTCTCTACCCGACCAGGACCACATAGAGAACTGCATTACATTGCATTTAGTTGTGGTTAGACACAGAACCGGCACATAAGAGCCCCTCTGCTGACATACCGTCTCTCTATCTAGCGAGTATCTTTTAAAGGACATCTGTTTTACGTTCTTTTCTTGCTGATGGTGTCAGAAACAACGCTGAGGCAAGCACTCTTTCATAGAGATCTTTGTGTTTATATCTCGTCCATTCTTCAGGGTGACTTACTATATGTTATCCAGGGTCTCGCTGAACAGCATAAGCTGAAACAGTTATTTTAGCAGCAACAATTTAACGCAAGGGACTCCTTGCAGAGGTCTGGAAGTTTTGTCAAGACCAGAGAGGGCTAGGAGGGAAGTGGAGATAGCAAACACACTGATCAATGGCCTTTTAAAGGCTGGGGAACAAAGAAAGGGACTGGATTGTCACAGAAGATACTCAGAGGGCCCTTGGGAACTAAAACACTTCGTTCCTAAGGAGGGAAGAGGAATGCTCATTAAAAGGACATTTTGGAGAGGAAGAGGAAATGCCTGACATTCCTTCTCCATCCCCTCTTCTACTTAAAACAAACAGTAAAGAATTTAGCCACCATAAACACAGAAACCCACCAAAAATTTGCAGTGATTTGGAAAAAAGAAAGTTTAAAAGCGCATGGAAAATCGGAGTCTTATCTCACGTGAAGAAGAAAATACTTTAGGAATTAGGAAGAATGAAACTGAATTACTCTGAAACGTGTTAAATGTAAAAGCCAAATCGCATCAGCCTGAAGTCTAAGTAATGGGACTGGCTGTCTGGTTCAGCAACATGGCTCTTTATCTGTGTCTGAGGATGTACACTCATACGTTATGGTCCAGGTAGAACAGCGTCTGTGATGTCCGGCTGTCCCAAGAACAGAAGGAAACTTACAAGACACAAAACTAAGGGAGAGCTAGTGCTGGCCTGAAGAGCAAAGATCATGGGGTTGTGACTCTCTCGGAAGCCCCAAGATTTCATAGCCTGTAACTTCAGAAAGCGCCAAGGACTGACTGAGAAGTCTTCTTCAGCAAGCTCATTACTGCCTCCCTATAACTCACTGTCGAGGAAGGATCAGGGCCACTCATTTCACCACCTAAGCAGCTCCCGATACTCGGATCCTGATGGGCACAGTGCACAGGAGGGCTAAAAGGAAGGTCACTTTATCCCACAGCCCCACAGATGGCCTTGCATTCCTCTGGGTGGGCAGGAAGTTCTTCATGCTGACAGCCAGGGGAAGAGTGGTTCAGAGCCTACCCCAAGTCATTAATCTCCCATGAGAAGGCTCACTGCTGCTCTCGCATTCCTCCGGGTGCCTGTCCTCTCATCTCAGAGGATGTTGCTCTTCCCCAGGAAGAGGAAGGAACCAGTTGTCACTGGCCCTGTGGGCTGAGAGCTGCGGGCATTTTCCGCATGCCTTCGCCTCAGCTGTGGGAACTGGGGATGCAGCTTAGGTTCCCAGGCAGAGGGGGGCTGGTGCAGTCACGGGGGCAGAGTCACGGTTTAGAAACATGGTACCGCAGGAAGTTAGAGGCAGAACAAAGATCTGCAGCTTCAACACCTCCAGTGCCCAGAAATGTGCTATTTTCTGAAGGGAGCTGCAATAGTCATTCCCTCTGTGAGGCAGTCAATAGCATATCATAAAGAAACCTTTGGTAGAGTTTCCTGCTATAATATGAACACGCTTAACATAGAAAAAGAAACCTCTCTTGTCCTCAGGGGTAAAGAAACAGAACAACGTATTATCTAACCAGGACAATTTATATAAATTTGATTTCTACACAATTTTTGGTAAATTCATCTAATTTTCTTTCCCCATGACTTTGAACCATAAAGAAGCTCAAGTTAGCAAATTTTGTTTGGGGGGGGGGGGTTACACTTGAATAAAAACCTGGACTTACTGTTGTGATTTTTACTGAAGGGCAGATTCATGTAGGTGGAAAAAGACAATCTCGGTCAGCACCAGTTCCTTCCCAGAGAGATGAACTGAAGACTACGATACTGAGAGCTGTGTTCAGAAAACAGGATGCCACGTTCCTATAGCACAGTACACATTTCTGCTGTTGGAACTTTAAATGCAATCTCCGCGGACCCAGGGAAAGGCCGGTTTTGCATTTAAAACTTTGGTGGTTACCATAGCATGCGGCTGCTGTGTTCTTTAAGAGCGAGGGTCCAACTATTCAGACAGTTTCCCCATCTCTGGTTCTTCTCTTTTAAAGACTGGATCTGAGGAACTACAAGGTCTCTCTTTACTTCTGATAGGAGACCCGTGAAGATGCAGTTTTTCCTCATTTACCTTTGTTAAGCATGAACCTTCTATTTCTTCACTGCCTTTGACAATTTAATTATTTCACATATGTCAATTTTATAAAGGACTAATTTAAGGTATTTCTTAAATCTTTTAAAGATTTCTCTCTCCCTCTTTTGGTTTTTCGAGACAGGGTTTCTCTGTAGCTTTGAAGCCTATCCTGGAACTAGCTCTTGTAGACCAGGCTGGCCTCGAACTTACAGAGATCTGCCTGCCTGCCTCTGCCTCCCGAGTGCTAGGATTAAAGGCATGCGCCACCACTGCACGGCAAAATTTCTCTTTTATTTCTACTAAGTACCCTAGAACCTAACATTCAACATTGCTGTGTTATTTAATGCATTTACTATTGGATGAAATAAAGACCAAAAAGTCTTTAATGAAAGTTATATCGAGGGAGGCACCTGTTAAGAGTCCAGTAGTCACGTGTGTATTTCCTTCCAAAGCCTCAGTTCAGGAGTGGGACACACACACTGCAGGGCCACCGAGACAGTGGCTTAAAGATATACAAACCCGCCTGCTTACTATAACGCACTAGCACATCTGGGTTTAGAATTCGTATGTGCATCAGACAATGGTGGCACATGCTTTTAATCCCAGCACTTGGGAGGCAGGGAGAAGTGGATCTCTGTGAGTTCAAGGACAGCCTGGTCTACAGAGCGAGTCCCAGGACAGGCTCCAAAGCGACAGAGAAACCCTGTCTCAAACTCTCCCTTCCCCACTCCCCAAAATCGTATGTGTTAAACTTACAAATCAAACGCAGCATTAAAAGATGTTGCAAAGCTTAAAACCTCAAAAAGAACCTGACCTACTCCAATTGAAGAGAAGCTTGTGGGTAAACCCTGGAAGTTAGCACTGGAAGAGGGGAGGGCGCAGGAGGCTAATGTACCATGACTTACAGGTTCATCTGCATTTTTAAAATAATATTAAAGTATTTATCTTTATCTGTGAGGAGTTTACTCTGCATGTATGTCTCTAAAAAAGAGTGTTGGATGCCCTGGAACTGGAGTTACAGACAGTTGCTAGTTGCCATGTAGGTGAGTGCTGGGGATTGAACCTGGGTCCGCTGGAAGAGACAGTGAGTGCTCTTAGCCACTGGGCTGCCATCTCTCCAGCCAGCATGGGCATTTTAAGCTGTCAAAGTTATACATTTTAGTTTAAAGACATTTAAATTTGCAGACACCGTGTTCTTTCAAATAAGTCCTTCCAAATCTTTGCTTACATAAGTAGTTAGGAACTGAAATAACTCTGACCGAGTTACACAATGTTGTCTGGTAACCAGGATGTACTGTTGCCACAACACCGGAGGAAGTCTCCCGTCTCAAGTCTGCTCTCCCCGTGTCCACATGTGTGTCAATACAACATTGTTTTCTAGGTAGTATGCACCATCTGGTCCATGAAAGTGGGTACCCTTTCTCTTCCCTCGAATAGACTGATGTCAAATCTTTGTAAAAGAGAAGCCCATGTGCTTTGCTGAGAAATACGGCGCTAAATGACATTTGGCAGTGTATTTCCCAAAGTCACAGAGACAGCCGAGAATCTCCTTTCCCTGGTTCTAGAACCCACGACAAGAAACCCACAACTATTTTTCTCCTCATGGCTCTGTCAGAATGAGGCTGAGCAGAAGATATGCCCAGCTGCCCGGAGATCACTCAGGGCTGCACCTTACTGTTCTCTAGGAGAAGAGATAGGAGTCCCACAGCCGACATCCAATCTGTCAGGAAATCCTCTTGGCTCAGCCTTCAAAATGTCTTCAGAGCCCGGTCATCCATCAGCACCTCCCCTGAGCCGGCCTGTGTTAAGCCCCCACTGCCGAGGCTGACAGCTTCCTCCGTTTGCTAGTTACTGTCCGTGTTCTCATTGTTACTGCAGGACTTCCTTCCTCGGAGGGCACCAGCCATGTGACAGGTCTCTCTCTCTCCCCTCACCCCCCAGACAAGGTTTCTCTGTGTAACAGCCTGACTGCCCTAGAACTCACTTTGTAGACCAGGCTGGCCTCAACCTTACAGAGATCCCACTGCCTCTGCCTCCTGAGTGCTGGGGTTAAAGGTGTGCGCCACCACCTCCCGGCCTGCTGGGTATTTTGTTCACACTCTGCAGCCTCTTGCTACTTCCCAAAGCCTTTAGTGCTTTTCTTCACTTTTGTGATCCACTATCCCATAAACTTTATGTTTTTAATCCGAGACATGCCTGTTTCCCTGACGAGGGTATAAGATGGAGCTTTGCTGGGCAGATTTTAATTGATCGTTTTCTTCTCATTTCTTTAAAACCGAGAATGGGGAACAACACAGAACAGCTCCTCGATAAATATTTACTGAGCGACAGGGATGTATTCTATGGGTGCCCTGCCAGGAGTCGCCACATCTGCCATCTGCTGGGTAAGGCAATGCAAAGACCCAAACTAGCCAGGTGTGGAGGGAAAAGGTTGAGCAAGGCAAGAGGATCACAAGTTTAAGGTCACCCAGACTACAAAGCCACACCTCAGGAATGGAGGAAAGTGTGTGTGTGAGTGTGTGTGTATATGTGTATGTGTGCGTGTATGTGTGCGTGTATGTGTGAGTATGTTTGTGTATGTGTGTATATGTGTGTATGTGAGTGTGTATTTGTGTGAGTGTGCTTATGTGTGTGTATGTGTGTATATGTGTCTATGTGAATGTGTGTGCATGTGTGTGTGTGTGTGTGTGTGTGTATGTGCATGCATGCAAAGGATGCACACACAGGGAAGAGAGAAAGACAAATCCAGAAGTAGATTACTGTACATTTTATTACCATGGTGCAAATTTTCAAAAGTCTTGAAGGAATACACTAAATTTTGCTTTGCTTACTTGAAATATTCTAATTAAAAAATTGCTACCCATCTCTGCTCAGGGTAAGGGCTCATTTCGCCTGGAAAAGTCCTCTATTGTCACCTCAGGAGACTAAGAATCTCTTCTGGGATACTACCCTTACCAACATGTCCTTGAAAGCTCGCCATTCTTGACTTCAAGAACCCTGAAGCTGCCATTTGTTCCCTCCACCGAGAGCGGGTGCTGCTGCTGAGTTCGGAGATGCTTCTCCATGCGGCCCATCTTGATTTTGGCTAACAGTTTAAAACCCTGCTCATTTTGGCTTTTTTTCTCCCCTTACAATGTAACTTTAACTTCTCAGTTTATTATAAATAATTAATTTGACCTGAAACGCTGTCCTCAACTCTAAAAAAAGGCATGCACGTTCATTTACACTGCGCACAGTGGCTGGGATAAGGCTAAAGACACTGTCTCAGCTCTTTGAGAAGAATTCAGGGTTTGGAGACCAAAAGAACAACTGTTAGAGTTGTTGCCTGCATTTTGTTTATCTACCTGAAGGACAAACAATAAAGCTAACACATTAAAAACTAAAGACTATAATTTGCCTAAAGGTAACAAGTCTCTCTCTCTCTCTCTCCTCTCTCTCTCTCTCTCTGTGTGTGTGTGTGTGTGTGTGTGTGTGTGCACGTACTGGCACATCTGTAGGTGGAATTATGTAGGTAAATGTGGAAATCAGCGGCCAAATTCAGGAAGGCACCCACTGTGGATTTTGAGAAGCCAGACTGGCCTTGCTAACTAGGCTAGACCCTGTGGTCAGTGAGCTCAGCAGACCCACAAATCCAGCCTCTCCTCGTCCGGGATTACTAGCTCTCTCCATCAAGCCCAGTTCATACAAGATTCTGGGAACACAGACCTTCCTGCTTACATGGCCTGCACTTTACAGAGTGTCCGATCCAACGTCTATAACAAGAGTGGTGAAGAGGACCTGGGACACCCTGCATAGCTACAGCACACATAGCAAATGCTAAGGGTTTCTCTGTGTAGTGTTGGAACCTGTCCTGGAACTTGTTCTGCAGACCAGGCTGACTTTGAACCCACAGAGATCTGCCTGCCTCTGCCCCAGAGTGCTGAGATTAAATTAAAGGTGTGACTCACCACCCGGCTTTTTTCTTTCTTTCTTTATTCATTCATTCATTCATTCATTTATTTTTGCCTTAGTGCAATCTCGTCCCATGTTAGGAATGGAATCCAGGAGTGTGAGCGTGCTAGCCAAACCTCAACTATACCCCAATTATCCCGAACTCAGTGCTCGATGGCAGAACTTGGTCTACGTTTATGAAAATACTAGGATTCAAACCAGAAACCTGCAGAAAAGATTCTTTAAAAAGATTCTATATTCTTATTATATAGAAAACTACATAATAAGCGACTTGATATAATCAAAATAAAGATTAAAGCATTTGAGAAGATCAACATTTTAAAACCATGTCTATATAATAGCCAGCACCAGCCTTTTGCAGAGAGACATTAATTTATTTATTTATTTATTTATTTAGGGACAACCAAGCTTTAAAAATATAGCTCGGTGACATCTTATTTTGACCCCCAAATAACATATCAAAATTTCTGCCAGGCATTGGAGTCAGAGTGTAAACCATGAAGACACCAATAGTTACACTGCACGCCTTAATTCTCCTCCATAGGAAGACCTGGAGGACAGCCAAGTCTCTCTTTAGTGTGCCTCCCATGTGCTAGGCCACTGCCTGCTGACACGTGCCAGCCCTTCAACTTCTGGCATGGTGTCTTACTACGTAACTCATGGTGGCCTGAAACGCAAAGCCCCCTGCCTCCCAGATCCTAAGATGAGAGGCACATGCCGCAGGGTTTGGCCTCCCTGCTTCTCAAACCAGCTACCTGGAAGGTGTCTGAAGAGCGAGGCTACTGATGTGAGAGTGGCTTTCTTACAAAAATCCAGGGTCACATAATCCAGGCTAAGGTTTCCTTCTTGTGGGTGATGTAGTATCCAATCCTATTTGCGTTTTATAACAGCTGTCAAACTGTCACGTTTCTTACCCAGAGCCCCTTTTCAAAATCTCACAGACACCTTGCCAAATAATTGATGCCGGTACCGCTGGGTTCTCTCCAAGGGACAGACATCCTTTGCCCTAGCTGGTAACAGGCTCATCTTTCATAGCCAGCTTGGGAATGCTGGGAGCCCTCAAGCCATGAGCTTTTGCAATGGTTAAAGAGTGCTGGCAAGGAACCAGAGTCACCATAAGTACAACCAACACTTTTAATGATCTGAGAGAGTTTTTCGGTCAGGAAAACCAACACTGCTGGATAAGCCACAACCTAACTATAGGATGAAACACTCAGCTCACTGGAATGTATATGTCATAGGTCAATGACATATGCTGGGACAAATTCATTGAAGACTCACTACAGGGAAAGCATTGTGACTAATTTTAGACAGCTAGTTAATGCTTAATTTGACAAGTTATTCATCCATGCAGAAATGCTGATGGGTTCTACACATGAGCACTTTAAGTGCCCACACCAGCTTCACCAGCTGACCCGGGGCTTTCTCTCTGGTAGTGAGCTCCTGGCTGCCACCATGTGGCTGATACCACAACGTCTCATGAGAAAATGGCCTCTGCTGGGCTTTAGTGCCAAGAGCACACTTTGTAACCGGAGTGCTTCCCGGCATAGGCGGAACTCCTCCGCAGTCCATACCATTCTGGGCATCCACGCCAGCCGCTACGTCAGGTTGTGCTTCTTTACAATCTTACCTAGGGTATGGAATTAACCTAGCGTTGTTCCTGTTCTCATCCCAGGACTTGTGCAATCAGCAGGGTGACCCATGATTAATGCGGCAGAATGGGCAGACTCAGAAGGTGAAAGGCTCATGTTAATTTAAAGCCTTCGGACATTCAGTGTGTACACTAGCGGATAATTTTTAGAAACAAAGTTGCAAGTATTAGGGATCCTTTCCATTAAGAGATTAACAAAAACAAAGGGAAGGAACTGCCTGCTGTCCTTAGAGCTTCTAAAGACAAGTCTAGATGGCAAGCATCTCTGCAAGACTTTGGACAAAGCAGGCAGTCCGTCCTGCGGCAGCAGTGTAATATACGAGGGGCAGGAACGGGGTAGGGGTGGGGAGCGGGGAGCCAGGAGAGTCAATTAGACTGAGTTTAAGGTTTTCAAAGGAAAAGCTGTTCTGGAATGGTTGCTGCTCCCCCTCGTGGCTGTTTAGAAACCTACAAGTGACTTGTGCTAAGCCTTGCTATGCTGGAATGTTAGGCTGCTGTTACTCAACTCACACACTTCTTAAGGAAATCGATTGTGATAAGTAATTTAACACTGCCGAAGTTAAAGAAAAAGGACTTACTGTGGTAGAATCGAAAGAAAGAACATCCACGACAGGGGGAGAGGAACTCTGCAAATCCATCACCTCAAGTTTTGGATTAATCTGTGTGCATACATAAAATAAGTTAATGCGATATCGTCTATCATAAGAAACCAAATACTATTTGTAAAAAAAAAATCAGATAGTATTCCTAATATATTCTAACAGGGCAGTGGTAGCGCACACCTTTAATCCCAGCACTCGGGAGGGAGAGACAAGCAGATCTCTGTGAGTTCAAGGCCAGTCTGGTCTACAAGAGCTAGTTCTAGGACAGGCACCAAAGCTACAGAGAAACCTTGTCTCAACACACACACACACACACACACACACACACACACATTCTAGAAATAAAGCATATATTATTCATTGACAAGCACACAACTATTGGCAAAAATGAATCCACTAGGCCTACTAATGTAAAAGAGATTGATTATGTTGAACATATGCCAGAAGCAGTTATTTTCAAATTATAAAAGCAATGTAATTCACCTACAGGGGAATACTAAAGTAGAAAGACCCACCTCAAGAGATGCAGAAAAAAATCCTAGCCAGTACATTAAAAAAAGAAAAAGAAAGAAAATGTTAAAATGTAAGAATCAGAGGAAGGGACAAGCTTCCATTCAAAACTGGGTGATTGTCTGTTGAGAGATAACCAGACTCTACGCCGTTGGCCCCGCTAAGGGGACCGAAGAACACTGCTCTCCCCATCCAACACACAAACCCAAATGCATTTCAGCATGAAGTTAAGACATGGACACATCAAATACTATAAAACTGAAGAAAATTCACCAGGAATTCACAGGAAAGCCTAACACTTGTGTTGACGTTAAAGAAGTCTCAAGTATACAGACAGCAGTGCCACAGACAGTTCAGAAGCAAGGCGCACTACAGTTGAGAAAATAACACAGTAAGACACGGTGGCTACATTAGTTAAAAGACAGGGGTGACAGACAGTTCTAAACACTGACTAGGTCCATGGATCCCTGCTAGGAAGGGAAGGCAGGGCTAAGTAGAACCCAAATGTGATGTCAGACTCTAGAATACACCAGGATAAACACGTTAGATCTTTATTATAACCAGAGGCAGACGATGGTGTCCGGAAAACTGCAAAAGCAAAGTACAAGGCGGGGGGGATGAGTCTGTGATCACACCTGATGTGGGGGATCACAAGGAATACTGTAAAATTAACACCCAGAAATGGAACAGAGGAGGTATTATGATATCTAATATAAAAGGGGCAATAACTAAAATCTCTATTAAAAGCTTATACATGGAAATGCAGAAAGCAGAAAGCCCATGGCAAAAATCTACAGGAGTGAAAACCTAAGGGCTGATGACTATATGAAGAGGAGCTCGGCAGCCTTAGCCACGAGAAAAGTGAAAATTAAACTAACACCACGGGAAAAACCAGAGAGCTTGGCGTGTTAGCAGTGCTCAGCGCTATGTAACAGACGAACCATGAACTACACCGTGCGGAATGCCTGTAACGCGGGATGCCTGTAACGCAGGATGCCTGTAACGCAGGATGCCTGTAACGCGGAATGCCCGTATCACGACGTCACTGACGTCCACGCAGCTCTGCACAACATACAAACGTAGCACCTCGTGTTACACACGCATCTCAAGGTTTCTATATCAAATGAAAAGACTGGTCACAGAAAAAATACTCAGTACAATCCAGTGGACCCCAAAGTTCCCGACCATTCAAAACACAACAATATTTAAATAGAGATTTGGAAATATGTATGCAGTAAGATTACAGAGAAAATGGAATGATTTTCTGAACCGATGACTGCCCCTGAGGGACGTTGTTTCTAAATTCAAAGGTCCCAAAGCATACCAAATTAAATCCAGTCATCCTATACGGACGGCAGGACCTTATAGCAAACCAATGGGACCACCACTCGGTGGATAGGGGCCCAGAAGAAAACGCTGGCTCATTGCTCAGTGACAGAGGACACTTACGAAGGACATACAGCTTAACACAACTTCTCCACACAAAAATAAAAATAAGACAAACTTTAGAAAACAAGTCAGAGGGGTTGGAGAGATGGCTCAGCGGTTAAGAGTACTGACTGATCTTCCAGCAGACCCGGGGTTCAATTCCCAGCCCCCACATGACAGCTCACAACTGTCTGTTAACTCTTAAGATCTGACACCCTCCCATACACATGCAGGCAAAACACCAATGCATATAAAATAAAAAAAGATAGGGTGAGATAAAGTGCCTCCCAGGACGGTGGCAGGGTAGAGGCATGGTACCAATGAGCCAAAGGACGGTGGCAGGAAAGAAAGAGACTGAAGTTTGACAGAGACCAGATTATGAAGAGTGAAGGAGTCTGGGAGAACCAGGAGGCTGGAGTGTGAAGTGCTTTAGCGAGACCCACCTGGGAGAGATCGGACCCTGACTGCAGGCTGAGCCCCAGCTGGAACAGCTTGTTGAGCACTCTGGCTTGATGGGCACAGCTGGAGCTATGGTTATTACATTTCATTTCTATCTGTGTGTGCGTGCGCATGCACACGTACACACGGGAGTGCACCGTGGCACATGTGTAAGAGGCTGAAGGAGAACTTGTGAGACTGGGTTCTTCGCTTCCATCAGGTGGATCCCAGTGACTGGAGTCAGGTTGGCAGGCTGCGCTGCAAGCCCTGCTGAGCCAGCCCGCTGTCCTGGTTTTTTGTGGGGACTGATCTCACAATGGCTGTGCATAAGCTGGCCTCAATCCCCCGTGTCTCCCAAGTGCTGGGATTACAGGCGTGTGTGCAACCAGGCTTGGTCTCGAGCTGTAGTTTCGGGAATGTTAACTGCAGCTTGTAATTATCCAGCCCACTGTGGTAGAGAGGAGGTGTGCAGCTGGAAGACACTGTCCAACCAACACCCCTGCCTCCTTCCGGCAGGTCCGCAGCACAAAACCAGCACCTCCTCACCCAGCTCGGTGAAGACACCTCCTGTGAAGACACCTGACTTCACTCTTTTCACTGTTTAGGCAAGCTAGCTGGAGACGGTTTACTCTTCTCTCTACTGCCATCTAGTGTAGACATAAAAAACGCTCAATGAGTTGGTTTCCTCCTCCGAACTAGAAATTGCTCAGAAAGCTAAGTTACAAAAAAAGAGGAGGCACCTCCAGTAAAAACCTCTTCGGCTGTCTGTCAGCTCGGAATGTATGTAATTATTAGTGTTTTACTGCATGGCAGAAGAAAATGCTGTCACATAAAGTCAAGTTACCTTGAAATGGGTGGGACTGAGAGGCTGGGTTCGCATCAGCTGAGCAGGGGGTACAACCGAAATCACTGAATGAGGAGGAGGTTGTGTGGAGTCTTGAAGGCCCCTCCACACCCTGCTCCGAGGGTCTCCATCACCAAGGAGTCCAACAACATCAGCGCCTGTACCGACACAGTCTGTAAACGTTTCCTTAGACTACGTGCTCCTGAAGGGCAAGGGACGGGTGGGTCCTAAAGCCAGGACCTCCAGCACGGAGGGAGACCCGGCAGTTTGAAGTTTTATTAAACCAAAGCGCTGCAATAGACGGGTAAAGATGCGCAATGAGCCGTGGTGCCAGCTGCTGCCAGCACTGCCAGCTCCAGCTCCACTCACTTCAGCTCTTTTGTGGATAAAAGTATTGCTGACTTTCAGTATCTGTATTTGTAGCAATACGAAACCATTATGCAGAGGCATGGGAAAGCATTGTATAGGCGCTAGGCATTCTTATTGCTATTCCTGCTATCATGCAAGAGCCTCAGGATATTTACTGGGGTCAAAACAGTATAAGCATGTACTTTGGTTAGAATTAAAACACAGGATTGGTAGGTAGGTAACCATATTTTCGTCCTCGGTGGTAATGTTCCTAACCTTATTAAGGTTAAAACCTGATCTAAGATAAGATATTGATCACAACAGAATTTTCAACAAGGAATCATGGTCAAGCTATCAAAAAATATTTAAGTAAAAGGATACATCCTGTCCTGCTAAATAACATGCTGAATTTCATATGCAATTTATAGAGAATGGTGACATTCAAGTGGCCATTTTGACATTGAAAGCAACTAAGACAATATTTTATTAATAATTTTGACTTAATTACTATGTCTTTTAATAGTCTGCCAAGTCCAGGATAACTATCTGACCCGCTAGTTTCACAAGGATCTATCCCTTAGAAAGCTTTCTGGTTTTTCCATTAAATATGTAAAAGACGACAAGACTCCAGAGGACACTGTTATGCAGATGTAACCCTTTGAAAGCAGAGTTTCTTTTTTCTTCCTGGAGCAGTATAAAGCAGTTCTCTCTGGTGGCAGCTGGCGAGGCTGACACGAACTACTCCTACTAAGGCACCCGGGCTAGGTGAAGACCCCTGGGTAAAGACTGCGCTTTCCCGATATCACAGAAAAACACAGGTCTCCTGCTTCATTTTAATTAGGACGCAGTGGCGGCAGTCAGTAGACCAGAGGAGGGGGGGGGGGGACACAGGAGGGGCACCCACACAGCAAGGCTTCTTTCATGTTTCACGTGCCTTCCTCTGGTGTTTTCTCAGAGCCATGTGACTGTTACCTCTCTACCCGGGTAAGGATTAGTAATTCACACACCGGAGACTCGGCAGGGCTGCCGACCTTTATACAAATAAAGTGGTTAAGGCTGGCAAGCTAGTGGGCTTCGCCAAGGCCCAACAACTTCATGCCGAAGGTTAAGGCACGTTCTCTGCATTATGTGTTCCTGCAATTGGCCTCTAGTTCCATGATGAAAAGGTGGCTTTGAATAGGAACATAGGCGCACACGTAGAAAGTAGCTGAGAGCATCTCTGCCCAGTCTGGGTCATCCTGACCGAAGCACACAAAAGGAGCCTGTGTGGTTTCAGGGCTCTCGACTAAAGAGTCAGAATGAGCTGCTCAGTCAACCTGTTGACATTTTAAAGCCTAGCTCTTTTAAATGGCCCGGGATGACACTAAACCAAGGAGCAAATGGCTTGTTTTATGTCTGGGCCTGGAGAGCACGATGTGGGGGGGGGGGGAAGGGGGGTCGGATACCACTCAAGTGCTACCACACATCACTTGGGTGAGAGCCACATAAATGACATGGCCAGGGTTTATCCTGACCAAGCCCTGCCCAGTCATAGAAATGCTGAAGTAAGAGCCACTAAGGACCACCGAACTAGCTTTGACAACACAAGAAAAGGACTCTCAAGGAAAATGTATCGCCAAATGTATTTTGTGATCACAGGAGGCCAGCAAGCACACTTAACAACTCTAACAACCGAGGAAAAAGATTACATTTTTTTGGCTGGAGAGATGGCGATGGCCTGGTAGGTAGAAGCACTGACGGCTCTTCCAGACGCCTGGGTTTGATTCTCAGCACCTACATGGCAGTTCTCAACCATCTATGACTCCCAGGTCAGGGGATCTGACAGCTTCTTCTGGCTTCATGTTGCACACATACATGCAGGCAATACAAGCACACCGTGCACATTGTATACACATACATGCAGGCAAAACACCCACACACATGAAATAAGAATAAATAATTCTTTTTAAAATGTATATTTTTTGTTTAAAGAATAAAAAGAAAAATGAGGGCTAGGAATGGAGCTCTGGGGTGGAGCACTTGTAGCATGTAAGAGGCCTTGAACTGGATTCTCAGCATCAACACACACTGACACACACACACACAGAAGTGTGTACATGCATGTGCATAATGACAAAGTACGCATGAACATGTAATAAAGTACAATGACTACACTCAGAATATTGTTCAAGAGGATAAAAATTACAGTAAAGAATTGGAAAATCAACACTGCCAATAAAACAACAACAACAAGATCTAACGGGAGATCACCAAGTCCAGTTGGAATGGGACTGATGGAACAGAGAACCAAACCGGACTCTCTGAATGTGGCTGACGGTGGAGGAGGACTGAGAAACCAAGGACAACGGCAATGAACATGAACTCTACAGCTTGGACGGGCTCACTGTGAGCCTTGTCAGTTTGGTTGCTCACCTTCCTGGACTTAGGGGGAGCTGGGAGGGCCTTGGACTTAACATAGTGAAGGGAACCCTGATGGCTCTTTGTCTTTGGAGAGGGGTGGAGTGGGGGTATGGGTGGAAGGGAGGGGAGGGAAGGGGGAGGAGGAGGGGAGGAGATGGAAATCTTTAATAAAAAAAAAAAAACAAAACAACAACAACAAACCCAGAAAGCCCAAAATACAGACAAAATCTAAGAAAGCCTCTCCTGCGTGGGATGGTGAACACGTGGAAGACCTAGCAAGTGGGGATCAGGAGTTCCAGGTTAGTCGGAGGTAGCCCTGAGACCCCTACCCCAAGACAAGCACATAGAGTAAGAAAACCCAGAGCGTAGGGATGGAGGCTTCAAGTGAGAGGCCTGGAAAGGCCTGAGAATGGCCAGGAGTAATGAAACCAGATCTAAAGAAGTGACTGAGGTCAGGACAGAGGGGATGGCTGAGGGGTGACTTGGGCTACTGTGTCCTGCCTTCAGATAAAGTCTCAGGGCTCAGCAGGGTGTGTGGGCGGCAGAAGCCTGCAGTCACCACCTGGGAAGAAGCAGTGACAGGCAGATTAGGAGCTCAAAGTCATCCTCCACTACAGAGTGATTCAAGGTCAGTCTCAGTTACAGGAGATCTTGTCTCAAAACCAAAACACAAGAAAGCAAAATAAATACTCTAAAATCATCTGTAATGACAAAAAAGCAAACTCAAAGGAGCAGGGAGACAGTGATTTCTGATATCAGCTCTTGGAAGAGAAACGGTGAGAGATGGTCTTACAGCCTAACATGAGCTAAGGATTCAGCACAAATGGGTTTTCCTTGGAGGGGAGAAAACTCACATTGATGGGCTGAAATAAGGGAATGCACCCACAAACGCCTTACATTCAGCTAATAAAAAGACTCGAACAGCGTCATGCCTGCAGTCCAGGTACTTGGGAAGTGTGCGAGCAAGCAAGCAAATTGGTCTTAATAGTTAGTATGACCTCACTTATTATATTTAATGCTAAATATTTTCTTTAAATGTTTCTGGGCGGGTCTGTTAGTTTCTCTGGCTATAAAGCGGTTTCTGGAAGTTTCGTTATAAAAACGCTTGCCTTTCAGTCCTACCCTCGCGATGGCCCTCAAACCAGCTCTCCCAAAGCGACCAGTGAGGCAGCCGAGGTCAGACTCCGCAGCCTTAGATTTAAGTTCTCATTTCTATTACTGCCAACACAACTTTTAGCTTTATTTCCGAGCCGTCAAGAAGAATCTAAGCTAGTCACATTAGGACACACTACTGTACACCTATGGTTTGATTTTAGGAGTGAAACCAACAGACTTTCCCCAAGCTCTGTTGTTTCGGGGCAGGGCCAGGCTTTATATAAACCAGTCTAATTTTCAGCACCGGGTTCAATAGCAGCCCTACAACGATCATAAAATGTAGGAAAAATATGCACAATGTACTCACTTCAATGATCTCCCTCTTCTCTTCATGGGGATGCGGTGATCGCGGATAGATGTCAAGAAGGTGTGGGGAGGACTCGAAATGCAATCTTTTGAGGTTTCTTTTATTAGGATCTTTACAGTGCAACTGACTGAAGTTGGCCCTCCACAGCAAGACCTACAGAGTCAAAGGCATTGGTAGTTAGTGGCCAGCATATGAAAGCACAGAGCTGGTCTTAAACAGTCAGACATCTAAAACTGTCCTGAGCAGCCAGAGTGTCTGTGTGCAGAGACACACGTCCGTCATTGCTGTTCAGTATTTTAGCCACGGCAGGGAAGAGATTTAGCATTCTGAGTTGCCTTCACGTCCGACTTAAAATTTCTACCTTGAGCTGGGTGTGCAGGACATGTACTTGCAAGGCAGAGAGAGGCGGGAGGCCTTTGTAACTTTGAAGTCAGCCTGGCCTATATAGTGAGTTCTATAGATAGTTCACTAGTCTGTGACACACGGTGAGACCCTGTCTCAAAAATATCCCCCCAAACCCAAATCTAAACTAAACCAAACAAAATTCTTTAATATTTTATAAACTTAAAATATTTTTCTCTGCACCTCACCAAAGCCCCACACCACGCTTTTGACTTGACCATCATTTTGTTCAATAACCTGGCTATGAATAACTTTGGTCCTCTCATGTAAATGTAGATTTGCCTCATCAATGACTTCAATTTATAATCCCCAGGGAGCTCAACATTTGAAGAAACAAGGAGTACAGACAAAAATCTTAGACAATAAGTTGGGTAAAAAGGGCGTTGAAACTGGGCACTCGGAGTCAACTAAATGTATTATTAACGTAAAATAGAGCAAGAGAAAATACCTGCAGAATTCTTAAAGCTATTCAGCTGGAACTATTTCCACTGTGCGACAGCAAACTGGACACTAAGTTAGCATCAACCCCCACTGGCAGTCGTCTCCACATACGCAGGCTACAAAGTGATGGGTGTCCCGTGGACATCAGCGATTTCTGTACGCAAATCAGGTCCTTTGATCCAAATCAAAGGTGTACAAACCTGGGCATCCGCACCTCCTGACGTAAAGAGCTCTCCATCCTTTGAAAATGTGACAGTAAAGACAGGACCCTAAGAGACAAAGGGAAGTGAAGAGAAGAGAACTGAGAGCTGCTTTCTCATGGCCAACAGGACTGAGTGCCACAGCCTAAGCCAGCGTCCGGTGGACACATCCAGGAGCTAGCAACGAATGGTGGCCAAGTAAGTGATAACAGCAAAAGGAACGGCCATTTTCTCCTCTAAAGATTTTTTATATAAAGCTTTTTTAAAAAAATAAAAGTTTGCACACGTATAAGCTGGTAAGAATTTCTGTTAAAGCTTTTTCTAGCTTTACTCATTAGAAATGAACAATAAATATGAAGTAATGGCACTGAGAGCCGCATGACCCTTAACAGGCTCCACTGGGTGCTCTCCTGAAGCAGGCTGCGGGACTGTGAGGAGTCAGAGCCAGTAGTCCAGCCCTGAGGATGCACAGCACAGCACAGTTGGAGGCCAGTGGGGAAGCTCCTGAAATTATCTACTGAGAGCACTGAAAATTGAATAATTCCTGTACTTTACGTGAGATCAGTCCATCACGACTGAAGGAATTAGTTCTCATCTTGCAATATTAACATTTGTTTATTTTTAACATAAACCAATATACAAAGTTTTAGAGAAAACACTTTGCCTTATTCACATATACCCTTTGTTATTCACTGAATGTGAAATGTATCCCATAGGTTTCTATGCTCGAACACTTGATGCCCAGCTGGTGGTGCTGTCCGGGAGGTATGGAGTCTTCAGGAGGTGAAATTACGTCATTAAAGTGTGTGTGCCTCGCAGTTTTATAACCTGGTCCCTCGTCATGTTCGCGCTCTCTTCTCTGTGTCTCTGTCTCTCTCTATCCCTCTCTCTACTTCCAGAGGAGCAATGCAATGTCTGACCGCATGCCCCTGTGTGTTGGGGAATATTATTTTAAGGTGTGTTTCTTTTGTTTATGTTGCATTTGTTTAACTCTGTGAAGCTGTGTTACTGTGCCTGTCCAAAACACCTGGTGGTCCTACTAAAGAGCTGAACGGCCAACAGCAAGGAAGGAGAGAGAAATAGGTGGGGCTGCCAGGCAGAACAGATAAACAGGAGGAAAAATCTGGAAGAAAAAGGATCTGGGAATGAGAAAGGAAGGAGGACTTCAGGGGCTAGCCACCTACCCAGCTACACAGCCAGACACAGAGTAAGAAGGAAAGAAAAGGTATACAGGAATGGAGAAAGATAAAAGCCCCAATGCCAAAGATAGATGGGATAATTTAAGAAAAGCTAGCAAGAAACAAGGCAAGCTAAGGCTGGGCATTCATTTATTTGAGAGCTGGGTGGTGGGCCCCTCAAAAAGTCAAAGTAGCCAAAAGAGCAAGGAGTAAAACAACCAACAACACCTGCTGCCATGACTACCGTGCCATCGTAGACTACCCTTTCTGGAACTGTCACGGAGTTGACACGGACTCTGAAGAGAGTCTTTCTCACTCCAGCCGCTTGCCAGGGCTTCCTACCACAGCCACAGGAAAAGGACAAGGAAGCTGTTACCAGCTGTAGCTCATCACCACCTCTACGCTAGATGAAAATGCTGTGTGCCAGGAGTGTTTCTCCTCAGCGCTGTTTTTCCCTACGTATGTAGTCTTACTTTATAGCTATCTCAACTCTTAGCCGCTGTTATTGATTGCATTTACTTTCTCTGAACAATGCATGTGTGCACGTGACTGAGCTGGTTGTGCTTTGCCCTAACCCTATTGTAGAACAGAGCAGAGCAGGAAGTTGGGCAGGACAGATCAGGCAGGAAGAACCTTTCTTTTCTAGACCGTAAAGCCCTTTCTATTTTGAGATATGGGGAGCTTATATTCAAAATACCCAGTGCGTGAGGCTAAAAGGAAACAATTCGTTCTGAAGTTTACAAGTTTGAATATTTACCCAAAAGAGAACAGTTTCATAGACTTAAAAAGTATCAATGTTTTTCTAAACCAACTGAGAAATTGGTTTAGACAAAAGAATAAGGAATACCAGAGCCAAAATATTAGCTTTCTCTCCAGTAAGTTTGTTACAAGGAGACTATTGCTTATCTGGAAGGCAACATTCCTGGGTGTTCTAGAAATAATAATCACAATGATCTAGGTGTGATGGCCTAGTTACAGGCGACACTGGCTGAAGACAAGTCTCTGCACAAGAATTATTGGAGGAAAACAGCAGGGGCAGGGGCCCAGCCTAGAGCAGGGGAGCAAAGGGTGTTAGGCTCCGATTGCTGAGCTGCTCTTAACTCACCAATCAGGATAGGAGGGATGGGGGCAGGAGTGAAAGGCTGAGTAGTCAGAGCAGAGAACCAGCATCGTATAAGAAAGGCATATGTAACAAACGGGACCAAACTTTAAAGAGCATCTATCACAAAGCAGAAATCTCAGTGTTGATACCGTATGCCCTTGAAGTGTGTATATGAGCCTTCCCTCTAGGAGATCCAGGATCTTGAGTGTTCCATCAGAAGAGGCCGTGACCAGGATGTTACCCGAAGGATGGAATGATAGACAGTTCACGCCGCAGCTGTGGACTAAAGGGCAGGAAATAAACACACACAATTCAGGCTTTCTTTATGACGTCTTGACCATCCTAACGGTAGTGTGCTATAATTGGCCTTCTTCCCTGTCAATCATTTGCAGAGAGGGCCTCTGAAGTCTGTGCTTTCTGAGCAGCGTTACCGTGAAAACGAGAATCGGCCCGAAGCAGCGACTCAGTCACAGCAGAATCCTAGCTCCCCGAAGCGAGTTAAGTGTTCTGATGTCACGTGACACGAAGCTTCCAGTTAATGAGGCAGAATCACTTCAGAAAGGAGAGAGTGTCACATAAAGAGAATCTTATTGGGTACACAGCTATAAAGTCTTTGGCTGTATCACCCCAATAGTTAATAGGTGACTATCATCAGCTCATATAAGCTCTCTAATTCAGCCTCAAATTAAACTTAAAGAGCAATGGGGGTGGGGGGCTTGGCATTAGGAGTGGTGAGTGCGGAGGCGTGTGTGTGTGTGTGTGTGTGTGTGTGTGTGTGTGTGTGTGTGTAGGACAGCCCTGAGTTTAAGCACGAGAACTCACTTCTGGACACCATCCTTCCACTAGGAGGCAGTAGAGGACAATGGTCCAAAAGGGATGTTTTCTTACACGATGTTGTTCCACAGACTTACGTTTATTTCTGTCAGTTTTCTTACCCTTACAACGAAAGAAGTGCTGACGCCCATTAGGAATAGCGACTGACTCACACACAGAGCAGACAGACAGAGTTTGAAAACTACTACGGTAACTTGGTTTTTACACTCCCCACGTCAGTTTTAAAGCATCTTTAAAACGATGCATGGGCATGGGGCGCCACACCAGACCCCTTTTTCTGTCCCGTTCCCAATGTGGCCACGCCAGATACACCTCACTGGGCTTTGCAGCGTTCTTCCTCTCTTTAATCGGCACACTGGGGATGTGTGGCCAAGCCGAGCTTTTAGGAGTTGCCGGGGCCAACGCTTCTGCCCTAAAATCTCTGGTTACAACTCTGTCAAGCTGAACCAGGATCGAAGACATCTTTTTGGCATCAGCCAACTCAAGCAAGCCCAGCCTGGGCGGAGAGGAGAAGATGGTGGGCCCACACAGCTGCTGGAATCATTTTTATTCCAGGAACTTTCCTTATCTCTCCGCTCTGGCAGCTTTCAGCTGCTTTCTGCTTGGATTTGGCAAGGTGGAGAAGGGAATGTTGGCCTTTTCAGGCCCTGCATGCTGACCTGTAAGCTCTCGCAATCAGTGTACCTTAGTCCCGCCCTTTCTTTTCCCTGTCAGTTCAGAAGCTCTTTGGAGCTGTCTGAGTTCCTTCTGAACTAGTTTAAATTGTCTTCTGAGCCACCAGGGAGTCTTTAAAGCATTTGGGGGATTTTCTGGGATGGTAAGGATGGCCGCATTCTGTAATTCTGTGTTAGTAACTAGTCGGGAGTGGACATAAGGCATACTGAGAAATAGCAGTGTTTGGAATATCTTATTGTAGCTTGTACAACCATGGAATTTGCAGTTTGTGCTATCTTGGAAACCTTACAGACTGTTCTCACTTGTCCTTTGTAGCTGTTGGTGGCTTACCTAAGACTGCACTGTGAATCATGCACACCATTATTGTACGTCATAATTTACTCTATTAGAGTCTATGGTGATTGGCTTAATGGAGGCTGAAAGCTGAATGGCTTTAGCAACAGTGCAGTTAGAAACTGACTGACTAGAAGAGACGCCGGCTCCCTCTGGCCTGCTCTGGGCGACTGGAGTCTTGACCAGGTGTCAGGCCACATGCTGTGCTGAGGTCTCATAGGGAACCACAAAGCGCTGTGCTTTGGAAGGAAACCAACCATATCTCTCCCTGGGCTTTTTACTATTCATGCTTAAAAAAAACCTATTAAAACGAATAAGGTATTTTATTTTATTCAGAAATTTTTGGACTGGAGATGTAGTAGTGTTGCAAGGCCCTCAGTTTAATTCTCAGCACAAAAAACAAAACACACAAAAAACCACCCAATCGCCTATAGCCCTTGCAAGTAAAGACGAATGGACTAACGGGTAAACTGTGTGACTCAGTGGGCCATACTGCAGCTTCCGCGACAAGATTCTTCTCTTTATTTGTTTTTGGTTTTGTTTGTTTTTGCTTTGTTTTAGTTTATCTTTTAAATTTGGTTTTTATTTGGGGAGAGAAAGTTGCAAGGGCAGAGGGTGGATGCAAGGGGAGACAGAAATAAGTAGGATCAGAATGCATGATGTGAAATCCAGAATTAATAAAAGGTTTAAAAAAAAAAACCAAAAAAACCCCAATTTCCTAACTTCAAAAGGCTTTTGGAAAAGTGTTTCAAAATATAAATTTGTCTAAAGGATTTTCTTTCTTTCTATTTATTTATTTTTGGTTTTTTGAGACAGGGGTTCTCTGTGTAGAAGGCCTCAGCTGTCCTGGAACTCACTCTGTAGTCCAGGCTGGTCTCGAACTCACAGAGATCTGCCTGCCTCTGCCTCCCAGGAGCTGGGATTAAAGGTGTGCACCACCACTGCCCGGCTATAAATAATTTTTCTAAGGTTAAAAGTTAATGCACTGTTGAAGACTAGAACCTAATTCTTTGTATTTAAGGCAGCGAGACTTTCAAAGAAAGCTCTTGTTCTGCTATTAGTAACACTTACAAAAAGAACTGGCAAAGGACAAACGTGTGTCTCTGCTGACACAGAAGCACTGTTTTCCGTTGACGGGAAGGATTTTTGACTGAGTCTTAACAAGGTCTGCCCAAGTATCTGTTGAGGGTAAGGCCCTCAAAACAATCAATTCCATTACAGTTGGTACCTTACATGTCTATGTCTGGAAATAGGGTGTATGTCAGAATTTCATCTATATATTATGTGAAAAACACAGACTTAAAAAACATACTAGCACATTCAAAGTGGTCAGTAAGTGCTTCTTTTAATCTGTTTGGCTTGAGCGAGTAGCATTTTAGTTTTTGATTATGAGTTGCACATGGACATCAGAAGATAGGACTGTCTACGTCGCTAGCACTGGGCCCTAAATTTGTAAGCAATCTAACATTTTACTTTTTCCCAATAGAACTATTATTATCTTACTAAGTCAAGAATTCCAAATTTTTGCTTCAAAAGTAGAAGATAAACTTACATTCATGAAATGTGTAGTTCTGGTGCTAGTGGTTATGGGCTCCTTGGTAATTTGAATGTGTTTATGTTTCTCAAATACATACGCTTTCTAGAGTGAAAATATTAACACTTTACTGAGCTGGTGTCGTCCAAACCAGAACTGTATGTGTGTGTTCTCTGGGTGAGTGTGCCAGGCCAGAAGTTGATGTCAGATGGCCAGTTTTCCTTTATCATTCTCTACATTATAGGGGGCATTTGAGGGATGGTTTTACTCTGAATCTGTGGCTCATCATTTTGGCTAGACTGGATAGTCAGCAAGACCTGGGATTTCCATCTCTGCCCACACCGAACTGGGGTTATGAACCTGTGTCGCTGCACAGGGCTTCTATGGATCCTGGGGGTCTTAACTCTGGTCCTCACGCTTGAACAGCAAACACCGTACCCACTAGGCCATCTCCCCTATGCCCTCTAGAACTGTTAGTGGTACTGATCTTGCCCAGGCCTGTAGTCGCGAGTTCCCACTTGTATCTTGACTATTATTTCTAAGCAAAGTTAACTAGAACACCTCATATTATGTCCTTCAAGCATGCTTCCCTAGTCTTTAAAAGCATGGACAATGGGAACCTAAGGGGAACTATCTTTGTACACTGTAAATATGCATTACATTTACTGGTTAATAGAGAGTTGACTGGCCTAGAGGTGGATAGGAAGAGACTTGGTGGGAGAACTAGACTAGGAGGATGCTGGAAAGAGGAAAGATGGAGTCTTGGCAGATGCCATGGGACGCCAAGCAAGCAGGATGAGAAGTACGTAGAAGAGGTAAATGAGCTTCGGGGCAGCACATAGAAATGGATTAAGTTATAAGAGCTAGCTAAAAATAAGCCTGAGCTATTGGCTGGGCATTTATAATTAACATTAAGTCTCTTGTGGTTATTTGGGAGCCACTGCTGGAACAGAGATGTCTCACCTACAGGGGACATCTCAAAACAAGCCCATCTACTTTATTTAGAAAACCTCTGTTTATTCTTATAGACTTGTATGTATATGTTTTTCAGGGTCATTTGTTATCAGATAGTCAATTGGTGTGCTCTTCCCTGAGGGAGACTACTCTTTTACTCATATTCCTTAGTTGCTGGTAGTTCTTTGTCTAGGGTGGAGGCCTCTCGAGCTTTCTGTCTGCCATGCCAGCCATCTCTGTTGGGGTCACCCTAAGTCAGCTCATGTTTAGGCTGCCATGGGTGTAGCTTCTGACATATTTTGGAGACACAATCTCACAGCCTCTTCCTGTGGCTCTTATAAAAATCTTTCACCCCCTCTTCTGCAACGATCCCTGAGCCTCAGGTGGAGCAGCTGTATTGTGTACATACAAGTAACATTAAACAGACTGAGCAGGTTGTAGTAATGATTTTAGGAACACACACACACACACACACACACACGTTTGCCAACAATTAAAGAAAAAGAGGCAATGATTAGAAAGAAAGTGGGAGGGAGGTAGGGTAGAGATTTCATAGGAAAGTTTGGGTTTGGAGGCAGGAAAGGGAATCGGGGAATAATACAATTTTATTATAATCTCAAAAATAAAAAAAATGTATATAAAGACAAATGTATATCTAAACAACTTTTGTATGATGTAGCCTGTTATTGATAAATTATACCGTTCACTAAATGGATGCAAACTTAAATGTATTTCTAAGATGAGAATTAGGACAGCTTGATGGCCATGATGCTGTCAATCATAATACCGAGTGCAGTAAAATCACCAAGGCTATTTTACCAATTGTGCAACTTCCTTTTCATAAAAAGATTTATTTATTTTAAAATGTTATGTGTGAAACGTTATGTTTGCATGTATGTAAGTGCACTATGTTTGTGCCTGGCGTCCACAGAAGCCAGAAGAGGATACTAGATCTCCTGCAACTGGAGTTTTTTGGGAAGCTGTGAGATGCCATGTGGGTGTTGGGAACTAAACCCAGGTCTTCTACAAGATCAGCAAGTGCTCTTAACTACTGAGCCATGACTCTAGCCTAAGTTTTTCAACATCTAGAAGATTCTAAACATGAGTGTTCTAAGACATATGTTTCCCTCAGTCTTGATCCTTGTCCAAAGCACTTAGAATCAAACTCAGGGAAAAAAAGACCCTAATGTGGACTTCTTTCTGAATCCCATATGCCTTTAAATATCTGTTCTTATTGTTAGTGACTTCTATTTTCCTTGTAGATTTTTTACTATTTTAAGCTAATATTCTGTATAAATACATCCTCTAACAGAATGACCTAAGCAGTATCAAGATGCCAGGCTGTCACCCACAGGACAGACAGAACTGAATTAAGAATGACTTCTAGCCTAAGGGCCGTCTCTGCTTCTTATTCGCTTGAATTTGGCTCCAAAAGGAAGGATGGCGTTAGGGAGTCTTCTGGACACTGGCTCCTTGTCATATTTCATTTCCTCTCCCTAGCTCACACAGGATCAGATCAGTGGGGACAACTCTCATGCCAGTGACTAGAGACAGTTAAGAATAATCACTAGATGATTACTCAGCCACGCCTTCAGAGAAAATTGTTCCTAGATAATTTTCTAGGGGGTTGTCTTCAGAGTCAAAATAAAGTCATGATTTCATAAATAAAGCATGGTGGTGAATACTTATAATCCTAGCACGTAGGAGGGCAAAGTAGAAGGCTTATGATTGGGCTAACCTAGGCTATACAGGAAGACCCTCTCTCAAAGTGAACAACTAGAATTAGTTACTATGTGAGCCCTTCCAAAAGCAACCAAAGCAAAGAGGGTATAGAGAAACTTTTTTTTTTTTTAAAAGATTTATTATTTATTTATTATCTTTACAGTGTTCTGCCTGCATGTATCCCTGTAAGCCAGAAGAGGGCACTAGATCTCGTTACAGATGGTTTTAAGCCACTAAATGGTTGCTGGGAATCAAACTCAGGACCTCTGGCAGGGCAGTCAGTGCTCTTAACCTCTGAGCCATCTCTCCAGCCCCAAGAAACAGTTCTTAAGCATGGTTACCCTGCACCAACTCCCTACCACTGGAGGCCTTTCTCAGTAGTCCATAGTCAGAGCAATTAGACAGAAGATGACTCCCTATCGATTTTATTTAATTGCATTTATTTGGCTTTGAATGCCAGCATTCTCTTTTCTATTGGGATGTCGACGTTTGGACTTGCACGACTGGCTCAGTTCACACAGATGCCCAGCCATTACAGCTTGCTCTCTTCTCAAGTACAAGTTTATGACTGAGCTAAGAAAACCTACAGAGCCAGGTTGGCCAGACACTAATTCCCTCCAGATTGAGCAATAGCAAAACACAGGAAAAACTGAAATGGGCACTCAGAAGCTGCTTTTGCTAAAATGCCAACTCCTTATTTGGGTCACAAGCAACTGAAAGCCAGATTTTCACCCTGGGAAAGACCCGGGATCTTGGCCCTCACTTTGTGTCTGCTCCTTACCTATGGCTAAAAATACATATACAAGTACATACATGTCCTAAACCTGCGGTCACCTTGGAGCCCTGGAAACAGAAAACCTCTCAGAAGAGACCAGTCTCCCAGAGGAGGATAATTATCAGGGAAGGGGAGCCTCACGATGGGGGGAGAAAGGAAATGAATGTAGGAAGTAGATGCATCCTCCTGGCAATGGGATTCAAAGGGTTTTCTCGGCCTGCCGTACAGACTCTGACAGAGACGCTCCGGCCAGCACGGCTATAATATGCACACCTCCTTACACCCAGCCTCAGTTCTTCTTCTGCTTAAGATGGAAGCTCAGGTTGTTACCCTAAGACAGACTTGGGGGTCAGCTGGTCCTCTGTCTGTCTACCTCTCTGACATGGTCACACTGAATCCATTTTCTCTCTCGGCTTGTTTTTGTACCTCTCTTTCTCATCGTGTTCCTTCTATCGGTGGCTGCTCAGCTCTCTAGCCAGCTCAAGTTCAGCCTCTGTCCCCCATGCAGAGATCTAAACCCAGCCGCAAGCCTTTCCCATAGCAGCCGTCCCATAGTGAAACTTCTTTCTGGTTGGGGAAACCGTTACCTTGGTAGTGCTGGAGTAATTTGTTCACTCGTATATCCCAGATTTTCACCGTATGATCAGAACCTGCCGAAGCTATGCATGTACCATTAGGGTTAAAGTCCACAAAATTCGCAAACCTAGGAAGCAAGAATAGGACGGCTTGACGTTTCAATTTCTTTACCTTCGTTTTAAAGTTTGGATTGTTTATCATACGGTATCCCCTTAGAGGGCAGATCCATATGAACGTGCGAAGAGAAAGAACTTACCCTACAGAATCCGAGAAGTTATTGACACATTGCTTGCTGGTGGTATCCCAGATTTTAATAGTTTTATCCTCACTACATGACACGATTAACCTTCCGTCGGGTGAGAATCTAAGAAGCAGAAGATTTTACATGTGAGCAATTCTGGATAATCACCACACATGCCCATACCACCCAGAAGTCAGGCTAAACAGACTCGAGCGCAGAGGCCACTGTCACCACACTACCTGGGCTACAGAGCAAGGTTACATTTTGTAACCAGTATCTTCGCAACAATACATCACCATGACAAATACTGGGGAGACCCTTGAAAGACCAAAGGTCACATAGACCAGCCATGTTCTTTTTTATTGTGTCCGTTTAGATTAAATAATTGATTCAGTTTTGTGGTTTTCCTGGAAGTTTTCAATTAAACCCTGCAATCCCTCCAAGTCAAATACCTTGTATTTTTAAAAACACTCTACTTCTTATTTGTTATTCATTTTCAATTGCTTATTTTCTACCATTAGAGTTTTTTTTCTACTCACCCCACCAACCTGGTAGTGAAACTTTTGCTAAAAATAAAATAAAATAAAATAGGTTGGTGGGTTGAGAAAGCGTAAGGGACACCAACCTGAATCCCAAAGCCAGTGGCTTCCTGGACTTGGACTAAAAGCAGGACAAGTCACTCAGAACAGCCACTCTGTCCTGTTCCAGCTTTCCACCCGAGTGCCCAATTGGGGGGTGGGGGGCAGGAGAGATTGATTCCAGACACCTTGTCCACGGCTCCTACACTGTTTTCCGTATTTACTTTTTATTTGTAACAATAGTTGCCTTTTCAAGTCAGAAGAGCCGAGGACCACACAGAAAGCTGCAGTGAAGCTTAGGAAACTCCAAGCGGCTTGTTGACTAGTTGTCCCGCAGCAGCAGCCAAGCTCAGAAAGGACTAAATGAGCTCACAGACCAGCGACGAGGAAGACATTGAAGTGTGGCTTCACTCCAGCCCAAAGATTTCGGTTGGATATTCAGTCAGGGTGTGTAATATAATTAAAGGTTTATTTTCTTTTCTCAGCACTCCTAGCTCTTTTTCTTACTATATAGATGCATAAGTTATAAATTATTTATTTTGTAAAATTATCAAACTTTAACAGTTTCTTAGCACACACTGCGCTCAGCCTTCTGTTGACTGGCTATGAAAACCATGAGTAAACTGAGGCACCCAGAGGCGTGCGGTGGTTTGAATGAGAATTTTCATACTTCAAATCTCATGCATTTCATCACTCGGTCCCCAGCTGTGGTGCTGTTGAGGGATGTCTAGGTGTGACCTCGTTGAAGGAAGTAAGCCCATGACGGTAGGCGTTGAGACTTTAAAGACTCCTGTCGTTTCCCATTGTATCCCTCTGCTTTGGCTTGTTGAGGATGTGAGCTCTCGGTCGGCTGCTCAGGCTGCCATGCCTATTGCCTGCTACCATGGCCTCCCAACACTCTGCATCTGTAAGTCCAAACGAACTGCTTCTTCTAGAGTGGCCTTGGCCACGGTGTTTTACCACAGCGCAGAAAAGGAACTAATAAAGAATTTCGAACCAGGAGTGGGGTGTCATTGTTCACAATTTGACCATATTGTTTTTCGGAGGAATATTAAAATATTCTGGATTCTGTACTAGAAATGTGTTTGAATCTGTAAGCAGAGCACAATGGGCCATCCTAGTAGGAACTTTGAAGGCAGTCTGCCCAGCTCTAGAGGTTTCAGAGAGGAACAATATTAACAACTGGCCCAGAGATTGTCCCTGTAATATTTGGTCAAAAATGTGCCTTCTTTCTGCTGTTGTCCTAAGAATTTGTCTGAGGTGAAATGAAAAAGTAATGGACTACTTTCTTTGGTGGAAGCAGCATAATATTGATGTTGGTATCTGTGGTGTGACTATTATTAATGACTGCTATGCAGGTCTACAGTGAAAAATACCAAGTGGGGAAGAAAGAAATACAAAATGTACAGTGTAAAGGGAAACAGAGCTCCTGAAAACTACTGCAGTTAACGCTGGTTCAGAGAGAGAGAGAGAGAGAGAGAGAAAGAGAGAGAGAGAGAGAGAGAAGGAGATTAGCACCAGTAAGTAGAGGCCTGATCTGCTTTGAAATAAAGGGAAAGTGACCTCAGGGCAAGACCCCACCCAGTATTTCCTCATTATGTCCCATTTCTCCTTTTTGGAATAATAATGCATATTCTGTGACATTATATGTTGGAAATACACAATTTGTTTTTTGATTTTACAAGAGGTTACTATCAAGAAATTGCATTTTGCATTCCGATATGGCCCCAAGCCTATAAGTGCCAGGGAGTAGAATGTGGCCGTCTGAATGTGAATTTCCCTATGGGCTCAGGTATCTGAATGGGGCCCTAGTTGGTGATGTTGTCTGGGGGATGTTTAAGAGGTGTGGTCTTGTTGGAGGCAAGCTTTCAGAGTTTAAAGACTTGTGCCATTCCCAGTTGGCTCTTTGTACTTTGTGCTTACTCAAGATGCCAGCTCTCAGCTCACTGCTCCGGAGACCTTGCTGAGTCTGCTGCAGCTGTGAGCCCATGAGTTGCCTTGGTCACTGTGTTTTATTGCAGCAACAGAAAAATAACTAATATGAGGAGTAAGGAGAGGGGTCCAGATTGGAACCAGGCTGTTGGCTTCCACAGCCAAACTTCTGAACCACTGTGTGCAGCTCTCTGACAAAAGGGAAGTTTTTTTCTAATGGCTAGCTTATGCAAAAGCAATGAAAGTTTCAGATAACGTCTATGTAATCCCCATCCTGTGTGTGTGTGTGTGTGTGTGTGTGTGTGTGTGTGTGTTAACATTAGAGAGAAAGAGGAAAGAGGGAGAAAGGGAAGAGGGGAGAGAGAGAGTGTGTGAATACAGGCTGTTATGATTTGCTGGCCTGGTCTGTCACCTGGATACCCTGTCCCTTTAAGAGACAAGCCCTGCCCTCTCCAACCCCACCCCTTCCGCGGAGGAAAGTGGATATCCCGCCTCCTCAGGCCTGCCTGCTTTCTCTCTATTCTCTCTCTCCCTTCTTCCTCCTACTCCCCTTCTTCCTTCCCCTCCATAACCCACTAAATAAACTCCATATCCAAACTCTCTCTGCATGATGTATCTGTCTGTCTCTCACCCACCAAGGTGATCTGCCAAGGCCTCAAGGGACTCACCGAGGCCTGAGGGACCCGCCGAGGCCTTGGGTCACCTCCTGCTACCCCTCATGGGGCCAGCCTTCCCCCAGTCCCCCCTTTTTACATCCTTAAAAAAGAATACCACAGGCACCATAGGTTTACTCTAGAAAGGTCTTTTACTGGGACTTGGGGCTCCCTGATTAGTAGGCTGGCTGGCTAATGAGCTCCAGGGATCCCAGCCCTATCCAGTGATCTCAAATGCACATGTGCTATTTCATGGGTGTTGGGAATCAAACTCAGGCCCTCACACTTGTCTATCAAGCATTTACCACAGTGAGCTGTCTTCCGGGCTTCCATTAAAATGGAAGGAAACCTTGTGCTCCTGTGATATAGATGATTTAAAAAAAAAAAAAAAAAAACTAAATATCTATGTTGGGAGGCTGGAAGGGAGGGAATTCAGTTTAGACTTGATCAAACACATTATATGCATATAGGAAATCTCAAACAATAAAAACGAATAAAAGAAAAACTAGACACACTGTTACTAGTGTCTGTTAGGAGTTAAGTGAAGCAAGCACGGCCTCTTTCTTTGTGGTGTTTCTCGGGGAGAACAGTCATTCCTGGAGTCACTCAAGGGGTAAGAGAGCTCCCAGCACCGGGCTGCCCTCAATAGCAGGGCCACAGTTAGATTTCTCTCTCACGACGCTTCCACTAATGATACAGTTACAGATATTGGTATCAGTATATTCTTAGCAAGACAAGCAAGCAAACAAACAACTACAACAAAATTCTGTCCTCCAGAAGCTCCAGGGAAGAAACAAGGTTCAAAGGAATTTGTCAGTAAGGAAAAGCAGGTTCCCTTCAGAATTGAAAACATCCTAGGCAGGAGATTAAGGCCTGGGAATAACTTCCTGGCACTAAAGGTTTGAAGGGGCTGTGCACCTGTGCACCCCAGGTCAGCAAAAAGAACACCAGGAGACTGGGAAGCGGGGGGGGGGGGGGGGGGAGGGGGTTGGGGGGGGGGGAAAGGGGGGAGGGTACAAGGCCTAAGAGGTCAGGCCTTTCCCTTCCCCCTTCACTTTAATTCCCACACATGCCTCTCCTTTGAGAGGGCAAAAGTGGGCATGTTGTTTTGTTCCTCCTCTTCCTCCTCCTCCTCCTCCTCCTCCTCCTCCTCCTCCTCCTCCTCCTCCTCCTCTTCTCTTTGGTTTTTAATTAGAGACATCAAAAAATAAGTTCGATTCCAAAAGACAGGTTTCTATTTGTCCGGACTTTCATGAGGAAAAGTTAGACTTGAAGTGTCAAGGCTCCAACACCACCTACCAGGACTGTGATTTTCTCTTAAATGTCAGGAGGACCTGAAGTCTACACGGACAATTAATAGATGTTTCGGTCTCAATTCAGTTCCACCCAAGCACCTTTGAAGACTCCAGGAATTAGTCAGCGGTGACTAATGGGTTCTCTGAATAGCACTTGAAAAGTCAGCTCCCAAATTACTGTTGGATCCCTTAACGATCACTGGCACACCAAAAGAATGAAGACATTTTCAGACGCTTTTTCAAGAAAAACTGGCTTACAGGTGTTTGCAAGCAGCCCAAATCAGACAGCAAGCGCTCTTTAACTTGGCATCTATATAAAGTTGTTTGTCCAAATTCACACTCCAGGAGTTGTTCCCTTGAAATTATTTGCTTGCTTTCTTCTTTAGGCAGGGATGGAGAATCAATGCTAGGCATAGCTTGATCACTAAGCTACGGTCATAGCCCTTTTTTGACCGTTTCTGATTATTCAATAGATTCTCTAGAAAAACATGTTCTCAGCATTTAGAGCTCTAAGATCAAACAGCGTGGCTGTACAGGTTCCTGTCTGGTAAGCTCTCTGTGCTTAGCAGGAGGAGGAGGAAGCCAGCTCAGAGTAATGAAGTGCCCAGAACTGGTTCCACTCCACAGGGCAAATTCCACTCACCCTCCTCCCCCTAGCCACGGAACCCTGTGGATTTCACTACCACGTGGGACGCAGCTTTCCCTAGGTGCAGGAAGAGTTTAGACTACAGTCGGATTGAAACCTCTCATACATGCGTTGCGAACGAGCAGTCTCAGACTTTTCTGCTAGGATTTGTGCTTGCATCCTGAGGACGAAGGTCAAGGCGAGGAAGGATACATTTATATCTCCCTAAGCGGTAGGAAGAGAAGCCGTGTTGACGGTATTAGCAGAATTCATTCCTGCAACTACTGAGAAAGTCAAATGAAGATGATACAAGGGGGGAGTGTGGCACCAGACAGGAATGATATTTTGCATCATTTACCACTTACATGCCTGACTTCTCTCCTGGGATCTTCACTTATACTACAGCTGCCTTCAGGGCACCCCCTCTAGAGCAGCCTGAAGGGGCCTCCAACACAATTCCAGTCTCTGCATCCTTTTCCTCCTCTTGCTCTCTGCCCTCTTCTCAGGAGACAGCACCCCTACCCGAAAACCGTGTACCAGAAACTTACGGCTGATTTCCTGTCCCCTTCCATGTCTCCAACTTTCCCCCCACCAACATGTCCCCTCCAGCGCTCTCCAGCTCTCTCATGGTCTGCAGCAACACAAGCGAACTCGAAATCTTCAGTCACTCAAATGCTCTGCAGCTTCACTCTGGCTGTGGACAAAGGTCTGAGCCCTGCCTGATGACTGGAGGACTTCGGGACTAGCCTGTCTCCTCTTCTGCATCCTTGGGCTCTCCCTGGCCCTGGGCAAATCTTGTTCTTCCTTACAAGCTGCTCTGATGCTGCTTCTAACTTTTTACCTCGTTTAGCAAAGGGGCCAGGGAAGCAGGGAGGCGATCTGCAGCCCCTCCCCCACCGTGTCCAGGTTTCATCCACAGATGTGCAGCAGAACACTTGCTGTGGCCCCCCTCACTCTCTGCCTCCACCTCCAGCAGATCGCTTAGATCTCCTACAGCCTCCCTCACCAACCCATCCCTTCGTCTCAGCCTCCGACTTCTGCGGCATTCATGGAACCCACGGGACAGCTGGCCACCACTCCAACCAGAAAGGGATAGCCAACAAAGCAGCTAGGCAAGCTTCAGAGCTTCCCTCTCCCCCCCTTTCCCCTAAGCCCAATCTCCCCGTCTCATCCCCAGGTCTGTAGCCTCAACTCCCTTTCTACCCCCATTCCCAGATCCTGGGGGCACACCCGGCTTTCCTCCCTCCAGTAGAACACCCCCCCCCCTGCCAGAACCCTCCCTCCTAGCCCACCTCCATCACTAAGTGTCAGCTCCCACCACCAGGAAATAGATTCTACTCAGAACCAGCAATGACCACACCTGGCAGGCTCTCAGATGCATTCCATTCCAGGCAGCCCACACTCACCACACTCTCTGAAGAACCAGAAAGAACAACAGAAACCAAGGAGTTGAACACACACCCAATAGAGAGAAGACCAGATACCAGCGTCTAGAATTGAAATCATCCGAAACCCAGACACTTAGATACCAATGTAAAAACACAGCAACAGCCAGGAAAATATGTTTCCACAAATCCCAGCAACTCTACTACTAAAACATGCGATATAGCTGAAGCATAAGAAAAAGACCTTAATGCTGGGTGGCAGCGGCGCACGCCTTTAATCCCAGCACTCAGGAGGCAGAGGCAGGTGGATCTCTGTGAGTTCGAGACCAGCCTGCTCTACAAGCGCTAGTTCCAGAACAGCCAACGAAGCAGCACAGAGAAACCTTATCTCAGAAAAAAAAAGGAAAGAAAGAAGAAAAGACCTTAAAATAATCTTTATGAATATGTTAGAGGTCCATAAACAGGAAATGAATAAATCCATGAAAGAATTTTATGAGAAAGCAAACAGAGTAAAATGAAGAAAACAATTCAAGACTTGCAAGTGGAAACAGAATCAATAACAAAAACTCCAACTGAGGGAAACTGGAAGTGAAAATTTTAGAAACTTGAACAGGAACCTCAGAGGCAAGCCTCACTAACAAAACATTTGGAAAATCTGGGACACATGAAAGGACCAAATCCACAAATAACAGGAAAAGAGGAAGGAGAAGAGACCCAGTCAAAGACCCAGAAAATATTTTCAACAAAATCATAGGAGAAAATTTCCTTGCAGGGCAGTGGTGGCGCATGCCTTTAATTCCAGTAGTCAGGGAGGCAGAGGCAGGCAGATCTCTGTGAGTTCAAGGCCAGCCTGGTCTATAAGGGCTAGTTCCAGGAGAGGCTACAAAGCTACAAAAAAAAAAAACCCTGTCTCAAAAAAAAGTCAAAACGAAGAAGGAGGAGGAGGAGGAGGAGGAGGAAGGAAGAGGAGGAAGAGGAAGAGGAGGAGAAGGAGAAGAAGATGATGATGATTTCCCTAACCTAAAAAAAATGCCTATCAAAATAAAAGAAGCATACAGAATACAGAATACCAAATAGGTCAGACCAGTAAATGAAATCCTCCCAGCACATAATAAACAAAATATCCAACTACAAAATGGACCCCATCGGAACCCACAAACAACCCAGGCTATTGCCAAGACTCTCAGCAAACAGTCAGTAAGGCCCTGTGGCTGAAGACAACACCCACACAACTCGTTTAACACAGAAAAGTTGAGCTGGGGCCTACTTAGAACCTTCCCTATGGACTAATTCATGATACTGTTAGGTACTCTACATGCTCCCAAAGGAGAAAGGCAAACACCAGCAGGCTACAAACCATTCAGTCTACAAGAGTGACCTGTCTGCAAAGCATGCTAGTGCCATCTTGGCCCAAAGCTTGTGGGAGTCACCAAGCAATAATCCAGACACTATTTCCAGTTGACAGCCACTTGCAAAAGAGAACAGTTTTCTCCAGTGGAGTCTCACTGGGGAAACAAACTGCCCTTAAGGGTAAACTGCACTCCCTGCAGTAGACTCTCAACACAAAATGAATTCAATGGTGTTAGACTCTTTGTTACGTCAAACTGTTCTCCCTGCCTCCACCTTACATGTCCTTTGCATACATATTATGGCTTCCAGGTTTGTTTTTCATGGGGTTCCTGAGTGTGTGAACACATGTGTCTCTGCATCCTTAGCTCATTATCATGTTTGGTTGTTCTATTGTATTCCGATTTGTTTTTATTTGTTTTATTCTAATCCCTTAGATGCTCACTTGTCTGTTTCCTAACAGAGACAGACTGGGTGCAGATGTGGATGAGAGGGAAGTAGGAAGGAACTAGGAGGCACGTGGGGGGGGGTAACCATAATCAGCATACATTGCATGATAAAAGATCTACTAAGAAATGCAAAAATGGGCCGGGCGGTGGTGGCACATGCCTTTAATCCCAGCACTTGGGAGGCAGAGGCAGGCGGATCTCTGAGTTCGAGGCCAGCCTGGTCTACAAGAACTAGTTCCAGGACAGGCTCTAGAAATTACAGGGAAACCCTGTCTCAAAAAACCAAAAAAAAAAAAAAAAAAAAAAAAAAAGAAATGCAAAATTGGATTTTATATATCCTTCAAACTACCTACTTATTTGCCACGTCCTCAATACTCCCCAAACTGTTTAACTCCCCAGGACATGAACAATCACACTACACTCCCAGTGAGGGTGTTATGTTTGTATTTCGAGCATAATGTAAGAGAGAAATCTACCCCACTCATTCGTGTAACCCTACACAATGCTTCACTGTACACTCCCCAGGGAGAGCCTACGAAAACGATAAAGAAAGAATGAAGCCAAATTCACTATTTTGTACACGCTTAAAATATTTTCAATTCATTGTACAAAAATGTTAAGTGAGTTCAATGCTATAGAACTGTACACATGAAAAATAGTGGAAATCGATAAATCTTATAAAGATGGTTGGACTCGATGATATTTACAACTGTACAAAGACTGGAGAAGTTTCATAAAAATTCCCACCTCATCCCAGGCTTGCGATACAAGATTCAATACCATGTCAGTGCTGGGCAGTGCAAGGAGCAGCAGCTCCCAGTCAGCCAGGAGATCACTAGGGGAAACAATACTATAGCATAGTGTGTTGCCTAATAAGGGGTGTCCTGCGGACTATATATACCGCATGTTCTTTCAATTACTTCTAACTTATGGAGGGATTATAATGATACAGCCCTATCAAAAGTTAAGGAGCATCTAAACAGTTTACTGCGCGCGCGCACACGCGCGCACACACACACACACACACACACACACACACACACACACACAATCTTGGACCAGGAAGATGGCTCAGTTGATAAAGTGCTGCTTGCTACCTAAGCACTGAGGACTGCCATCCCAGTAGCTATGTAAAACAGCCCAGTGTTGTGGCAAATGCCCACAGTCCTCGAGATGGAGAAGTAGGGACAGAAGGATCACAAGAGCTCGCAGGCCAGATAGTCTTGCTGATTCAGTGAATTCCTGGCTCAGTGAGAGACCCTGCCTCAAAAAAAAGAAAAGATAGAGAGCAATAGAAGAAGACACCTGACATCAACCTCTGGCACACAAAGGAACACAGGCTCACATACATAGCACATAGGCCCACAGGGACACATACATACACAGGTACACGTGATATGGAACTCTCCTCTGTATGCTGTGAATACCATTGGTTAATAAAGAATCTGTCTTGGGTCTGGCGGGGCAGAAAAGAGGTAGGCAGGGGTGGGGAACTAAACTGAATGATGGGAGAAAGTAGGCGGAGTCAGGAGACGCCAAGGAGCAGCCAGAGGAGAAAGATGCAAGCCACCAGCCGGAATCTTGCCGGTAGGTCACAAGCCTCATGGTAAAATGTAAAATAATAGAAATGGGTTAATTTAATATGTAAAAGCTTGTTAGGAATATGCTTAAATGATTGGCCAAACAGTGATTTAATTAATACAGTTCCCAAGTGATTATTTTGGTTCTGGGCAGCCGGGAATGAACAAGCGACCTCCACCAACAGAGGCGTCCACAAGCACACAGGTGCTGTGGAATAATCTTAATATGCACTGTGAAGAGATGTCACTCTGATTGGTTTAATAACAAGCTGAACAGTCAATACACAGGTAGGAAATGCAGGGCAGAGCAGATGCTGGGAAGAAGGCGGAGTCACCAGCCAGACTCTGTAGGACGCAGGAAAGCAACATGGGCAGTACAGGGCTAAGGTAACAAAGCCATGAGGCAGAAAGTCAATGAGCATAAATGGGGTAGCTGAAGTTATAAGCCTAAGCAGTCAGCCCAGCTTTCATAATTAATAAGAAGTCTCTATGTGGTTATTTGGGAGATGGTAGGTGGGACAGAAAAAAATCCAAGTACACACAGGAACATGTACACACCATTCACACAGAGACATACTTGTTTTGTAATCCATGAGCTCAAAAAGAGTACTTGGAATAGCAGCAACAACTAAAAATTAAAGGCAGATTCTTTCACTACTAAAATTGTTGCTAGAAAAGCAGTAATATTGTAAAACTTTTCATTCATATTCATAACCTCTACTTATTTTTATTTATTTACTTTTTTTTTTTTTTTACTGTGGATCCCATAAAGAATCCTAAGTTATTTTGCAATACGTATCAGGGAAGAAAACAGAAAGCTATAATTAAAACTTGAAAATACTCCCTTTCAAGAGTTAGTATCGCTTACCTACGTCTCAAATCATGTCTTCATTAATAAAGAAATATAAACAACCACTGTTATATATGATAGCATAATTTATATGATGAAACTTTAAGCTATGTTTGAGAGCATAAAAAAAATCACAAAACATATAATGAAGAAAAAATTCACCATGATTTTGCACAAATGTTGGAATTAGCAGACAAGGTCTGTAAAGCAATTATTACAAATATTTTCAAAGTCAGGGGTTCACTCAGCAGGCTTTTTCCTTCCCCCCACTTTATTCATCCTTTGCCCTTTTTTATTCATCCCAAGACCTCAGACCACAAAATGACACTGTGGGGAGGGTGGCTCTTTCCCTTTAATTCATTCTCTCTGGAAAAGCCCTCAGATACAAACATACTCCAAGGCACGTGTCATAAATGGCCTATGTTGCCAGGAGGTGGTGGCGCACGCCTTTAATCCTAGCACTCAGGAGGCAAAGGCGGGAGGATCTCTGTGAGCTTGAGGCCAGCCTGGTCTACAGAGTGAGTTCCAGGACAGTTGGGGCTACACAGAGAAGCCTGGTCTTGAAATAAACGAATGATAGCCTAAATATTTGTTGTAAAAACCACACAAGCTGACAACTAAAGTTAGCAGTCAGTACCCACTCCCAAGAATGGGAGCACACGCTGGGCAGTACAAGTCCAGACTCGGCAGATGTCGGCTTTCAGGACCTATTCCATAGGCCGTCTCATCAGGTTTCCAAGCCTCTAGCCCAGAACAAAAAGTGACACTGTTGTCTTTCTGGCTGCCCTTGGACTGAGTCCTGTTACCATTTCAGGATCTTCAGCTTCAGATGACTGGTGGGGACTGTCTCAGCTGCTAAGTTCACAGAAGTTATGTGTCCAGGATTACATGATTCCTAGTGAGTCCATTCGCAACTACACTGTGTTGCTTCTCTGCATCTCTGTGGTACTGCATCACTGAGGGCGGGCTCCTCCTTCAACAGACAGAAGGTGTCCAGCAACAGCCAGGGGCAAAGAGCCTCAGCCGCTGGCATGTCTGCACCCTGGCTACAGGGCTACCCGAGCAGGGAACTGATGGTGCTGTACCCTTGGCATTGATGGGTATGAATGAGCAAACTACTCCTGGAGATTTTCCCCACAAACCCTTCTTGCTTTAGCCCAGGTCTTATAAGCAGCCTTCTGTACAGTATTTGGACTTTGTCTTCCAAGTTAAGAAGGCCCTCATCGAGGCGTGAGATGCTTAGGGCCTCTGGCAGCTGGTGGTGTCATTATAAATACGAACACTGGCCTCTATTCCAGACTTGCTCAGCATGATTTAGTTCCTGCTGAGCTCTTGCCCCTTAAGGACAGTGACTGAAAAGAGAACTTTATGTCCTGCCTTAGGATGCCCTCTCAGAGAAGACGTCCTGAGCAGTCTGGATCAAATGGCCACCTAGACAGTCCTCTTATCTTTGTTGTCCTAAGTGCATAAGATGGGCCGAGATTAAAATAGAGGTAGAAAAAGAATCTGCAGTCATGCTGGAGAGCATACGCATAGAGCGCTGCCAAGAAGTGGAACGCATTAACTTTCCCCACAGTATTTATCAAGGATACTCCTCGGGGTGGTGAGGGCTCTGTGGTTGCATGAGTCAGCCGAACAGCACCAAAACAAGGGTGGTTAAACAGTCCCCCCAGAACCGCTGGTACCAGCAAGAATTCCGTCACAGTCGGGTGTGTCAGTGAACACCCAGTCGGCTGGAACGAGACCCAACCAAAAGGTTCAAGGAACAGGTGGAGCCGCATACAAACCACGGTTAGCATGCATATATAATATCCCTGCATTTGTATTAAAGGCTCACAAAAATGACCTAGTTCCGAAGAAACCCTTAGACGCTACCATCAAAGTTCTCTGAGAGCAGCCTCTGCCTACACTTGGGCCATCCCATTCCATTTCTGGGTAATCATTCTGGGCTTCCCTGAGCCCACAGAGACAGTGGTTCTCACACTGCATGGGACTGTCTCGAAGGTCCACTTTCCAGAAACCTACATCATCAGTTCCCTCTGCTGAGTTGGGTCTTAGGGCCAATGTCACACGAGTAGATGTGACTTTTCCAATCTGTGTGTTAATATAGTTGTTTGTCTTGTCCGCCCTTGGCATCAGGTGCTCTAACAGCACAGGAGGAACTTGCCTGTTTCTGTTTCTCTCATACCCACAGAATTTAGAGCAGGGCCAGAGTAGAGAGCATGGCACAGATGACATACTTCTAGTGCAAAGTCTACCCATGCTAACAGACCTCCTGGACACTGTGGCATCAGTAAGCTCGGGCTGGGACAGAGAGATGCTCACAGACCTCCTGGACGCTGTGACATCAGTAGGCCCGGGCTGGGACAGAGATGCTCACAGACCTCCCAGACACTGTGACATCAGTAGGCTTGGGCTGGGACAGAGAGATGCTAACAGACCTCCTCGAAGACACTGTGACATCAGTAGGCTCAGGCTGGGACAGAGAGATGCTAACAGACCTCCTAGACACTTTGACACAGTAGGCTCAGTCTGGGACAGGAAGGAACCCTGTTGGAGGAAGCGATGCAGAGCAGGGTCAGAGAAGAAGGCTATAAGCCCTGCCTGAAAAGCAGAAGGTGCAGACACTCAGGGCACACAGCTGTATTCCGGAGGAGTCACGCACAGCTGTGGGAAGGCAAATGAATGGCAAAAAGGACATAGAGGGACGGGTTGCCGTAGAGGGATGGGTTGTCATAGAGGGACAGGTTGTCATAGAGGGATGGGTTGTCATAGAGGGACAGGTTGTCATAGAGGGACAGGTTGTCATAGAGGGACGGGTTGCCATAGAGGGATGGGTTGTCATAGAGGGACAGGTTGTCATAGAGGGACCGGTTGTCATAGAAGGAAAAGCATAAGTTTCTTGGCAAAGGGTCACTCAGAGGTCAAAGCTGGGAAACAACCTGGTCAAATTTGTTTTTAACAGAAGCAGTAATAGGAGGGGTGTGTGTGTGTGTGTATGTGTTCATGTGCATGTGTGTGCGTGTGTGCATGTATGTGCAACACAGAAGATTCTTAGTAAGATGATTTAAAAGGTGACCTTAAAAGCCGGGTGTGGTGGCTCATATTTTTAATCCCAGCACTGGGAGGCAGAAGCAGCCTGGTCTACCGAGTGAGTTCCAGGACAGCCAAGGCTACATAGAGAAACCCTGTCTTGAAAAAAGAAAGAAAAAAGGATCTTACAAGTTTCTACAAGAGCCAACGACACTGAACTACGACAGTAGGTTGACCAGAAACTGCTTGTTCCGGTGCCGTCTCCTACAGAAGCATCTCGTCTGCACAGGAACCAAAGTAAAGGGGAGCTCTGCAGGGACGCTCCTCCTCCTCCTCCTCTTCTTCTCACGCTCTTTCAGAAAGCCGAGCATGCCATTAGAGAGCACACCCCCTTTCTATTTTAAAAATTGATTTGTTTTTATTTTATATGCATTGGTGTTTGACCTGCATGTGTGTGTTTTAGATCCTCGAGACCTATAGTTATAGATAGTTGTGAGCTGCCATGTGGGTGTTGGGAATTGAACCCAGGTCCTCGGGAATAGCAACCAGTGCTCTTAACCACTGAGCCTTCTCCCCAGCACCAGCATGTCCCTCTCTGTATCTCAGAGCCTGCTGTCCTCTGCATCAGTGTTATTTTGAAGTCAGTTCTTTGTCTATGGTGTCTCTTGGCAACTACAGGCCTCACCCTAAAGAGCAGGACAGGCCATTGCTGCCCAATCGGGAGATGCTGTATCCCCACTGTCTCCCCCCACGGCACAGAGAGACGAGGAAGGCTCAGCGCTGCTACACAGGTAGTAGGAAGCCTGGCCTTCCACCATGGTCTTCTCCCCACTGAAAAGGGAGCCAGCATTTTCACAGGACTCTGCTGGGTCTGCCCATAAACACCAGTGCCCAGCTGGAGAAGGCCGGTCCCACAGCCATGCTTAATCCCAAACACCACAAACTTCTGTTTCCCATTTACGGCAGTCAAGTGTCATCGGTGGCTGAGAGCAGGACCACAGTGTGGTCTGGACAGGCACACGAATGCGGAGCGTCCTGTCCCAGCACACTGCCTGAGTTCTAACCACGTCTGGGTAGTGATGCTCCAGAGAGAACACCAGGTCCCTCCGGCCAGGGTGCTTTTTGCTCCTGGTTTCCACTTTTTCGTCCCTTCCCTCGGCTCTGGACCCGGGTGTGTCTCTAGACTTTCTTTCTCCTCTCTCGACTTTTCATCACATGAGTCTAGTTCAACACCCCACTCACACACCTCCTCACTCTTTCATTTATTACTTTCCTGTAAGTCCGCATTTTATAAGAATTTAGTTTCTTGAACTCAAAGTAGTTTTAAAGATTTTTTTTTCCTCATACAGCTTTGGGCATTTTTTAAAAACTTACCCACATATTCACACACGAGGTACCCTACCCACATATTTACACACGGGAGTACCCTACCCACATATTTGCACACTGGAATACCCTACCCACATATTTACACATGGGAGTACCCTATCCACATATTTACACATGGGAATACCCTACCCACATATTTACACACGGGAGTACCCTACCTACATATTTACACACGGAGTACCCTACCCACATATTTGCACACTGGAATACCCTACCCACATATTTACACACGGAGTACCCTACCCACATATTTGCACACTGGAATACCCTACCCACATATTTACACACGGAGTACCCTACCCACATATTTGAACACTGGAATACCCTACCCACATATTTACACACGGGAGTACCCTACCCACTCTCACCTTCACCCCAATTACAAGCAAGGAAACAGAGGCTGAGAAGTGAAGTAGCCCCCCAAAGATCACACCACTGAAGAATGGCGAGTTTGAGATTCCAACCCACATTCTATCTGGGTCCAGACAGACGTCCTCAACTGTCCAGGTGTGTTGAGAGAAATAACACTGAGGTGGCTGCAGCCGAAAAGTAACCTATCTCTTCCAGAGAAAACACGGTTCACTAGAAGTGTAAGTTCATATCTTTTTATTCCGGGTAGGCTCACTGCCAGAGATCGTAATCAGCACCTCTTGAGACCACAGGCTCCCGAGACCACAGCAGCCGTGAAGAGTGGGGACTGCTAGGTCCCACAGATGTCTAGACTCAACTCTAACCTGCCTGGGACCACACAGTTCTCCAGTGAACAGGCCAAGGCCACACCGTTTCTGCGAGATGGCTCCTCTGTCCCCATGCTAGAATATGGGGTACAGGTGTGACTCTACTCCTGGCCAAAGCGGCCATTTCTCCCAGGAACTTGACTTGGCCTGAGGGAACCACTATGTCTCACGGCTAGGTGGGGGGTGGGTATAGGACTCAGGCCTCAGTCACTCCTAGCCCTTTCCTAACAGAAATAGGGAGGAGGAGGCTTTTCCTGGGCTCTGTCAACGCTGGGAGGATTTCAGCTGGGAGCCATCAGTAGCCTCGGTACCAGCGTGTTTGAAAGGAGCAAGCAGAGGCCCAGAATCATCCCTGGTTCCGGTTGTGCCCTGCTCTGTACGGCATCATTAAACACACCAGGTAATGAGCCTCTGTAGGGGAAGGAAAACGAAGGCAGCTGACACTGTCTATTAAATGAGTCCTAGCTCCAGCTCTCTGCAATTGACTTTCCTCATCTGTCAAATGAGAAGACGAACCATGCCTTCCTTCCCAGGCAGCAGACCCAATCCCGCCTCACACGGCTAGGCCTCAGCAGCCGTCGGGAAGCTCAGGAAGGCCTCCAGGAGCACGTCACTCTTGCGTGGTGCATGGCCTCCAGGAGCACGTCACTCTTGCGTGGTTTATTCCTTGCAGCATTTCATTTTGGTACCACGCTGACACCACCGACAATGTGGGTGCCAGCTGGGGATGTAGGGTGGCCACTGAGCCAAAAGCCATAGTGGCCACTGTGTGCCTAGGTGGTTGCTTCCTGGCAGAGAACCCCCGCATCCAATTTTCTCAGTTCAGGTTCTCTACTCAAATGAATTTTCATCTTTACAAACCGCAGCCTTCAATGGGTGGAGTTGTGCACGTGGGCACCTTTCCTATCTTCCGCTGGACAGGAGTGAGTTTGCTCTTTAGCAGAGTTCATCTTTCTCTCAATAGGTACTTTGTCTACGTCAAACTCACTTTCATGCCTTTCCTCACAACACTTCCTGCTTTTCCTGTCTTGTGGTTCTCTCTTACTGCAGATCCAGGTAATAGCAGGGGGCAGTGGCCACGTCACTCCAGGAATGCTACACTGTCTTGACGTTTCTCTAACAGACATATTAGCCCATGACTCTTGAGTTCAGATAACCCCACACACATCCATCCTGGTCTCTCCCACCAGAAGGGTCCAGTAAGATCTGCTTATAGGGCTATTCTCATCCAAAGTTTCAAATCTTCCATGTTCCCCTCCCTCCAACTCGGTTACAAAGCTTAAAAGAGCCACGCGGTCAGAGCTGTCACAGCAACCACCGGCTTCTGGCTACCAATTTTCTAGGTTGCTTTCCTTCACTGTCTCGACAAAAGCAAGCTAGAGAAGGAAGGGTTTCTTTTGGACACCATGATGGTAGGGCGGCAAACAGCCCACCACACTGCATCCACACCGAGAGCTGAGAGACACGGATGTTGGTGCCCGGCCAGCACCCTCCTTCTTATCCGATGCCCGCGGAACAGCGACGCCTATAGTTCGAGTGGGTTTTCTCTGTCTAGACACTCTTTCCTAGCTATTCCCTGAGGTCTGTCTCTTAGGTGACTGTAGACCTCTCAAGCCGATAACAGTTATCACCACATAGCACCCTGCCTACGCCATGACTAAGCGAGCTGGAGACAGGAGCACGGTCTGTGGTGCTTCCTCTCAGCCAGGGCCTTGACCTCAGCTCCCACTTGCAGTCTCTGCTCCTCACTTTTCTCAAACGACAACCAGGCTCTCGCCTTCTTTGACAAATCTCCTTAGGCCATACTTTTTCCCCTCTTCCTCCCCTTGGTCCCTGCTTAAAGACAGACTTCTCTGAAAGGCAGCTCCTGAGCACCACTGAAAACTGCACACACACACACATACACACACACACTACATATGTATATATGCACATCTATATATCTAAAATATTTTTTAATGCCTGACACTAGTGTGTAAGCTCCACGAAAACAAGGGATTTTGACTACTTTGTTTATAAGGGACCCAGCACACACAGTCACAGGGTAAATATTGAGTGAATGACTGACCCTGGCCCCTTTTCTGTGGGTTGAGGGTCGTAGTCTGGAGCAGGACAATCCCTGTCCGCCGAAGCGTCCGCACTTACTTGGCGCTGCGGACCCAGTGTGTGTGCCGGTACAGAGAGTAGAGGAAGCGCTGGCGGAACACGTTCCATACTTTAATGGATTTGTCTTCAGAAGCTGTGACCAGAAGCTGGCCATCAGCCGAGAAGTCCACACTGCGAACTGGAGCCGTGTGTCCCTTAAATTCAGAGGACTTCCCTCTCCTGAAAATAAAGGTTAAGAGTGATACATTACTATTTTAATAGTTCATTTAATTTTAATATTTAATCACCACACTGAGTCGGAAACTTACAAGTAGCTTAAAGCTTACAAACCCTTACAAAAGTGTGTGAAGGTCACGTGGTGCTGCGTGCTCCACTTGTCCTTACGTACACCGGCTTGGGTCACCGAAGTTACAGCCCGTACCTAACAGGAAGGAGGCTGGTCACCTCTGCCCCAGAAATGCATTGCTGCTTCTGTCTTAACGGGAAGCGGGGAAAATACTATTCTGAACCAGTCGCTACACTACACTGTGTGCTACTTTAGAAACAGCCAGCTGGAGTCTAAATAAGTTTCAACCTTGAAGAACTAAGGTTCATTAATTAAGCTTGGCAGCCCCAAGGCCATACACGCCATGCGGAGTTCTGTGAGCTACTGGGCCGGGAGAGGAAGGGGTCTTCTGTGCTAGATACACAACATCTCTTGATATTCTTCCTTACTCCTGAGCCTGCATCAATCAATACCAACTACAGAGGCTCCAGCGCGTACCTACTGCCTCGCTGACCTCACGGCCTCTATCTTACACTCACAAACAGCAAAACAGCTTTGAAATTTTGCGTACATGCCTGTTCTTAATTGGGGAAGAAGAGAAGGCAACAGAACAATGGAGAGTACGATGTGAGATGCTGGAGGTGAGGAAAAGCTTTTAAAAACAGAGGAAGGGGGCTGGAGAGATGGCTCAGCGGTTAAGAGCATTGCCTGCTCTTCCAAAGGTCCTGAGTTCAATTCCCAGCAACCACATGGTGGCTCACAACCATCTGCAATGAGGTCTGGTGCCCTCTTTTGGCCTTCAGGCATACACACAGACAGAATATTGTATACACAATAAACAAACAAACAAACATTAAAAAAACAGAGGAAGGCTGGCAACGCTCTAGAGAAGCCCTCATGCGTGTGCACTGTCCCTCCTCATGCAGCTATCCTATTAACACACGGTAAGTTAAAAATCTCTCTAAAAAAAAAAAAAAAGCAAAAAACCTCAGACGAATCAGCAGACTAAGTGGTGCTGACTGCCAAGGTGAATGCTGGGAAATTCTGTGTCAGTGTTAAGTTCACAAGGCACTATAACCAGGACATTATAGTCATTTTTTTACATTTGGAAAATCATTTCCTATAGGACACGGGGAGACTGCCACAATGACCGGCACGGATAAGGCACCAATTCAGCCAGAGACATCTGTTTTAGATTCTTAATCTTAGATGCCCACAGGACATCCGAACACCTGTACCTCATGCTGCATTTGCTACCTTGGGATTGGGGCAGGCAGCATGTCTCTATGGCACAAGTAAGGAGAAGTCCCGTGCACCTTCTCCTCGGTGCACTGCATCCCTAAACCCTGGGGTTACCACTTCCTCCACACACTCTGAATAGCCCTCTTCTCTCTGCCCCAGTTCTGCTTGCCTCCAGGAACTTCTATCCTTAGCACCCTTCACCTCGATTACTGCAAAAGCCTCTTAATAGGTCGCCTTTCTCTAATCCTTTCTCCCCACCCCTGTCACCTACATACTGCGCTTATCACTGTTGAAAAGGTAATGGCAAGCACACAAATCCCAGTGTAAACGTGCTCCTGGCTCCCTTGACATAGAGCACAACGCCCTAGGCTCCCTGGCAGGATATCCTGCCACGGGGCTGAACTTTGGACCCGGCACATTCAGAGCGCTCCAGACACACCTGTGCCTCTGCAGTCACGCTCTTAGGAAGACCCTTGCCCGTCGGCAGAGCCCTGATCCAACCATGCTGGCCCTGATCTGCTACAAGGATTTGAATAACTGCAGTATATCCTGACTTTTAAAATTAAACTCGTTTCTCTCCGACAGAAATGACCGTACCTATCTCTGTGAGATACCATTTAATACATCAGATACACAGAGAGTGCTGTGTAACTACCTACTGAATTTCACTCAGAAGAGTCAATATTACAAAGCTTGGGAGACTCAGTCTGGCTTGCCCAGCTAGTGGCCCATGGGGGCAAATGTGACTTTATCATTAATTTCTATCACCAGGCATAGGACAATGCATATGAAATAATCGATATTGGTAGTAAACATCCAGGAGAGAATATTCAAGGATGACTTCAGTCTGTTTTCAAGGGGAACTCTTGTGAAAAGAGTCAGGAGACAGCAAAGAGAAGACTTGCCATCCACAGTGACCAGGAAGCCATGGACAGTCAGTCAATATCACTAAAGCAGTCCCTGAACTTCAGTCTGCACCCCGCCCAGCAGTCTGTGTGGCTATCTTTCTGGGGCCTCCTCTGGGGCTAGGCTGGCCTGCCCTGGGCCCCACTACACGGGAACCCAGTAGAAGCCCGCGCAACAGAGTTGGTGTGCTGTCTGCTGGGCTGGTGCCTTGCCGCTCTCTTCTTTCGGGTTCGGTCTGATTTTGTGACTTATTCTGTCCAGCACCGGTGACACTGTCCAGCTGAGGGCCAAGTCTTCTACAAAAACTGGAGCTCCCTTGCCACTGTGTATGCTATTCTGCTGGGTCAGAGGGCTCAAGGAAAACCAAGGTCCCACACTTGTGACTGAGACACAAGTGTGTCTTCCAGCTCAGCGACCAGCTTACGAGGCTGTGTGGTTACCTCCGCCAACACCAAATGGGAAGAAAAGCATCCCAACCACCCACAACATGAAGAGAAGTGTTAGTTTTTAAATTGAGCTACGCAGTAAGGAGGATTTTAAGCAGTAATGAGTAACTAAACACTGATTTTATATATATGTATATATGCGTACATATATATATCCCAATCCCATGATTCACCACTGCCCTGGCCTACTGTGATTATTTAGAATAAATAATCTAATCAATAGCCTACTGCTATTATTTAGAAAGAGAAACCAGTACAAAATACAATCACTAGGTAGATATCTACAGCAATGATTCGGGGTAATTTTAGTGCACCCACCCCCTGAATGCTCCGTTTCCCACATCAGTAATAAAAAAACAAGCTGCAACCCCTGAAACAATGAACTCATCCTAGATTTCCAGAGCTAAGGCTTTCAAAGCGTATGCTTCTGCCGAGCCTCAAACTCGCCTCCTCCGCCTGAGTTTTCCTCCAGCCCATGCACATTCTCACGTCAATTCTCCTGAAGAGTTTTTACTTCTGTCAGCAAAATATTCAGACTTTTCTGAACAGAATTTCCTTTGGGCGGTGGCAGAATGAAGTACCTGGTGGCAGGCAATCATTCACAAGTGTGCTTTCTCTCTAAGTGCCCGAGCCCCTTCAGCCTCAGACTGCACATCGATCCTGCCACCACAGAACCACAGAGTCACGGGGGTGCCAACACTCCCATATATATAGGTTTTTCATATATACCATAATAATCACAGTAGGCCAGGGCAGTAGTGAATCATGGGATTGGGATATATATATGTATATATGTACGCATATATACATATATATAAAATCAGCTCCTGGCTGTCCTGGTACTCGCTCTGTACCCCAGGCTGACCTTAAACTCAGAGATCTACTTGCTTCTGCCTCCAAAGTGCTGGGATTAAAGGCATGTGTCATCACTGCCAGGCAATGATTTATACTTTTGCCTGAAATTTTTTAAACGAGAAAATTCTAGAGCTCCAAAATGAATGGTAACAATCAAAGAACAGTCTAAGCACAGGGTGTCAACAGGCTCCCAAGGGCTCCTAAAAAAACCCATGAAAGGGCACAAAGAGGTTACTAACTTTTAATATATGCCGTTGTGTTTCAGATTTACACAGAGATTTCTGGCCATCTCCCAAAGATTCAGACATACTGTACCTATCTCCAGGTTAGAAATGGTTTTTCAAAAGGAAGACATAATTTTGAGTCAAACGAAATAGTATGTATTTAAGAGCAGTGTAGTACTTCTGCGATCGCAGTGAGTACAGGTCATTAACTAGTTGAGGCATTCCCAAGAAGCACATTAGGAGCAGCCAGGCCTCAGGAGCCCCTCACAGTTCCAATCCAAAACTTATCAAGTGTTCGTTCCTCTCACCTATCAGGAACCCAGAGCCTAACAGTTCTGTCTCGTGAAGCAGAGGCTAGTAAGTTTCCTTGTGGAGAAAACTGCACGCTGGTCACAACGTCCTTGTGGCCCACATATCTGTAAGTTCTAGTGTTTGGCTTCAAACTCCATAGCATAAGAAAGGTGTCCCAAGAGGCAGTGGCTGTCGAGAAAGAGAAGAACAAACAAACCAGAGTTAAGACAGGAACGGACGCATACCTCATCAATAACAACTGTGATTAACAAGTCAGAGGTTGTAGAGCTGACCAGATAAGGGCAAAAGTATTTTATCGTTTCAAACGATTTTTGTTTCATTATGAATAGGCAAACTTGGTAGTGGCCTGCTTCAGCAGGGGTACTAGTTCCAGGACCCAAGGGGAGCGCAGGGACTACAAGTTACCAGAAGGAAGAAGGCTGTGGAAGAGGGTATTAGACTGAGTCATTCCGTCTGGGTGGCTGGAAGTTACTTCACCTCAGTGTGGGGGCAATCAATCTTTTCTGAGGGACAGGTGAGCTACTTGAGAAAAGTCTGTGGAAGCGAGTTCACCCAGAAGTCAAAGCAGCAGGAGCAGCACTAATATACTCTTGGCCTGATCCTACCTGTTAGTGTTTTCTCTGTACGTCCTCGGTGCTTCTCTATGTACGTGAACACGGGTATATGCAGAAACGATTTTTTTCCTCAGCCACGTGAAATGCGCTGTATAAATCATGTCTTTAATTGCTAAACATTTCCACAAGCTTTCACGAGGAATACGGGTTTGTTTGTTTTTTCTCACACACCCACAGGGCAGGTAAGCTTGAGAAACTAATCACCCACTTTGGTCAATGGGTCCAGAAATGTTTTTAAAGCTGGGGGAGATGCCCTTAAAAGTCTGTTTCTGCTCTGTAATTTTATGACATTTGATGATTAATAAAAAGAACTGTATGTCGGACATTAGCCTAAAAATCTTCAGTTGAAGGAGAAATGCATGCGATCAACAGTGGAAATAAATTCCTTGATGAAGAATGAGCAAGGAGCCCTCAGGAAAGGTGGATTTAACGCATGCCTACAAAACAAGTTCTATCATGCACACATCCTAGAACAGCCCCAACACCAGGAATCAGGTCACTGGGAATCTCCATGTTACAGAGAATGCTTGGAGAAATTGGCAACTTTGTAAATTTCAAGGACAGTGCGCAACATGACAGGGAGAAACAGGGCCCAGCTTTACAAAATTACCCAAGTCTCCTAAATTCCCTAGCTTATGCATTATCTCCATGTTTAAAGTCCAGTGAGTTTCTAGGTTTTGAGCCGTAATTTTATTCAATGTATTTCCCTCAAAAAAGGTGGGGGGGGGGGAGTTGGGAGAGGTGGGGAAAGAGTACAAAGAGCTGATGTTCTAGTACAGTTTGTCCAAACCCTAAAACATCTGTACTGAGGTCTGCTTACTGGGGATTCATGTTGACAAACAGGGAAGACAACTGGTTATACATGTGCTATGCTTGGGATCCTGGTTTAGTCCTGTGTATTATGCTGCAAACAGGATTCGAGACGGCAAGTGCCGCATAACCATTCCCTCTCAGAAAGATCATGCACCTCAGTGAGACATCATTAGCACCATCATACGTGGAGGGAGCATATTAACACATCATTTATTCAGTTGGGAGGTGGTGGTGCACACCGTCAATCCCAGCACTTGAGTGGCAGTGGCAGGCGGATCTCTGTGGGTTTGAGGCCAGCCTGGTCTACAAGAGCTAGTTCCAGGACAGCTAGGATACACAGAGAAACCCTGTCTTGAAAAACAAAACAAAACAAACAAAAACCCCCTCATTTGTTCATGTTAAACACCATGACGAGAGGGTCTGCCCTGGGGAAGGTAGATGAAGTGACCTAGCGAAGATGGCAGAAAGAGCACTCTGAGTAGCAGGAATGCCACTTCGTCTTAGCCAGAAGGCCTAGAAGCAATTTTTTGTTGTCATTTTTATTTTATTTTTTTAGATAGGGTTTTACTTTATAACCCAGGCTGGTCTCAAACACGTAACCTTCCCGCCTCAGCTTTCGAAGTAGTGGGGGCGGGGGAGAAGGCATGCACCACTGCGCCTGGCAGAAGGAAAACTCGTGTGCAAAGTCTGAGACTGCACTCGGAAGACAGGACGGGCCAGGAGAAAAGTGACATCACAGGACACAGGCTTTGGGAAGGAGGCACGGGGAGAGGCACCGTTTACCCCAAGTGCAGCAGGAAGCCACTGAGTCTTGCTCTGGGTGGGAAAATGGTCACTGTCCCTAGAGAAGAGCTTTGTTTTTGTCTTTTCAAATGAGTAGAGTCTGTATGTGTTACGGATTAAAATGTCATTAAAATGGTAAAACAGTAAGTTTTTGGAGAACATAGGACAGCTTTATGACTTTGAGGGAAGTCAAGTTTGCTCAAACAAAAAATATAAACTGCTAATCATGCAGCACATTTTGTGCTATAGTAAAATGAAAAAAACTCTCCTCCCTCGGAGAGGTCACTGTAAACAGAGGGTGTGGCGGCACACACCTTTAATCCCAGTGCGTGGAGGAAGAGACCAATAGGTCTCTGTGAATTCAAGGCCAGCCTGGCCTACGTAGTGAATTTCAGGGTTTCAAGCTAATTCAGGGCTGCACAGTGTCTCAAAACCTGTGTCTCAAAAAAAAAAAAAAAAAAATGCAAAGAAAGGCTCTCTCCTCTCTCTCTCTCTCTCTCTCTCTCTCTCTCTCTGTGTGTGTGTGTGTGTGTGTGTGCATGTATGGAATCCATAAGACAACCTTGAGTGTCATTTCTTAGGTATTTTCTTTGCCTTTTTGCCTTGACTTTATCTTTCTTTCCTTCGTTCTTCCCTCTCCTTCTATTCTTCCCTTCCTCCCCCTCCTCCATTAGCCACGGTCTCTCACTGGCTGGGAACTCTTCAAGTAGCTTAGGCCTGCTGGCTGTGAGCCCCAGGGATCTTCCTGTCTTTGCCTCTGCAGGGCTGTGATTTCATAAGGGCGCCACCATGCCTGGTTTTTATTTAGCCTTGCCTGGGTTCTGGGGATGGAAGTCAAGTCTTTGGGCTTGCAAGGAGCTTGCTATCAGCAAAGCTGCCATCTGCCCCGGAACTGGAGGTACAGATGCTTGTGAGCCACCACGCGGATGCTGGCATCAGAACTCTGGCCCTCTGCAGGAGCGGCAAGTGGTCTTAAGCAATGAGCTATCTCTCCAGCTGCTGCCCCCTCCCAACCCCCAGATCTCCTTAAAAATTCAGTCCTTTAGAGTTGAACCTCATCTTAAGAACAGCACAGGAGATGCTCAATATAAATAAATAAATAAATAAATAAATAAATAAATAAGTAAATGCAGATAAAAAAGGGGCTGAACCCACTGTGCTGAGCATGGTGGAACATGTCTGCAATTCCAGCACCCAGAAGGCAGAAGCAGAAAGAGTGTTTATGAGTTAGAAGCCAGCTTGGGCTACAGTAGATTCCAGCCAGTAAATTTCAGGTCAGACTAAGCTATATGGGAATAGCACGCACACACACACACACACACACACACACACACACACACGAGAGAGAGAGAGAGAGAGAGAGAGAGAGAGAGAGAGAGAGAGAGAGAGAGAGAGAGAGAGAGAGAGAGAGAGAGCGAGCGCTAAGGAGATGATTGTATGTATGTATGTATGTATGTATGCATGTATGAATGAATACCCCAATAACTAACAAACTGTGCTTAGAATCTACAAACATCATATAAATTCATAAGAAAAATGATTATGACCTAGCAAGAAAATAGGCAAAGGGTTAAACAGATGGCACTTTCATAAACCACAAGCCAGTAAGTAAGAAAAGGTGTTCAATTCTGTTAGTCAACAGGAAACCAGGGTCACCACACCCTCATCCAAATGCTTACAGTAAAGGAGACATTGACTCTCTGGGGACGTGGACGAATCAGAAGTCGCCCATCATGCTGGTTAGTGTCATCACTTTGGAAAGTGTTTGAATGTACCTATCTCAAGTGGAACACACACTTGGCATTTGACTTGGCAGCTACACCCCCACCTATGTACCAAAGAGAACGCATGGACACTTCACAGAACATGCCAGTGTCTGTGGCAGTACTGTTCAAGTTACCCCAGGCTAGAAACTCATTACCCATCAACACAGAGTAGATATAGTTCTGTTGTAGTCCTCCATGACTGAAGCGATTGGTTAGGAACTTATGAAAACATTACATAGAGGACAGGGAGCTTTTAGAAGAGCACACAGTCAAGTGTGCTTAAATAAGACATTAAAATTACCCGTCACAAAGAGCACGACTGGAGTGACACAATGAGGAACTTCAGCCAGGCCCATGTGGTCAAGACTTGCACAACCGTTTGTGGTATTATCCAGGATGTGGTGGATCTTAAGAGTTGGGGCCTAGTGTGGAGGGTGAGATTTTGGGGGAAGATCTTGAAAGGGTAATAGGACAACCTTGAACTCCAGTCCTCCCGCACCCCAGCAGCTCTAAAGTACTGGGATTACGATGTGTGCAACCTCACCCAGTCCTTAATCTTCTTTCTTAGTTAAGAACTCTTCCGGTATCAATAATAAAAAATGATATGCAAGTATGGATGTCACAGCTGGACCGTGTGACCATATAATTTGCTTTCATACATTTCTAAGGAACCACACCCCACGTAAACATTACCACATCACTTAAAATGCCAAAGCTTAGACTATTCATCGTGCTACTGCTCTATTTTAAGATAAAATGCCAAAAGGAGGATGCAAAGAAAAATGTTAGTCAGTAAATCTACCAATCTAAGAAAAACTTATATAAATATTATATATGTGATATACATGCATATACAAAAGACATGATGAAAACAACAATCCATTCATTGAGGAAATCCTTTTTAGGACACAGAAGAACAAAGTCTGTTGTCCTAGTCAGTTATCTCATACATTCTTTCCTGGTGCATGACCACTGGGAATTCTATGTGCTAACAGAGATTGGTGTGTTCATTCTCATTCATGCTGTTTACGGTGGACAGTGCAATCTGGTCTTCTGTATATGGAGGACAGCGCATTTCTGCTCTTCTGTATATGGAGAACAGCACACATCTGCTCTTCTATATATGGAGGACAGTGCACATCTGCTCTTCTGTATATGGAGGACAGCGCACATCTGCTCTTCTGTATATGCAGGACAGTGCACATCTGCTCTTCTGTATATGAGGACAGTGCACATCTGCACTTCTGTACATGGAGAACAGCGCACATCTGCTCTTCTGTATATGGAGGACAGCGCACATCTGCTCTTCTGTATATGGAAGACAGCGCACATCTGTTCTTCTGTATATGGAGGACAGCGCACATCTGCTCTTCTGTATATGAGGACAGCGCACATCTGCTCTTCTGTACATGGAGAACAGCGCACATCTGCTCTTCTGTATATGGAGAACAGTGCACATCTGCTCTTCTGTACATGGAGGATAGCGCACATCTGCTCTTCTGTACATGGAAGACAGCGCACATCTGCACTTCTGTATATGGAGGACAGCGCACATCTGCTCTTCTGTACATGGAGGACAGCGCACATCTGCTCTTCTGTACATGGAGGACAGCGCACATCTGCTCTTCTGTATATGGAGGACAGTGCACATCTGCTCTTCTGTATATGAGGACAGCACACATCTGCTCTTCTGTATATGGAGGACAGCGCACATCTGCTCTTCTGTACATGGAGGACAGCGCACATCTGCTCTTCTGTATATGAGGACAGTGCACATCTGCTCTTCTGTATATGAGGACAGCGCACATCTGCTCTTCTGTATATGGCGGACAGTGAGCATCCGCCCTTTCACATTCTGCCTCTCCCTTTTTTTTCCCGTCTACTCAGTGTATGCTGGCACGTGTGTTTTTGCTAATAAACAGAATATCTTACTCTGTTCCCTTTACTGTTCTTGGCACATTTTAGTTTTCATAATTCCAAGCCTGTAGAAAGATTACAAGACAGTACAAAAGACCCCACACCTTCTTTCCCTACTGGAGATTTTGTCAAGTTAACATGTAGTCTATTGACCCTACCATTTTTCTCTTTATAGAGATACCTTTAAATATGTGGTTTTTTTTCTTAATCATTTGCAATGAAGCTAGAACTTAAAGTCACTTACTACTAAGTGCTTGGTCTCTACTGAAACTCATGTTGCAGCTTGACCCCAATGTATTCCTAGGTGGTGGGATTTGAGAAGGAGTCCTAGGGAGTCTGCCCTCTTAATGGAGTAACCTTCTCTTTATGTGTGCTTCTTGGCTGTCAATCAAAGCTTTAGGACAACACCCCACAGACAGATATTCTTTTGAGGCTGAGCTCAAAAACGACTCGGGAACCCAGCCTCTCCAGTCCACATCTGGAGCAGCTCAGCTAGTGGGACAAGCTGCTCATTCTATTTCCCTGCTATCCTCTGAGGATAGGAAGAAAGACAAGGTGCAGGGCTCACCTTGTGTGCTCTCATCCCACAAAGGCCAGAGATTTATTTGTACTCGGGCTCACTGCCTGGAAAAGGAGCATTGTGTATTGAATCTTGTTTTACAGTTCTTTTCAGATTCCAATTACTGTTATAACCAGAGGGAGAAATCTATATATCAGCCTATTGTGTAGCTAGCCTTCAAATTATTTAATGAAACTACCCTATTTAGACCGGTTGTGATCTTGTTGCTTTTTTATACAATGCTGCTCTATAAATGGCATGCTTATCATACAAACATATCATTCTGAGAAGTCTGTACAACAATTACTGCTGGATCTAAGTCAGAGGACAAATGCCAGGATCTACTAAAAAGGTTGACATTCATGCTTATCTTTAAAAACATTTGTGTGCGTGTCTGTGTGTGTGTGTATGCTTGCATGCTGTGTGGACACATGTGTCATGGTGCAAGTGTGGGTGCCAGAGAACAAGCTGGTGGAGTCAGTCATCGCCTCTGCCTTTACGTGGGTCATGGGGATCGAACTCGGGTTGTCAGGCTTCGGGGTAAGCCCCCTTGCTTGCTGAGTCATCTCGCTAGGCCCATATCTATTTTTATTCATCTGAACTATATCCTCTCCTGGGTCTTTCCATAGTCACGAGGAGCCTGGTAATTCACCTTCCTATCTGATGCCTTGTCTATTTGCACAGCTACTCTAGGCTCTCTGCTCTCTGCTTCTGTCCTTCCCTACTGCAAGCTTGCAGGTCCATACCCGGCACCTGCTCCTGCATGTCCAGCGTCACGATGGCCTTTCGGCCACCAAAGAAAGCAATGGACTGCCTTTCATAGGGAAAAATAAACAAGGAAATCTAGAGAAATCAATGACAAGGCATTTTCTATCGATCATTAAAAAAATAAGATGTAATCTTTAAGTACACACATTTGCAAACCTAAACGGAAGAGGGTACAATAAAATCACAGTATTCTAACTGGAAGTACAAAATGCAAACAGCTTAATACTCTCAGAATCTGTTTTTATTAGCCAACTAACTATGGTTAGTTTAATTAAGTAATGGTCTGAATTTAAAATTTCTCTGCCCCGGATGAGAAAAACAAAATCTTGTGTCTAAAGGAACTGTGGGGGCTTTAAAAAATTAACTTTCACTAAAGATAACTTGGGGGGGCAGACATGGGAGAAAGGGGGGATGTGAATGTATGCGTTCCACCATGCACCATGCTTGTCTTTCCCGAGGCAGCACCAGAAGTTCAGCCTTACATCTCTACACTCATCAATCATGGTGTAAGCTTTCGCCCCCATAGTGCTCTGCATATCCTTTAGCTAGCGCCCTGTACCGTGCTTGATCTCCTTCGCAAATGGGGTCTGTGGGCCCGAGAAGAGCAGATATATGCTCTCCCTTAGAGCCAGACATCTCCACAACCACTTCGACCTTGATCTGACTGCTTGGGGACACCAAGTCCTCTGAAGTCCTTTAAAACCACCATCCTTTCTCTTTCACAGCTCACCCGCCCCCCTCCATCAGGTCAGGACCGCCTCTCTGCTCCGACTCCTAGTAGAATTAGTTTATTCGAGAGTACGGCCTCAGGCTGGTGAGCTGGCATGGTTGGTAAAGGGTGCTTCCCTTGCCAACAAGAGAGCCTAAATTCAACCCCGAGAAGCCAGACTTAAAAAACCAGGCACAATAACATGCTTGCAATCCCTGGGCTGGGGATCATTATTAGCTAGCTAGCCAAATCAATAAGTCAGCCAGACAAATCAATAAGCCAGCCAGACAAATCAATAAGCCAGCCAGTCAAATCAATAAGCTTCAGGTTCAGCGGAAGATCCTGTTTCAAAGCAATAAAAAGACTGAGAAATAACACCTGGCATCAACCTTTGGCCGCCTGGAAATGTGTGCGCATGCGCACACGCGCACCTACGCACAATGGAACTGGTAAGTGCATACACCACACACACGATGGACATCGCAAGGACAAAACCAAGCAAGGCAGAAGTGGCACCTGAGGGATGAGACCTGAGGCTGTGCTCTGGCCTCCGCAGCAGTGTGCATACGTGTACCCCCTCCTCCCAAACAGCATCTGACCTATACAGCAGGGGAGATGGAATGTGTGGGGAAGGACAGGGTTGTGTTAGTGTCAAAAAAGGACAGATCTCTAAGTGAGGTGTCCAAGTGGGGGATCGGGCAGAGAGATCGCATGCACAGGGCAAGATGTAGTTTTTTAAATTAATTTTTCCTTTTATTGGGAATAGATCCTTGGTCGGGCGGCGGCAACGCACGCCTTTAATCCCAGCACTTGGGAGGTAGAGGCAGGGGGGATCTCTGTAGAGATCTACAAGGAAGAGTTCCAGGGCAGCCAGAGCTACACAGAGAAACCCTGTCTTGAAAGACCAGAATAAATAAATAAGTAAATAAATAAATAAATAAATAAATGAGAATAGATTCTTTTCTCATATAATATATCCCGATTCCAGTTCCCATCCTTTTATTCCTTCCAATTCTTTCTCCCACCTCCCCTCCGGATCCATCCCCTTTAAACATATTTTTAAAATCCCTTGCCAGCGTGTCGAAGGGGGAGGTTAACAATAGCATGCTGCTTGTGTGCAGAGATATGTGCAAAGTGGGTGATCCTGGGTTTGTAGCGTGGCGGGAGGTGTTTCTAGGAACTGTCACTGGCTCAAAGATTCTCTCAGAAATTCCAGAGGGGTTGGATTTTGCCTGGAGAATGTAAAGGGATGGATGTGGGAGTGGCGTGCCGTCAGCTGCGTGGTCAGCTGCATTTGTGAGGGGCCTCAGTGAGGAACGCGGGCAGGCACAGGAGCCCTGAGCTGAAGCTCCTGAGAAAGGCACGGGGATGTGGAGCAGTTCCTCGGGTTAGGTGTTGAACATGGATTTAGGAAGCAGACGGTCAGGGTCTGCTGCTGGCACAGTCCAGCATGTGACACGAATGGAGCCGCTAAAGAGGCCTGGGGACACTGGAGAGGACTGGGGACAATGTCTGGAGAGAACTGGGGACAATGTCTGGAGAGGCCTGGGGACACTGACTGAAGAGGCCCCCTTTCTCACTCTCCGTTCACCACCTCTCTGCCCGGCTGACCCCTCCAGCATCTTACTCCACTTAGGCTTGCCTTCTGCCATCCTATACACCGGCTCTGTCCCAACCGTTCCAGTCCCTTGCCTGTCTCTCTGGTCCAAAGCTCGGAGCTAGGAAGGGCTCAGCACAGGCCACTTACTCTCCTTCTTCTGCTTCTCCCCGTGACCAGTTCCTTTCCTGTGACCCCAAATGACCTCTATCTACTTCCACTCCCACAGGTCTCCTAGCAAACCCTCACCCTAGCTTGAGGACGACCATCCTCGCATGCACGACGGCTTTTCTGACGGTCTTCTGTAACAGCTCGGGAACTTCTTTACTATCTTTTTCCACACAGTAGCCATGATGATAAGTTCAAAGCATAAATCAGATCTTAAACCCATAGACCAGATCCCTAAATACACTTCCGTCTCCTGTGGCTGTCATCAGAGACCACAAACGTGGAAAGTTAAAACAACAGAAGTTTATTCTTCATGGTTCTGGAGGCCAGAGGTCAAGGTGTTGACAGAGCAGTGTCCCTCCAGAGGCCCTGGGGAGCCCCACCCCCTCTCCCTCTGGGCCTCCTCTACTCCGACTGCCTTGCTGCAGTCTGTGCTGGCCTCTGGCTTCCTATGGCCTTCCCTTATCTATATTTTGTTTGTTTGGTTTCAGGGGTTGGGTCTCCCCATGTAGCCCAGGCTAATCTAAACTCTCAGTAATCCTGCCTCGGCTTCCCTAATGCCAGGGATTACAGGCACGTGCCACCACCACGCCTGCTGGCTATTCTGGGTTTTCTGCTAGAGCCCATGTTTCATTCTGCATCCCAGGCCAGCCTCGCTGCCCTCACAGTGGTCCTTCCCCCTGAGGCCCTCACGGCGGTCCTTCCTCCGCCTTTCCATGCTGCATGGCAGGCGTGACCGACTGTGCCATTTTGTCTTAAGGGCATTTGTGACAGAATTTACCACTCAGACTATCTCACCTCAAGATCATAAACTATGATTATGACAATCTTTTTGCCTGTAAAAAGACACATTAGAGGTTCCAGGGACTAAAACTGAGGCAACTCTTCTGTAGGCCCACCAGCCGCCATTTAAGTCCTAGCAAGTCCGGCTGCCCACCCTCCAGCTCACCTCTCCCGTACTGGGCTCTATCCTTTATGAAAGTTTCCGGCTTCTCTAAGACAAGGTTTTCCCCACCCTTGGCCTTTTCCTACACTGCTCCTCTTCTGCTGTCTACCTAGCTGAGTCTTCAGGGCTCCGGTTAAGAATTACTTCTGTGGACAATTACTCCTTTAACTCTTGCTCCATTTGGATCCCCCCCTACCGTGCTGTCCCTTTTCCTCAGTGCTGTTTCTTTGTTCCGTGGAGGCAGAGTTAGTTACACAGGGATTTGTGGGCTGTTTGTCTTTCCCACTGGACTGTGAACTTCATATCATTTTAGGACACACATCTGTTTTGTTCTCTCTTGTATGTATATTTAGAGCATGTGATAGCACGGGCTAAAGGAATAGTAAGTCAACAGTCCCGCCCCCCCCCCCCCCCCCCGTTTTGAACTCCAAAGGTAGGACTTGGAATACTGAGCAGACAGCCGGAACACCTCTCACCTATTTCAGATTTACTGCGCCCTGCCTGGGCCGGGCAAGCCATAAAACTGAGCAAACAGAAAAGGCATATCTGATTGCTATTAGTAAATTCTAAGGACTTCCCTGGCCATCCATTCTGCCACGGGTACAGCTGGATAAGTAAGGTCTTTGTTCCTTGTTCTGTACTCTCTATACCTCCTGGCCAAATGAATGGATGGCAGTTTCTCATGATTGCTAGGAGGAACTGATACAGACTGACGTTCACCTTCGACCTAATACTAAACCAGAGGATTAACATATGTATTTAAAAAAAAAACCCTCTTCTTTGGATGCCTGTAATTCTCCAGCCTCTCTTCTTCTCCACCAATAATTTTTAAATTGAAATATAATTCGCGTACCATAAACCCTACCCTTTGCTACACGATTCAGTGTTTCGTACCAAGTGGAATCACTGCCACTCACTCCAGAATGTTCTCATCACATTACTCTTCCCTCTGACCAGAAAAGGAAAAGCCTCAATGAGCAACCATTGTCTACCCCTCCCTCTCCTGAGCCCTGGAACCACGAACGTCCTGCACACAGTCTGTCTGTCCATCTGTGAGTCTGAAACATGGACGTGACATGATTTACAGAGTTGCACAGAGCGAGCACCTGCATGTATAGGAGCTTTCTGTATGTGAAAACAAGCAGAAAAAAATGCTCAATATTTCTCGTGTGTGTCCTTAAATGTGGTCCCAGTACATCTGCCAAGGACAGGGTCCTCAGAATAAACACTCTCAGGACAACACAGCTCACTGGAAAGTGGCAAGGGTATAGGAATACTCCTGAAGAATCTCTTTTAAGAGATGAAGCAGGAGGATCAAAGTCCAAGGTCATCCTTGGCTACATAGCAAGTCCGAGAACACTCTGGGATTCACGAGACCCTGTCTCTAAAGAAAAGGGAAAAAAAATCGCTCATGCTACTGGCTGAAAGGTACCTGTACTCGTGGACAGGAAAGAGTGGGAGGTTGCGGGTTAGGGGACAAGCGTGTTATTTTGAGCCCATGATTTTGAAAGGAAGAGTGTCCACGTGTCCTGGGAACCACTTATTTCCTTGTAGAGTGGACAGGATGGGTCCCGGGGAGCCTTCTCATTTCCAGTTTGTACATACATAGCTAATGCATGACAGTGCTGACACCACTTCTGGGTCACTACTGGTTAGCGACTTCTTGCGCGGCCAAGCAGGAAACCTGACTTTCTAAATACCCTATCTGAACTTTCAAGTAAGGAAAAGAACCGCATGTTTATGTAACTATCACGCCACAGTCATGAATGTGTACACAGGAACTTTGCTTCTACAGGCTAAAATCATTGGAATCCGTTTGCAAAAATAATTAGGCATACGTACCTTGTATTGCGTGCCCTAAAATACTACTAACAAAAAGAAACAGACACTGCTCAAAACGCATGCATCCAAACCTCAGTTTCTGATTACTCAAAAATGCTATTATACTAACATTTAAAAATGTTATTAAAATAACAATTCAAAAAGACAAGTCAAATCTAAATTTTACTCATTAAAATTGAGACCCCAAAAGAACTAAGAGTATACAACTTAAAAAAAAAAAATCTGACTTTGGACTATTTTAGTTTGCTAACATCAGTGCACACGCTAGAGCCGACTATTGGCTAAGTAAACACGCTTTCCCTTACAAACAAGGTATTTAAAGTTAAAGGAAGCCTTCTGAGGACTACATTATCATTCTTTAATAAAAACAGCTGCCAAGCTGCTTCTGTAGATAATCTAGTCACGGCACTGGCCAGCAAACAACAAGATGGAGACTCCTTGCTTACCAAATGCTTTGGTGGCATTTAATTTAAGCACGCCAATTCGCTTAAAGGATCAGCCCCCAACTGTCTACAGCAAAATAGAGAGCTTGGGTAGGTAACAATAAATTGGAAATAAGAAGAGAAAGAATATTTGCATGCTTCATTAGGGTGTTCTTTTGGAATGAAAATGGAGGATACCTACAACAAAAACACAACTCTTTCTTTTGTTATAAATTATAGATATAAATAAGCCACCAGCCTAAAGAGTCATAACCACCAATATAGAGAAAAAGGTAAACACAGAACTAAATGCTTTAGTCTTAAAAGCCTTTCTCTCTTTTGATAGGGCATCAAGATACTAACATAATAATAATTTCAATATTCACTTCCAGATTGCAGCCATAATAGGGGGCTAACAAGAACAAAACGGCAAAAAGAAAAATTTTGCAAAAAAGTAAAAGAAAAATTGTTTCAAGAGGACATGGGGAAGGCAAGAGGGCATTAAGGAGAATTTCCTTCAGAATGAGTTTTTTTTTATGTATTTTACTTTAATAACGTAAGGGCCAAGCATTGCCCACAGAATCTGGACACACCTTTAAACTTTAAGGTTGCTGGAAAACTTACAGAAAAGCGGAACAGATCTTCAAAGAGTCACTGAGAACAAAACAGTCACAAGAACACACAAACTTTAATTTCTGACATGGTCACCCTAAACAATTTGCATCAATTCAAGGTTTACAAGGCTCCCTTTCTCCACCCAGACTGTCAAGTGAACACTGAAAACAATCTTCTTATGAGTTCCTGAGGATTGGTTCACTGTGGAGCACGCATTTTTCATACCACAGTCAAGGAACTGGGACTCGCTCCCAAATTTAGCCTGTGACTTCTGGATAAAACAATAGTAAGGGACCAAAAAAATGTCTGAAAATGTATTTACTTCTGAAATCACTTAGTTTGGGAAAAATGTCTTAAAATGTATTTACTTCTGAAATCACCTAGTTTGGGAAACATCCATACTCTTAGTGAAAGAATTACTTGGAAAGTTTAAAACTTTTAAAAAACAAAACCAGTTCAACAACTGTCAAAATAAAATGACTATAAAACTAACATCCCATGCACTGAGAAACACACTTCAGGTGAGCTCGGCTCATGGAAGCTTAAAATCCGCTTCTCCGTCTTCCAAACTGAACACAGCTCAGCGGCTTAGTTCCACCTATGTTAAAAGCAAAGACTCAAAAGTGTTCCTTGAAATCACAGTGGGTGAGTAGGGGACAGGAAGGTGTATAACTGACCCTTCCTATAGAAAGGGACCCTCAAGACCCAATCGGGCTATTCAGACAAGAGAACTGAGGCCCCTGCAAGATGAATGACTCAAGGCCATCCTTCTGCTGTGACAGCTGCCAGGCTGCTGGGTGTTGGCAATGCGCTGGCAAGCAGCAACCGACAACTACCAATACAGTCTTTCTTCCCTTGCGATCTTGAGAGGAGTCCTCCAGATTTCCAGGTGAGCAAGAACTCAGGCGAGCCGAACACTCTCCGCAGGCCTGGGCCCACTTTCAGTTTCACCCATTTCAGGGAACACATTTGGGGTTAACTGCAGAGAGGCCCCAGTCCTATTTAAGTGATTAGGCGCTAACAAAGGGAGGCGCAGTATTCTGAACAAGCCCCACTCTGGTCCATTCACAGCCTAAGGAAGGGCAGTCAGAAGATGCCCTGCACGCACAAACCCATTCACAGAGTGGACGGCTTGCAGAGCCAGCCATGTGAGGTATCGATATACAGGTCAGTTTACTCCAATAGCTCACGCTTACAAAGCACGGAATGTGTGAATGCCCCAGCATCTCATTTGGCCAGAGTCTAGGTTTCTGAGATAACTGTCAAAAAAAAAAAAAAAACAAAAAAAAAAAAACCTCCAAACTTGCATTTGGAACTGTCTCCTCTTCCAATGAAACATATATCAACCTCAGGCCTTTTTCTCAAGACCAAATTTCCTCTACTTCTATCTGATCAAAGACAAATTTGTTTCTAAAGACCTCAAACTTAATGTGCTGACTAAAAGAAATTCAAACCCTACATAATCAAAACAGTAATAGCATTAATTACACAAGCAATGAATTTACCAATCAGCATGAATCATACCCCATTTTGCTTGGGCTTTTACATTCTTTAATATTAAGTCTTGTACTCAAGTGTGCATTTTGTGGCGCCATGGGTCTGACGCAGGGTCTTGCACCCGCTGCTGAGCTACACCCACAGCCCACACTTAAGTGTTTTGTGCATCTCAATTCACAGCAGCTTCTTTAAAGAGAAGTAGGGGACCACATCCACAAAGTTTTTTAAATAGAACAAGCCCCGAGGAAAGAAGGCACTTTGAAAGATTAAGCAGCGATGCTCTGAGCACCCACATGAACCGTGGCTTGCCAGTGTTCTCAGGGCCAGCTTCTGGGTGACTTCTAGGAAGAATACAATCATCACTGGGCCCTCTGACTTTCCAGAGGCTACTGTCAGCTACCAAACAGAAGATGCTCTCCTGGTATTGTCTATTTCTCAAAACGCCAGAGCTGATTTTTATCAAGGGCGTTACATGTTTTCATCTGCACACTGGGTCGGCCTTCAGCTGTCCGGAAAGCAGTAAGGCACAGTCCTGTGTGAGGGTGAAAAATCGTGCCGTCTTCTTTAAAAAGCCAAATGATGTTGACGGGAGTAGGGAGACCATCCTTGGGACAGTTTTGCATCCCTACGTGAGTCTTTTGTTCGGGGACCTCCGCACATAATTCAGTCACAGAATTAAATCGGATTTCTTTGTTGGAAGTGTATTCAAAGAATTGATTGCCTCCTTGACCGTGGCATCCAAACAAGGAAAGGTTAGCACCTGTCGGGTTGCTGTCGGGAGCATTATAGTCTAAGCACTCGGAAGAGATGCCCATGCTGCGAATAGCTCCGTGCCAGCCAGGTCTATCCTCAGGGACGTGTAAGTTAGAAAACACATTTTTCAAATACCAGTCGAAGCTCTGGCATCTCAGCCGCTCCCTCAGCAGCTTCCTTTCAGAAATATCGCCATAGGCCTCCTTCCGAGCTGGAGGGTTTCGATTATAGAAATGCTCTTTGTATTCGTCCATCCAGACTTCGGCAGCCCTCGCCGTATTCTGTAGGAAATTGGGGCGAGCATATGGCGCCCGCTTGGGGAACACGTGGCCCACATGAGAACATGGGTGGATCTCCAGTTTGCCGCCGCACTGCCAAACCCTGAAAGACAGCTCCAGGTTTTCACCTCCCCATACTTCCATGCCCGTGTCGTAGGTTCCCAGGTACTGAAAATACTTCTTGCTCACGGCAAACAGGCCTCCTGCCATGGTGGGTGACCGAATGGGATCAATTCTTGATGTTCGCCTATCCCGTTCATGTTTGGGGACAGAATGCCACTGAAATGTTAGGCGCCAGTCAAACCCACCAATCATGGGCTCCCCAGTCTGCATGTAGAATTCAAAAGTATTCCAATCGATAGTATCAATAACAGGGCATACGATTGCTGTTTCATCGTTACTAATTCTTTCTAAAAGTGGCTCCAACCAACCAGTGTTACACTCACAGTGGCAATCCAGGAACGTGAGGACATCCCCAGTGGCAAAAGTGGCCCCAATGAGGCGGGCCCGGACCAGCCCCTCTCTCTTATTCGTTCGAATCAAGCGCACTCTATCGAGATTACTGATGTAAGTTTCGAGTTGCGACTTCAAATAAACTCTGTCACTCAAGTCATCGACCAAGATGATCTCCTTCAAGAGTACCGCGGGCGACGTTTCTAGAACGCTGTGAATGGTTCGAAGCAGAGTGGACCAGGCTTCGTTGTAGAAGGCGATGATAACGGAGGTGGTGGGAAGCGACCTGTAGTGGAACGTCTTGGCTTTACACTCGGGCATTCTTTTATCCTCTATGTGGCGGTGCAGGGAGATCCTGTCACTGACGTAAATATTAATGGCATACCTCTCAATGAGTTCTTCTTGCTGTTTCAGTTCACCCTCATTGAGCTGCAGTTTGCTCGCTCTCCCCCATTCTCCAAGAGCATGGGAATCTGCAGGGGGCTTTATATAAAGAGGCTGAGACAAATCCTCTTCCCCCGTCTCAAGGTCCGAGCGCCGCCTTGGCCCCAGCTCCTTGGCAGGGCCGGCTCCTGGGGAGGCATACAAAGTGGAGACGGAGAACTCCACCAGGATATAAGCCAGTGTTAAAAACGCCAGCAGCAGGCAGCTCTTGCCTGCCCAGGTCCACCTCACGGCCATCCGGATCCTCATGGGTCGTGCGTAGACGCGGCCACCCAGCCAGCACGCGGGGGAAGTGCTGCGGACCCAGTAGCTGGAGTTCCCGGCTCAGGTAGGGGCGACCTTCCAACCACGTCCCTCCTTTCATGTAGGCGCTCGGCTCCTTCCAGGACACCGGAGTTTCCCGGGGGCCACTTAAGACCCCCGTCCCCCCCCTTGCTCCTCGGCCTCCGGTGCAGCTCAACTGGTCGGTCCCCACTTCCTCCTGCTCGTCTCAGAACTTTTTCACAAACTCTCCAGCCAATACTCCACCCTCCCCAGGCCGATCACAAACCCCTCCCCTTCCCACTCACTCCTCCTGGTGGTTAGTTCACGAAAGTTGCCTGTCAAGCCCAGACCGGCAGCACCGGGACTGAGCAGAAGGCCAGGGGACCTGGAGTGGTCCCATGTGCCCCATCGCGCCTGGCTCCCTCAGTCAGGGACGAACGAGAAGGAAAGAAAGGGCTTCTGCTAAGTGATCATTGCTTACCGTCACAAAAAGAAAGGAAAAGGAAAAAAAAAAAAGACGACTTACCAAGTTGTTTGCTGTTGGGGCTGAAGTCCACGGAAGTGATCGCAGCTTTGTGGCCTTTAAAATAACGTTCCAGAATCGGGTCATCCTAGGATGGAAAGTTGGCAAGTTTTGAAAGCAGGTGCAGAATTCGAACTCTCGGGATCAGAGGCCAGCGTTGCCGGTCCCCCGAAGCCGGAGAGAACCTCGCCTCATCGGTGGGCATCGAGGGAAGCGCGGGCATCAACTCCGGGGTGACAGGCACGGGAACTGCCCGTGCCCCCAACCAGAGGAGCCCCCAGCACAGGCTCCGGAGCGTGCAGCCCAGGGACCCGCCCCGGCTCGGAGGGCCGAGCCGCCGGTGCACGGCGCAGGCTCCCGCGCCCTTTAAACCTCCCAGGCGATTCTGACGCAGGCGTGTCGCGGAAGGCGGCCGGGAAGCCGGGGGTCCGAGCTCCGGGAGCCCGGGAGCAGCGCTCACCGCCCCGCCTGGGCACGGCGCTCCCGGTGCCGGGCGCCGAGCGAGCGATCGGCCGAGCTCCCGGGCCGGGGGTCCCCCCCACCTGGCCCCGCTGCCATGGGGTCGGCTCGGACAGCCGGCGGGAACCTTACCCGGACGGAGGCCATGCGGGAAGCGGGCAGCTCCGGGACCTGCGGGAGCCAGGGAGGGGTGGGGACGAGGGGGGGGGGGGACCGTGCGGCGCCCGGAACCGTCAGCCCCGAGCGCCGGCGCCTCCCGGTCACTACAACAACGGCGGTCCAATCAAATCCCGCGCTCCAGGCGTGGCCAGACGAGCCCCGAGACGCCGGCCGCGCGGTGGACAGGGGACGGCCCGGCGGGAGCGCGCCCGTGCGGGGTCCAGCGCCCGCACATAGCGGAGCCCGCGTGCATCCGAGGTAGCGGACTCCCGGGTTGGTGCGCGGGGGGGACCGGGGAGAAGCCTGGGGCGAAATGGGATCTGTGGGGGGCGAGGCGGATGTGAGTCTGTGATCGATGGCATCAGAGTTCCATTACACCTTAAAGAGACCGCGCCCTAAGCGCGCAAACGGATCCGATCCGCTACACCTTGTGAAGACCGGAGAGGGAAACTGGGAGGTTCAGGCATATGCTCGTTTCTGTAACAGTGCATTCAGAGGAGCTAAGTACCAGGCGGAAAACTTGGTTTGGTTTAATTACAGGGTTTTTCGTTGTTTGTTTTTGCACGTGGTGTAGCTACAAATGCCGGCAGCTCGTGATGAATGAAAACTACACCCCAAGGTTACTATAAGGGTTTCCACTGTAGGCTTTCTTACACATCTGTGCTTTGGCAGCATGAGGTCAGTAAAGCTAGAAAATGTTGTCGGTGGCAATTTATAAAAGAGAGGTCACATCTAGATGGTTCTTCAAAGCCTTTGACGCCAAACGACAATAAAACCTGCCCTGAAGCATAAAGGACTTATCTGAAAATTATATATGAAACAGAGATTCTTGGCAACAAAATGTCATGATACCTTGCAAGATACATGTTCTATGTAAATGAAAGATGTCTTAATTACAGGTTCTCTAACGGGCTGTATTGTGATTGCATTTAGTCTTAACCACTATGTAGCAATTAAGTAGGTAGAGAAAGTCTGCAATACAGTATTAGTTTAACACATGGGTGGGCGGTTGTTAAATATCTTTTGTATATTTTACCCCAAGGGCTACAAAAAAACAAGACAAAAGGGGCAAAAACCCTGAAAAAGCCAAAATATTTTCCCCGCCTTCAAGAACTTGCCATTCTTGGGATGGTCTGTAGCTCAGTTGTAGAGTGCTTGCCTAGCATAAACAAAATGCCCCCCCCCACACACACACCTTCACCCCCCCTCGCCTCTACCGCCAGTACCCCACCAACCCAACCTGGCACTGGGAAGTTAGACGTAGGAGGATCAGAAGTCCAAAGTCATCCTTGGCTACATTGGAGTTTCGTGCCAGTCTGGGATACATGGACAGATAGATACTCAGAAATCATGGCAATTACTCAGAAATCAAACAATTTACTTATGATCTGGCAAAACAGGGGCCAAACATCTGTATTCACCAACATTCATAGCAGCATTGTACAAAGCAGCCCAACTAGAAAAACAAAGCTAGAAACAACTAAGTATCCAACAGATTAATTGGTATTTATACGTAAAAAGAATATTATTTGGCCATAAAAACAAATGCAATTTGATACATGCTACTAGTTGCAAGGAAGCAAATAAACTAGAAATAAATAAGATCACGTTGTGTGATTAAATTTGCATTAGATAGCAAAATAAGTAGATGCTTATTTCTTGTATATTTGATTACAGTAAAATGCTCTAGTGTTAGAAACAGGAGAAACCAAGACTTCAGGATTTCTCATAGCTGTGTCTAATTTGGGACACAGCAGATCAAAGGGAAGAATGTTGGAGAGATTAACTCAAAAGAAAAGAAGACACGAGTATAAGGTTTTTCTAAATTGAGTACTATTTTTGGAATCATCAGTTTGTCACAAGTAAGAGTGTTTTTTTTTTAAATAAGCAAACCAGAAAGCAAGGAGATGAAGCAAGTTATGAAAGCATATGTCTCACTGTAAACCTTCCATATATCTATGGTAGATATTCCATAGCTACTTGAGTTCCTTTTGTATCAGTCAGTCATCCATTGCTGTCATAATGCTGTGTAACAACTATAACAGTCAGTGGCATACTAAAGTGGACTGATCTTTAGTTCATGAATAGACGAGACATACTTTAAATAGATGAAGAGATAGGCCCTAGTGTTGGCGCACAAAAGCGTCCTACAGTAGCTCGGAATGGCATATAACAAATGCTTATTTATTTGGGGATAAACTCATAGCAAGGGTAGCGATCCACAGTCCTCTGCGTGCACTGGGAACTGGAACCAAATCCAGCAGCCTAGAGGGTTGCACATGCGTTTTGTCTGCATTTATAGTACACGAGCCCACGTCCAAAGTGGGTCGGTATCTTAAACACTAAAGGAGTTCCCACAGCACCCTAGGGCATAACCTGCTACTGTTACTTTCATAAATATTTATGCTGTCAAATTACCTGCTAAGCATTTATGCTTACACAGGTAGGCCTGGGCTACTGTGAACATTGGTTAGAGAATCTACCTTTTGCAGTTGACAGCAGTCAACCCAGAGACCTATAACTGGGCAGAGTGCCGAGAACAAGAGTCTGAGGACATCTCTGTCATACCCCACCCCCACCCCAGAGTTCAGGAGCTGGAGGATAAGGATGCTGAGCGCTGTGAAATGCCACCTTCTGGCCATGGCATGGCTAGTGCCCATGCATACCTGTGCAGGATCAAGCTGGCCCGAGTTCTAGCATAGATGTGGGTGGTACTCTCCAGACCCCACCCCCAAACTGAGGCTCTCTAGGCAGTTGGTAGCCACTGGGGAAGGGAGGATGATTCTTCTTTGAGAGTATGGCCACTATTTGGTTTCCCATGCTCCCATCGATGTCCCCCCATCCCTGCACGTATGAACCACTTCTACTGGACATGGTGGATCATTAATAAAGATGTGAAGTTGGGAGAGGGGCTTATTGGGAGGGCTATAGGGGAACTTAGAGGGGAAAATGGGAGGTGGGTATGTTCTATTGTATAACTGTATGATTTTCCTTACAGAGTAAAAATGTAATAAAAATATTGTCTCATCCAAAGTTGGCCTTACAACCTTTGTCATATTCCCAGGAATAAAATGACACAAGATTGTCACATCCTATAATGTGCTTGCTACAGACAGATGTTCTTCCAAGTCCCTGCTTACACTTCGACATTAGCCGTCATCGTAATCCTGCTAGAGTCTTATGTTTCCACCTGAAGCACAAAGACATTGTTTCTAGCCCAAGGCACACGGCTCAGAAAAGGGAGAGCTAAACAGTTTTAGGCATTCAACGATCCTCTTCTAACCACAAAGTCCTGACATCTCTTGTATGATTGCAAGTTTTTGTTTTGTTTTGTTATTTATTTATTATTATGTTATTTATTATTTGATTATTATTGTCTGCCTCACTGCATAGCCCATGTTGGCCTCAAACTCCAGATTCCTTAGCTCCTTTCTCCCAGATGCTGGGCTATCAGATATAAGCCATTGTGCTTAGCCTCACTATTGCATGCTTATTGTAAAAACACAAAAGGTTGTGTCCTGTGAGGCTGGCGTAGTGGCTCACACTGTGAAGGTCCTTCCTGCCAGGCTTGAGAACCTGAATGGAAGGCGAGAACCAGCCTCCTCATGAGCTTCCATGCCAGGCACATCCTCCACTCCAGTAAATTTTTTAAAATTCCATACTAGCTATGGTTTTAATAAGTTTGACTGAGATTAAAAAGCAAAATCTCACGTACATCCATCCCACAGCTCTGATCTGTTTTTCTAAGCTGTCCCTCCTGTAGCCTTTTCCATGTGTGTTTTTTTTCCCTCCCCTTACTCTTCCTGCCAGCAGCAGAAGCTCATAGGTAGACACTGGGAAAACAGCCAAAAGCCGAGGGAGTATTTCTGATCTCAAACCCGCGTGAGTTTGTTTGTGGCCCACTTCCCACAGCGATTATTTTGCACTTCACAAAATGTCAGATTTAGCATGGAAGTAGCCACAGTCAGAGTGGATCAATATTTGTAAATCTACAAGGCTTCGTGGGAGAATGCATACTAGGTAGGGCAAAGCAGCTTTTCATTGGCTCTCTCATTTTCTAGATCTCCCTCTGACTAAATAATGAATGTGTCTGCCCGAGACCTATAAAGGCACACACATATGTGTGTGTGATGCTTAGTGGTGTTCCACTTTGGGAGTTTGGGCACTTAAGTGCCACCTGCTGTTCACATTTCTGTATGGCACTTGCATTGAACGGCTGTTTATAGGCAATGGTACTGCCTTCTTGATACAAGTGCTCCCAGACTGTGGGAGCCTGCATAGACAGGAAAAACATGAGCTAAATGCCAATCGTTAAAGCCTTACACACATTTGGAAGGCTGTGAATGATTTATTTCAATCAACATTCAGTCTCTAAATCTCAACGATTATAGCCTCATCAGTATTCCTTAGCTTCCTGTTTTCTGTCCCTCTGGTTCCTGCCACAGAGATGGTGACATGCTCTGGAAATAGGTTTTCATTCTCTGTTTCCTAGAGTATTTTCATAATCTTAAGGTGCTTTCTAGAGTGTGGGGATCAAGGGCATGCACCACCCCACCCAGATTAGAATCTTCTTAACAATTGGTTTGCAACAGATTTTCAAAATTCTACCCAGAGTTTAAAGTTCAGTAGGTCTGGCATAAGGCAGCCTGCATTTTGTCTGTAGTACAGTGCAAATCCCCAGATGGAATGCCTGTGCCACCGGTGATTCTTCCAGTGAAAACCAGCGGGCTAAACAGAAAGTAGGGGTAAGAGAAACATAGAACAGCATTTGGCAGGACCAGGAGAAGGGGGAAGGAGGACAGTGGTTAATGGGCACGGAGTTTCATTTTGTGGATGAGAAACCATTCTGTAGGTGAATGGTGGGGTTTGTGCAGTATGGCTATACTTCTATGTCACCGGAATATCATCACATATTTGGATGAAAATGCTGTACGTCTTTTCACTATCATAAAAAGGAAGAGTGCTGGAGAGATGGCTCAGTGGTTCAAAGCATTGCAGAGGACCTCGGTTCAGTTCCCAGCACTCCTGTAGTGGTTTACAACCATCTGTAACTCCAATGCCTTCTTGAGGTCTTTGTAGGCATGAGGCATACACGTGGTATGCAGAAATGCCCGCATACAAAACACTCGTCCATATTAGATGAAATAAATCAATGGGGTGCTGAAAGAGCAGACACGATTACGGTGTTGTTCACAGGATGAACTTCATTACAGTTAAGAACAGAGGAATGAGGGAGTCTGTCCTGCTGGAGACAGGGTAGGAGAAGGGTAAAGAAAAGAGAGAAAATAACAATAGAGACACATTTGTGCAGGTGTGAGCAGAAATGGAGCCAAAGCCCTAATTCTTGACTGCTGTCCTTGGTACTGAACCAATAACCCCGCTCCTCAAATGGGTCTCACCTTTCCAGATAAATCAGTAACTCCTCCATAAGGCGCCTGATTTCAATATTGAAACACCTTACTAAAGACGTTATGGTATTTTAGTATCTCAGAAACAAGAGAGTCGTATTTTACTTAACCAATTTTGCCTAATTTTTATTTTTACATTTTTTATTAATGTGTGCACATGGGTGTGTGTTTGTCTGTCTGTGCGCATGTGTGTGAGAGTGAAAACAACCCTTGGGAATTAGTTCTCTCCCTTGTGGTTTCCAGGGGTCAAACCCAGGTTATCAGGCTAGGCAGCGAGTGCCTTTTCCCTCTGAGCCATCTTTCAGAACCCACTTAAATGTGTGTGTGTGTGTGTGTGTGTGTGTGTGTGTGTGTGTGTGAATTTAACAGTTTTAATAGGTTTCTATTTAAGGAATTCTCTCCCTTTCCCCACTTGGAAATCATGCTTGCCTTCCCCTTTCCATCCTAATTAATACAAAGACACTGCTAAGTCGTGAATGAAGCATCAGTCGGACTTCCCAGATGTCTATATAGAAGATATGGGGTGAGGACAGAATGGGAGTGACTCTCAAGACACTAGGGAGTAGTCACTCCTCAAGGAGATTTCTTGAAACAGCGTGTTTACTTCGGCCTCGTATCCCAGGAGGCTCTGGTCCTCTGATGTCTGTCTCCAGAATCACTGCACAGGCCCCGTTGCTTTCATCCTCACACCTTGGCTAAATGTGGTTCCTCCTCATTCTCCCTCATTCTACACTTCTATTTTTATTCCAAAGCGTGTGCCTTCCAGCTTAAAAAAAAAAAATGGCAGATAAGGGACTTTTCACCAAAGAAGGTACATAAATGGCCAATAGGTACGTGAGACAACTCCCATCATAGCCACTAGGGAGATGTAAATGAAAACCACAATGAGATACTGCACCACACACACACACACACACACACACACACACACACACCACGTGGTGATTATAAAGCTCTGAACTGTAAGCCAGTTACTGTAAAATAATGCAGTAACCGTGCCTAGGAATGGAATGTCTCGGTCCTGTGGAAGTATGTTTAATTTTTATGGAGTTTCAACTCCATAGACTGTCTTTCTTACTTATTAAAGTATTCAACCGCCGGGCAGTGGTGGCGCACGCCTTTAATCCCAGCATTCGGGAGGCAGAGGCAGGCGGATCTCTGTGAGTTCGAGATCAGCCTGGTCTACAAGAGCTAGCTCCAGGACAGGCTCTAAAGCTGCAGAGAAACCCTGTCTCGAAAAAACTAAAAAAAAAAAAAATAAAAAAATAAAGTATACAACCATTAAAAAATGCATAGCATATAAGTAAGCGCTCTTACTTCCAGGTTTCTGTTTGTGGCAACTAGACATGTACATCTCCCTGGAAACAGACTCTTGTTCATAGGCGCATTACTCAACAGTTAACAAACCAAATGTCTTTGAACTGATCAGTAGTAAACAAAATGAGATTCACGCATACAGGGGAACGCTATCTGGCATTAAAAAGAAATTAAGTACCTGTTAATGCTACATACAATATGAGGGAAGCTTAGAAACATATTAAGCAGCTGACAGTAATTTATGACCTCACCCATGTGGTGGTTTAAAAGAAAATGGCCCCCATAGGGTCATAGGGAGTGGCTCTATTATGAGGTATGGCTTTGCTGGAGTAGGTGTGGCTTTGTTGGAGGAAGCATGTCACTGGGCATGGGCTTTGAGGTCTCAGATACTCAAGCCAAACTAGTGGCTCACACTCTCTTCCTGCTGCCTGCAGATCCAGCTGTAGAGCTCTCAGCTCCTTCTCCAGCACCATGTCTGCCTGTTTGTCACCATGCTCCCACCATGATGATTATAGACTGAAGCTCTGAACTGTAAGCCAACCCCAATTAAATGTTTCCCTTTATTAGAGTTTCTGTGGTCAGTGGGTCTCTTCACAGCAATAGAACCCTAACTAAGACAACCCCTGTGAAATAGTCAGAAGAGGAAAATCTACAAAGACATAAAGTAGATTAGTAGTTGTCCCAGGTGATGGATGGGGGAGGGGATAAGGAAACACTCTGTGATGGGTATTCTTGGTTATCAACTTGACTACATCTGGAATTAAACCCCAAAATGGAGGGCATACCCAAGAGGGATTTTTTTCCCTGTGAAGTGGAAGGATCTTTTAATCTGAATTTTTGAGTTGGGAAGATCCACTTCTAAACTAGAGACACACCTTTAATCCAGATCTTTCGGAGGTGGGAACACGTATCTCTAATATGGGCCACACCTTCTTCTGGAAGCCTGTCTAAGGACACGGAAGAAGGAAGCTTTTGCTCTCCTGCTTTTTTTAGTCTCCCATGCAGATCCTTCGCTGGCATCAGAGCCTACATCTTTGGGATCCTGGTGTATACTGAAGACCAGCTGAGACATCCAGTCTCATTGACTGAACAACTCCTGGATTCTTAGGCCTCCCGTACATAGTCAGCAATTGTTGGATGAGGTGGCCCACATCTGTGAGTCATTCTAATAAATCCCCTTCTCTACATATAGAGATACAGTCTGTAAATTCTGTTACTCTAGAGAACCCTAACTACACATACGTGTAATGAGAAGGGGCTTCCTGCTGGCATGCTGAAAATGTTCTGAAACTAATGGAGATGGCTTTGTAGCTTGGTGAATGTACTAGAAACTACTGATTCTAATAATACTTATAAAAATAAAATGTGGCTTTCTTCAAAATAAGCACAACAGCCACATGTTTCTTACCAGAATATATTTTAGGTTACTGATTAGATTTGGTTTGCAGTGACTTGGTTTGCAGCTTATAGTGTCATTAGGAAGGAATGGAACCTCTAAGACAGCGGTTGTCAGCCTTTCGGTCAAGAACCATGGGTGGGGGCTGTATCTTAGTTAGGGTTTACTATTGCTGTGAAGACACCAAGACTGTAACGCTTGCGCCACTGTACCATACACCTGCAGGGCAAGGGCCTGGAGACTGAAAGAACACACAAGAGACCTGGGTCATTTGAAAGGAGATCAGCTGAATTTTATTCAAATTTAGGTAAAACCGTAAATACCTAGCTGCTGCACAATGGAATCCCCCCCAGGCAGGTGGGAAATTACCACGCCCAAGATAGTGTAAACACCAGGCGGGGCAGAGGGAGCACAGGAACAAACAGGATGTTTAGCTGGCTGTCCAGAAACTGTCCTCAAGATGAACCCCAGAGCAGGGGTAGACCCATGGGCCCTACACACGGCCACAGCGACTCTTAATACAGAAGACATTTAATTGAGGTGACAGCTTACGTTTCAAGGGGTTCAGTCCGTTGCCATCATGACTGGGAGCATGGCAGTATATAGGCAGACATGGTGCTGGCTACATCTTGACTGGAAGGGAGCAGGAAGTCAACTGACTGCCATCTGAATGAAGCGTCTAAGCCCTCCCCCACAGTGACACACTTCCATAACAAGGTCACACCTTCTAATAGTGCCACTCTCATTGGAGACCACTTTCTTTCAAACCACTACAGGGTGTCAAATGACCCGTTTACGGGGGTTACCTAAGACCATCAGAAAACACAGATATTCATTTTACAGTTCATAGCAGTAGCAAAATTACAGTTATAAAGTAGCAATGAAAATAATTTTATGGTTGGGGATCACCTCAACATGGGGAACTATATTAAAGGGTTGCAGCATTGGGGACATTGAAAACCACTGCTCTAGGAGATAGGGTCTAGGAGTCATAGTGGTGCAGGGTGCCCTCGATTAACATTGTGGGACCCTCATCTTTTCCTTTCATTCATTCTGTCCATAAAACGAAGTTATTTACCACCTGTTCCCCACCATGATACACTGCCATGTTATAGCCCCAGATCAACAGAGACAACCGACCACACACTGGGAATTTCAAAACGATAAGCCAAATAAACCTCTTTTGTTTCTAAGTTGAGTTTCTTGTGTATTTGGTAAGAAAACACCAGTGAACACAGACTGCTAATGATCCTTCGGGAAATACAGCATGCCATCTGAAGAACATGCTAGACTAATGTGTAGGGCTATGTTATTTTCCTATCATTGTAACTACAATAGCTGGCAAAAACAACTTAATGGAGAAAAGCTTTATTTCAGCTCAAGGTTTCAGAGCATTTCAGTCTGAAGCTCCTTGGTCTGTGCACTTGGGCAGGACATCACAAAGAACAGGGCAACTGTATCTCCATGGACTAGGAAGCAGGACATCACAGAAACACAGGGCAACTATATCTCTATGGACCAGGAAGCAGGGCATCACAGTGGCACAGGGCAACTGTATCTCTATGGACCAGGAAGCAGGACATCACAAAGAACAGGGCAACCGTATCTCCATGGACCAGGAAGCAGGACATCACAGAAACACAGGGCAACTGTATCTCCATGGACCAGGAAGCAGGACATCACAGTGGCACAGGGCAACTGTTTGTGTACCCATGGACCAGGAAGCAGAGGTCTAAGCTGAAAGTGGAGTCGGGTATAGCCCACCCTGCTAACCTACTTCTTCCAGCTAGATGCCACTTCTTAAAGGAATATTGCCACCAGCTGGAAAACAAGTGTTCAAAACCTTGAACCGTGTGGGCAGGGGCATTTTAGATTTAAAATATGGTAAGAACCATTACCAGGGTGTAAACCCATTATCTTAATCTGCTTTTGGGTCATGAATGGTCCCACCAAAACTCTCATTAAAATGCAACCTTATTGTGAAGTCCGAAGATGGTGAAAACTGAACCCCACTGTAAGCAGGAGTTAGCTCACCTTTCCTCTCTAGGAAACACCTGCTAACACTGTTGCTTATTACTGCCTGTTCTTGCTTTTAACACACTGTTCCTATCTCATTATAATAGAAGATATTGTAAATAAAGATGGCTTCTAATGAGCCTGCCCCCATTTCAGGTAGCAGAACTCAGACCATCCTGGGAGTTAGTGTTTAGCAGGAGTTGGCTTTTATCCTTTCATTTCCTGGCAGCCTAAGGTTTGGTTAAAGACGACAAGAAAAGAATTAGTGTGTGTGTGTGTGTGTGTGTGTGTGTGTTTGCATGCATGCAAGTGTGCACGTGCATGTGTATGCACACGCATGTATGGATCCCAGCGTGCCACCCCCACATATGCGGATTAGAGTACAGCTTTGGGAATTGGTTCTCTTCTTCCACCACCCCTTCGGTCCTGAGGATCGAATTCTGGTCATTAGTGTTAGCAGAAGGTTCCTTTCAGTCCCCAGGGAAACACTCTTACTGGAAGGAGAATGTGACAACACCTTGATTTACAGAGCTCAGTGAACACAGAGCCTTGAGGAGAGGGGCAGAGGACATTAGCAGAAGCTGTTTGTGGTGAGGAGCCTGGTGACAAGGTCAGAAACAAAGTGAAGACAGAGGGTCTTCCTGCCAGGTCGTTACGGCCCATAGCATTTTGACACAGTCCAGACTGAAGAGAGTTGACTTCACTGAGTTGTTGGGAATTATTCAACTTAGATCGTTTAAATCAGCAGTTCTTAACTAGAGGCAATCCCCCACCCCCAGGGAATATTTGGCAATATCTGGGAAATTTTGTTTATCACTACTGTATGAACACTATTGGCATCAGGTGAATAGAGATCACAAGATTTAAGGTGTGAAACGCCTTCAAGGCACAGCATAGCTACCCCTGCCCTCCAGGATCTGGCCAGCTTCAGGTGGATTTACCCAACAACACTTAACCCTGCCATTTGTTAAATACACCCTTAAGTCAGTCCACCACTGGTTGAATTCCTAGTGTCCCTAAGACCTCTAAATCTTACAAATAGTTCCTTCAACTGGCATGAGATGTGATTATATATGGCCCTTTCTTCTAAGATGCTGTTATCAAATAATGGTGCACACAGCACAATGTCCACAGCTTCTTGAACCCTTAAAAGGGTTCCTGCATCTTCCTCAAAGCCGTTTTGCATCTACTGAGACAGGGAACCACAACAATGAAATATATTAGCTTCAGCGAGCAAGCATTTCAGAGATAGGAAACCAGAGGCCCAGGAAGGCTCATTGGCTCAGACACCTCTGTTCAGCCTTTCAGGGACAAACCAAAGCCTTCAGGTCAGGTTCCTCAGTCACCAAGGCGCAATTGTACCCAAGCCGAGCACAGTAGGAGGTGGTTATTGTTGGATCATCTTTTGGATCAGTTGTGTTTCCTTCAGATCATAGCTTTTGCCCTGGGTCCATATTTGTATTTTCTTTCCATAAACAGGTCACATAGTTATAATAGGCACTGAACATTAAGAAGTGTGAATTCACCCAGATCTGTTTTAGTGGCCCATGTGAGTAACAAGCAAAGCAGAGAGTTTCCAGGGGAAATATGGCTGCCCTAACTCGATTGCATGCATTGTCCTGGATGTAGCTTTGCTATTACACTCTACTAATAATGGGATCACTGCATAACGACTTTCGTTTTATTGGCTATTTTCTGATATTTGCCAAATCCAGCAACCATGACAGGCTTGGAACCAAGGAGAGCTAGAAAACTCATGCATATCTATAGGAGGCAGCTTCTGTCCACCCTCAAAAATTATTTCTAAGAGATATACAGCCCCGGCTGTAGTGATATTTTATTTGTATTCAATAAATAAAGCTTGCCTGAAGATCAGACAGAGTGCAAATCTAAGCCGCTAGAGGCCAGGGAGTGGTGGCACACACCTTTAGTCCCAGAGGCAGATGGATCTCTGTGAGTTCAAGGCTACCCAGAAACAGAACCAGAAACAGATCCAGGTGGTGGTGGCTCACACCTCTAATCCCAGTGTTTGGGAGTCACACACCTTCGATCTCAGCATTAGGGAGGTGGAGACAGGAGCGGCCGCAGCTGGGCAGAGAGAGGAATATAAAAGGGAAGAGACAGGAACTCACTGGCGTGTGGAGTCTGAGGTTTGGTGGCTACACAGTCCAGTCTAGGCAGTCTGAGGATCACCCCTTCGGTCTGAGCATTGGTAGCGGTAAAAGGTAACCTACAATCCAGGAGATTAGACCCTATTTCCTCTCTGGGGACAGACAGAAACAGGTATACCTGGTTGAGCCGTGGGTACCTGGCTCCTTCTTCCAAACTCTCCAAATGCTTTTCACACGAAAAGCCAAAGGTCAGCTTAGTTACTCCGGGGAGGAAATCCTCCCGTGTGGAAACATGAGCTAGACAGGAGTTGGTTCCTTCCAAATCAGCCGATTTCATCCTTGTACCTTCAGGTTTGTTTTTATCCACCCGAGTCAGACCCTGGTTTTCAGTGCCCCATAGTTCAGCAGAGGGACGGATAAAGTCAGTCAAGTCCATCGGCACGCTACCAGCACTTCAAGGGACAGCTGCGCAGAGTCTGTGGCGTCTGCGTCCGTAGAGAATGCCACCAGCTGCAAGGCACATCTGCACAGTAGGGACTCTTCCTGCCCTCTTTTTCTCAGTGTCTGCTGAGGTCTCAAGACAATACGCGGCCTGATCTCCAGTTCTGAGGGGAAGGGATGAAACACCATGCTGGGCCTCCAAGCAGGAAGCAACAAATCCGATTGTTTTCCGTGACTGGAGTTGAGGGAGAGAAAAGGCGTTAGGCTGAGATGATCGCAGAGGCCTAATGATGCAAAGACATGAATATTTTAATTACAGAGAAAACCTTTTTTTCCTTCTTTTTAAATGGGAGAATATCTTACTATCAGCAAAAGCACGCTTATTGGCTTGGGTCTTCTCTACCCCGTGAACCTCACCAAGATTTCCTCTGCTGCTCCTTTAGCTGCATTTAATGGACAAAGGAAGAAAATAGCTCAGTAATTAAGCTACTTTTTCTTCACACATGATCTTGGGCATCCCTTGGACATCCTTGAGCTCCCTATGCAGCCAAGAAAGACCCTGAACCCTGATTCGCCCACTTCCACCTCCCAAATGCTGGGACGTGAGGTTTGCAGGACCACTCTGTGCAATGGTGGAGCTGGAACCCAGAGGTTCGAACATTCTAGGTGAGCAAGCAGTCAAGTGAGCTTCATTCTGGGTTGTCTTGGTAGTTACTTCTCATGAGTACATCATTGGCTTAGTTAGGCTTTCTGTTGCTGCAAAGAGACACCATGACCACAGCAGCTCTTATAAAGGAGAGGATTTAATTGGGGCTGGCTTACAGCTCAAGGGTTTAGTCCGTTGTCATCATGGCAGAAAGCATGGTAGCATGCAGGCAGACATGGTGCTAGAGAGGTAGCTGACAGTTCTACATATGGATCAGCAGACAGCAAAAAGAAAGAATGACACTGGGCTGCGTTTGAGCATTTGGAACCTTAAAACTCACCCCCCCCCCCTGACACACTTCCTACAAGACCACCCAGACCCATACTTCAACAAGGCCTCGCCCCCTAAGAGAGCCACTCGTTGTGACCCTATGGGAACCATTTGCATTCAAACCACCACACTCACCAAAAATGTTACTATAGTTACTTGGTTAAATCCCATCCCAGCAGACCAGCTTGCAAGACAGTTGGGATGTAGTTGGATCAAGGGTACAACCCTCCTTTCCAGCATCCTCTCAATTCTGGCCTCTCATCTAGTTTCTTTCTCACACTAGCAGTCTTCTTAGCGACAAGGTGGCTCCCGTGACAGATGCAACTGCATGTGGCCCCTCACTTTGGAGGGGACAACATCACTTCCCACAACCAGTAACAAAAAATGCCGGGCTGAACACCTGTAAAGAAAGCCACGTGGCTAGGAAAATGTGGTGTGTGGGTTGAATGAGGCATTATTAATTAACCTCATCCCAAAATGTCATTAAACTACCCGAGATCCTCATAGACACTAAAAGAAAAGGTGAAACCAGCCACATAAGTGACAGCTACTTAATAGCATGGATGCCAGTCACATAAGGAAAAATGTGTACCAAAGGCCCGGAAGGGCTAGCTAGAAGACATATAGCCTTTTAGCCGAAGGCCCTAAGATGGAGGGAGAGCTGGCTATGTAGGAGTTGAACAAGGGACACTGGGGCCTGCCTGCTGGAGGTGTTCTTGAGACAGTCCTGGGATATAAGCAGCATGGTTACATTAAAGAAACTTCAGGAGGGGGAAAGACTTAGGTCAAAGAATTTAGATACAGTATCAATAGAACCTGGCAGAAACCAACAAATAAAACATACTCAGAGTGATTCAGTAAGGAGCGCTTCATCCATGGACCGTTTACAAAGAAAGGTACAAGCCTGGCAGTGGTGGCGCACGCCTTTAATCCCAGCACTCAGGAGGCAGAGGCAGGAGGCAGGCAGATCTCTGTGAGTTCGAGACCAGCCTGGTCTACAAGAGCTAGCTCCAGGACAGGCTCTAAAGCTGCAGAGAAACCCTGTCTCGAAAAACAAAAACAAAAACAAAAACAAAAACAAAAAAAAGAAAGGTACAGTCAGGATTAAGAGACTCCAAACTGAGACAGATCTCGCACCACGCCCAGCCTTATCCGGAAGTTGCTGGGAAGTTGCGAGGGAGCCGACACCAAAGACACAGACCTGGCGGTGCAGGTGGGTGTTGGTGAGAGCAGCTGTAGCGTTTGGTGGAAGAGCACTGGCTACCCTTATCAGCCTGACTTGGGGGAGTGGAGGGAAATAATATCAAAGATGTCACGTCAGTATGGGTGACGTACTGGTTAGACTCAAGCTAAGAGGTGGAGGGGAAGGAGGGTCAAAAACGAAGCCTTCACAGATCATCTGACTGGATTCCAGAACAAAGAAAGAAGTAGAACTAGATCTAGAAGGACAAACAGAACTCAGCACAAGAGGAAGGGCAGACTTTTGGAGAAACCAACAGAACAGCCGCACACATCTGGTGAGCGGTGATGTAGCCGAGGTTTGGAGCCCTACTGTCCCCTAGAGGGCGCTCCCGGACTTCTTTCCTTAAGGAGGCGAGCTGATTGCCACGGGCTCAAGAAGGCGCCTTTGCCTAGGCGGAGGAGCTTGGAAGAGTAAAGGGATTGGATCTGGGACAGAGACATTTCCCCGTTTGCACTTAGATTCCCCACCCTGGGGTTGGTGTGTAATAAGCAGAGCTCATATTAAGTGTCTTCTGTGTGTTGAGTGTTTGACTTCCACTAAGCCCAAGCCATTGAGTTAAGTACCAAAATAATTGTATTATAGAGATGAGAGCCTGCATTCAAACCGCTCACACACAGCGGCTCCCTGTACTGTTTGGTTCCCATGCTGCTGGGATAGTCAAAAGATTCCCGTTGCTTCAAGGGCTTAACAAAGTCAGGGCAGCTGTCTGTAGGAAATACGTATCAAAAAAAAAAAAAATGTACCAAGAACCCAGAACACTGCCTGGCAGATTGTTCATGTTGCAGAGGCGGCTGCCGCCTCTGACACACTGCCAGTCTTTGGAGCTCTAACAGCATGCCGGGAGACAGAGCACCCACGTCAGAGCTTAGCAAAGAACAAGAGAACCCGAAAGGCTACCCACCAACACGTCAGTAAAGGCCGGGGCTGTAGGGGCAAAGAGGTTCTGGATGCTTCACTTGGTTCAATTTAGTTTTTGAATTTGAGGCCAAAGCCCTAATTCGGGAGTGACCACTTGAGAGTGAGTACCTGACCCCACATGTTAAGAGAGAGTCTCAGACTGCAAGGACGGACTTAGAGAATGCTGGAAGAAACAAAGTGACGTCATCGACTGTGGGTGGAGAAGGGAGGAACGTGGTTTGAGACCAGTTCTTTTACTTAGAAACGGTCCCTCCGCAGCAACAACTGGGCAGAACTCCGCAGCAACAACTGGGCAGAACTCGAAGGTCCTGATAATAGCTACAGATTAAGGTAATAATTCCAGTTTTTGCAGGTCGGTCCGGGTCTTAACACTAACGGATGGATCTTGGAAAATCCCTTAACTTTGGCACCTATAAACCAGTTTTATAACGTTTTCCTCACTGATAAGGAAAGAAAAAATTAGTGAGATCTGACCCCCAGAGATCATTGTTTTTGTCTTGGCCAATTTCAGCATGTGAAAATATATCTTTTTTTTTTCTTTTTTTTTTTTTTGGTTTTTCGAGACAGGGTTTCTCTGTGGCTTTGGAGCCTGTCCTGGAACTAGTCTTGTAGACCAGGCTGGTCTCGAACTCACAGAGATCCACCTGCCTCTGCCTCCCGAGTGCTGGGATTAAAGGCGTGCACCACCACCGCCCAGCGTGAAAATATATCTTATTCAGGTTTCTCCCTGTTTCCCAATAGCTGATGCGACCAGTCTCTCAGCTGTTTTCCCCCATTGATCTATTCAAGTATTGGACGGCAACAGTTGGAACCCTTTAAGTGCTTAGCTGAAACGTGCCTCACTTGGGGGCAACTTACAGAGGCGTGGGCGTGGCGAACACAGGAAGGAGCACATACCAAAGATACACTTGGGGCAGGTCCTAAGAACTAAACGTCCCCTGCAGGGACACTGGGAGCCAGTGCTACTACTGGTTTGGTCAGAGCTAGAATCACGCACAAGATGCAGCTGGCCTGCAGTGACCAGGCAGGGATGACGGAAGAGGAGGGCATCAAAATACCTGGCCTCGTGCTCCTCTGCGCTGGCCTCTTGCCAGGATCTCCTTGCAGAGAATGAGGAGAAAAGCAAACGGGACCGTGGGCCTAATGGAGGTCAGTGCCCAAGGCCACAGAGTTTGTCAGGAAAATGGCAGAGAACTCGTCTAAGAATAACAATCCCAGGTCATCCTGTTGTCACCCAGCTGCCATTCTGGTCTCTCGTTTAGTCTTAGGAACTCCGGTCCCAAGCACAAGGCAGACATCTTTATCACCTCCCATCCCTGAGTGCAGGCAGAGGCTGGTCGGATTCTTCCCTGGAACCCGAGCTGCTCTGTCAATCATTAGTAGGATGGAAGACAGTGAGGGAGGGGAAGAAACACCTAGAATGAAATAACCCATCGCAGGCCCACACCCGGGCCGGTGTCATCCGATAACCGTGGATTCTTTGTTCTTCTCTATTAGTCCCATGCCTCGGGACCCTCAGCTGCCGCCTCAACAGGCTCTCTCACAGCATCCGGGTATCTCTGTTTCGGCTGCTGACTGGTCGCTGTGAGTATTGGGCATGCAGTTTCTAGTGTGTTCCAGGCATAGCGCCACTCCCATTTGATGGCAATAATTTCCATTTCTCCTGATGAGCAAAGCCAAACACACACACTGTCTGCCCTTGATCAAGGCCATGACTAGCCCGACACTTTCCTGGGGCAGTCTCAGGTTTCCTGGTGGAGGTCCTTCTTGTGGAATAAGGACCTCAGACCCAAAAGGCAAGTGTTCTAAGAAGAAAATAATATTCTTCAAGTGAAATATTAAGTGTGATGGTGAGAGAAACTGCTTCCATACCCATGGCTGGGCTTCCAGAGCTTAGAGTGGCCATTGATCTGACCACTTCAGAGGCCAGCACCCTGACGTCACCAAGTGTCACCCCTTAGCAGGCATAGCAGGAGAAGTCACTCTGCCGTTCTGCCATCTACGCCTGCGTGACGTCAGAACGGTAAATTTCCACATCATGAGCCTGATTCTACTCATGTCTAACTGTGAATGAGGTCCCGGACCACTAGCAACGGTGCGTGCGATCCCGTGGGGTGAAGAAGTCAACCAGACGGGTAGATGAGGATGCTGGCAGGAGTGTGGAGGAGAAAGGGAAGATGCTCTCCGGAATGTGCAATTATTCCCATGGAGACAGATTACTGTCCTCTCTATGATGAGGCAGTCTAATACAATTAGCCCGGATGATGGCTGCCCCCAGGAAATGGTGTCAGCTGAGGTGAGAGGAACTCTACCCAGCTCTTACTCCCTATTGTTGTCTCTATTTTGATTTCCACGTTCACTTTCTTCGTGGACATAAACGTAGCTAATGTCTCAGTGTCTCCAGACTAATGCAACAAAATGCCACGGGCTAGGTGGCTTATGGGCATAGAGATTTAGTTGTCACAATTCAGGAGGGCAGGAGATTCTGAGACCAAAAAGATTCTGTATTTCCTTGTTCACCCATAATACGTTCCGCGTTCTGTGATGGAAGGGGCTCCTCTACCATGCTACTAATCCTAGCTATCCTATCTGCAAGGGCAATGCCTTGGTGAACTAACCATTTCCTGTGGTGGTCTGAATAAAAACCGTCCCCACAGGCCCAGAGACGATGGCGCTATTAGGAGGTGTGGCCTTGTTGGAGGAAGTGTGTCACTGGGGGCGTGAGCTTTCAGGTCTCAGATGCTCAAGCCAGGCCCAGGGTCACTTCCTCTTCCTGCTATCTTTGCATCCAGATGTACAACTTTCAGCTCCTTCTCCAGGACCTTGTCTGCCTGCACACAGTCGTGCTTATCTCCATAGGGATGATGGTCTAAACCTCTGAAACTGTAAGCTGGCCCCAATTAAATGTTTTCCTTTATAAGAGTTGCTGTAGTCATGGTGTCTCTTCACAGCAATAGAAACCCTAACTAAGACATTTTGCAACAGCTTCACCTTTAATGTTATTATACTTTTTTATGATTATGTTTTAACATAAAAGCCTTTTTTTAAAAAAAATTACCTGGAGACTTTATTAGATGTTGGATGCTTCTTTTTTTCTTTTTAAAAGAATTTTAAAATGTATTTTGTATACCAGCCACAGTTCTCCCTCCACCCCTTCCTCCCTTACCGCCCCCCCACCCCCACCCCCCTTCACTCCTCAGAGAGGGTATGGCCTCCCATGAGGAGTCAAAAAAATCTGGCATATCAAGACGAGGTAGGACCAGGCTCCTCCCCTCTGCATCAAGACTGAGCAAGGAACCCCACCATAGGGAATGGGCCCCAAAAAGCCAGTTCATGCACCAGAGATAAATCTTGGTTCCACTGTCAGGGGCCTCACAAATTGACCAAGTCACACACTGTCAGCCACATTCAGAGGGCCTAGTTCCATCGCATGCAGTCTCCCCAGCTGTCAATAAGAGTTCATGAACTTCCACTAGCTGGGGGTCAGCTGTCTTTGTGGGTTTCCCCATTAGGACCTCAACCCTCCTCAGCATAAGACTCTTGAGGGGCTAGAACCGTTCTAAATATAGTTGCCAGGAGAAAGACTTACTGCCATCAAGCAAGAGACCATCATGGCTGCCTCCTTCTGTATGTATGTCCTCTGAGAGACCAGCATGAGACTCAAACAGCCTCTTACACAGCCATTATATACTTCGTTCTCTGATGATCTTGACAGCAGTCTCCCAAGCCTTAGACAAACTGGCCAACTCATTAGCCACTCTCTATAAATGTTCCTGTCCATCTCAGGAAACCACAAGTTGTCTCTTACTTCATATGGCCCACCATATGTACGTCCCCAAATCCTGTCCATGATGAGATTCCCCTCTGACTTTCAGGACCAACCTGAAAGAGAGACACCTTCTGAAATCTGGCAGTGTCCCCTCCTTCCTCATCAAATGATCATAGGAAATTCCCCATGACATCAGAGTCATGGTTGGAGGGAAAAGTCAGGAAGCAGCAAGAAGCCTGAGTCATCTGCTTATGCAGAGAGACGCTGAAAATAGGGTTGGGGAGGTGAGGGGAGGCGGAAGAGCTCACCCACACATGTGCAGTTCTGAACCCTTAAGTTAGCGGGGAACGGTTCCTAAGGAAGCTCCTTTTAACTGTGAGAAAAAAATCCTGATAAAGACTTTAGCCTTAGATGCCAACAAGGCAAGGAGAGATTATCTTAGCTTATCTTGACATATTTCAGATAAATAGTGTATCTTACAGTCTTTCTTAAATGAACCAGAGGTGAAAAGGTAGGCATATCTAAAATCTTGATTAGCTGATTTTTTTGCTAAGAAGTCTTAAAAATATTTTTGTGTGTGCATGTGCTCACTTATGCATATATGCAGGTGTATATGCATACAAGGTCAACCCTGGATGTCATTTCTCAGTAATAGCTGCCTTGTATTTTCAGACAGGATCTATCGCTGGTCTAGAGCTCACCCATTAGGGTAGGCTGGCTACCTAGTAAAAGACTCCTATCTTTGCCCCTCCCCACCTTCACCCCCGCCTCTGTCCTAGGATTACAACCACACACCAGCATGCCTGTATGTGGGTGCTTGGTCCAGAACTTGGCTCCTCATGCTTGTGTAGTGATGTGGGATTCCCCTCTGTATGCTATCAATATATTTTTATGACCATTGGTTAATAAGAAGCTGCTTTGGCCTATGGCAGGGCAGAATATAGGTATGTGGGAAAACTAAACTGAATGCAAGGAGAAAGAAGGTGGAATCAGGCAGACTCTATGTAGCCGCCCAAGAAGCAAGGGGCAGTGGAGTTACAGAGAATGATGAACCATCTTGTGGGTGCTGGGAATGGCCTACAATTCCTTTGTAAGAGCAGCAAGCGCTCCTAACTGATGAGCCATCTTTCCAACCAAGAAGGTTGTCTTAACAATCCATATGAGAAATCAGGTTGGTGTCAGGGAATATGTCAACAATGGAGTGAGGAAATCTTTAAGACCGAGTCAATGATATTTTTGCATATGAGATAGATGTCTTAGTCAATGTTCTATTGCTGTGAAGAGACGCAATGGCCACAGCAACTCTTATAAAGGAAAGCCTTTAACTGGGGCTTGCACACAATTCAGAGGTCTACTCCATTATCACCCGGGGCGGGAAGAATGGTGAGGCACAGGTAGACATGGTGTTGGAGAGAGAGGCGAGAGTTCTGCATCAAGATCCACAGGCAGCAACAGGAAGAGAGGGGTGACACCGGGCCTGGTTTGAGCATTTGAAACCTCAAAACCCATCCCCAGTGACACACCTCCTCCAACAAGGCCACATCGACTCCAACAAGGAGTCGATGCTAATAGTGCCACTCCCTGGTGACCAAGCATTGAAATCTATGCGCCTATGGGGGCCGTTCCTAGTCAACCCAAGCACATGAGATTTGTAGAGAGAGTGGTAGCACACGATTTCCAGAGTCTAGTCCTGAACTGGTGGAAGCTGTTGACTGAGATGAGGAAGGCTAGAGACTGAGGCTTGACTCCATTGGGTCTGAGATGTCTGCCAGCTTTATGGGGAGAACAAGGAGGCTGTCTACGTCAGAGTAAGTGAGATGGGAGTTCAGGGTCAGTATGTGTGTGCAGGTGTAAACCTCACCTTAATAGGAGTCGAGATTATATTTCCTTGGCTTAGAAGGAGTCTGATAAAGTAGAACAAAATAGAGAGTGTATGAAGAAAGGGAAGAGAACCAAAGACCGAGGCCTGCAGCGCTTTAAGAAGAGCACCCAGCTGGGCGGTGGTAGCACGGACCTTCATTACCAGCACTGGGGAGAGAGGGGCAAGTAGATCTCTGATTTTGAGGCCGGTCTGATCTACACAGTGAGTTCCAGGACAGCCAGACTACACAGAAAAACCCTGCCTTGAAAACACAAAACGAAATAAACAAAAATAAACACCCCGTGGTATTTAAAGATGAGGTCTGCCCGTCCTGTCCTAGGGTATTCCAGGCTGGGAACAAGAGCAGTTGATGTAACGCCACTTGCTGCTCTAGGAACGCAAGTCCAAGGACATTTTTCCAGGTTTCATGCCAGGCCACAATTATGAGTAATTGTACAGTACCTGTCCCTTCCTAATTATTGCAAATTGTTGAGTGAATTATTTTCAAGCTTCTGGGGGCAGGCCAAATCTCTTATCGTTCAGGTTCTTATTAGAGGTTCCTACTACTTGAAATTTCCTTATGCTTTTCTCCCTCTCTGTACTCCAAGAAAACGGGGGGTCAGATGCTTCACGGTGGCTTCTATTTGAGTTGAAACTGGAACCCAGCAATCCACACAAACTGCACGTGCCCCCTCTCTCTCTCATCTCCTCGGCTGGGATCAACTCTTTCTGGTTGCTAAGCATCTGTCTTTCTGCCATCTGTGTGATCCCTCCCTGCTGTTCCACTTGGATTAGCCCATTTCCTCTTTTAGGCTTCATGCTGTAACCTGGGCTGGTTTCAAACTCATGACCCTCTGGTCTCATCTTCCCAAGAGCTCGAATTAGATACAGTAATGAATTAAATCAAATAAATTAATGAGCCAGGCAGTGGCGGTGCACGCTTTTAATCCCAGCACTCGGGAGGCAGAAGTAGGCGGATCTCTGTGAGTTCGAGGCCAGCCTGGTCTACAGAACGAGTTCTGGGACAGGCACCAAAGCTACACAGAGAAACCCTGTCTCAAAAAACCAAAAATAAGTAAGTAAGTAAATAAATTAAATTCCACTGTGCCTGATTACTGCCTTTTAATGATGCCTTGAGTTAAAGACCACATTTCAGCCCATACCCCTCCACCCTCCTTTGTAATCATTTTCTGCACATGACTTCCTGCTTCAGGTCATTGCAGTATGTCTTTCTGACTAACCGGTTACTCTTTGGTTCTTCCACTGAAATGTAGTCCGGAGGCACGGAGTTCTCAAGTTCTTTCTTTATCCCCAGATCTAGAAAATGCCTTGACTAAAACAGGCATCTCACTACATGCTGGTTATAAATGAATCAACTTCCTCAGGTCTGGTAAAGGTACCCCATAATTGAGTAATTAAAATGGGCGTGGTTAGTGTTCCGTATGAAGAGAGGTGAAGAACAGATGGTCTGCAGCTCAGGAAGAGCCTGTGTTCTGCTGGGTTGCTAGGCTGACAGGAGTTAACTCCCAAAGTTCAAACTCCTGTGTCCTGCTGGTTTGTGGAGAAGAGCGTGCGTGGAGTGTGTGTGTGTGTGTGGGGGGGGGGGTTGTGTGTGTATGTGGGGAGGTGTTATTGCTAGGTGATTCCACTGTGTTTTCAGAGAGGGTCATCCCTCTGGGCAAAAAAAGCAAGTTTCAATGTAAATGTAGTTTCTCATGGGGGAGGAATATTCTATTTTGTCTTCAATATTGTACCCAGAAATCCTTTCCTCCCCTCTTAGCCCTTGGGGAGTAGGAGAAACGGCGTTTCTCACCTCATGAGAAACAGGTCAGGAGACCTTTATGAAGGAAAGGACTTGAGAAAATGAGATGCTCAAGAGAGTCTCTCTGTGAGGCCTTCTATGATGATTATTTTTAAATCAAGCTTTGACTTTGAAAATTTCCCCAAGCACCTCCTTCTTCCCAGCCTCCCCCACTCACTGCCAAATTAATAGACTCAGGCTGAAGGCAGCTTACACAGTAGAATATTGTGCCGAGGTCAAGGCCCTCGGGCGAGCAGACGCCTCGAGCCCAGAAATGCAAGAACCCCAACGCGGGGTTTGCGAAGCCCAAAAGCAAGGATGTGGAGAAAGCACACGACTGTAAACAAACAAACAAAACGCCACAAAAATAAGCAAGAAGAAAAACCTCGAGACGGTCCTGCCTGGATCCTCTTTTTAGGAGTTAAAAGGATTCTATTTCTGTCTCAAGCGTAGGCTTAGGCAGACTCAAGTCTTGCTCTTTGCGGTGGACTGTGAGCGGAGTCGATGGAAAAGGGAAATTCCTTCAACCCTGTCTTGGAGATGGGACAAAATCTCTCAACTCGTGAACTGTGCTTTTCCTGAGTCTGTGCGAGCTTGCCCAGTCAAACTTCCTTTAGTCTTTTCTGATTCCACAACTTATTTTAATTTTTTTTCTCATATTTCCCTTCCCACAGATGGCACTGGGTAAAATAGAAGCCTGTAAAAGGAAAACTCAAAGATTTTCTTTTCTTTTTTGGCTTACAGAGTTTCGGGTGACTACATGACAGTCCCACCCCATCCACCCACACGGGTATTGTTCCTCTTCCCAGCATTCGTAAGTCTAAAATTCGTTTAGGGCTAACAAACTGCATCTCTGTCTTGTTGCTCCTAAAGGGATTTCTTTTTCATGGTGGGGATTCTGACTCCAGGATAGTGAGTAAGCCCGCCGACTCCACCGTTTCTCCCATAGAGTACAACACTAGAACCGGGCAGAAATGCAGGGAACACTTGAGTAAGTAACAAATGAGGCGTGGTGGCCCATTCCTGTAACCCCATAACTCCGGGAGTTGAATCAGGACCATGGGAAGTTTGGTTACATAGTGAGTTCCAGGCCGGGCTGGGATATATGGCAAGATTCTGCCTTAATTTAAAAAGATAAAAAGAAAACCGGGCGTTGGTGACACATGCCTTTGTTCCCAGGACTCAGAAGGCAGAGGCAGGCGGACGTCTGTGAGTTCAAAGCCAGCCTGGTCTACAGAGCGAGTGCCAGGACAGGTTCCAAAGCTTCACAGAGAAACCAAATAATAATAATAATAATAATAATAATAATAATAATAATAATAATAATAATAATAATAGGAAAGACAAAATTGCGAGTTTAACACCTCAGCATTTAGCGTTTCTTGGAGCGAACTGAAGGCTGCATGGAGCCAGAGCAGACGCTGAGGCAAAGGCAGAGCTCAAGAAGACCTCTGCTCTGGCTCACCGGATGTAAAGTCAACTCTAGGTGCTCAGGGTGACCAGGGAAAACTATTACACTTATCTTTTCTCACCTTTAGTTTACTTTGGTTTCCCAAGACGTTCTCCTGCCGCGGATGCTCAGGCGCCAAAGCTCTGAGAGGGGGCATCCTTCTCTGCCAGAAAAGCCGCAACACCAAGAGACTTCACAGACGCCTGCTTCTTTTCCCACTCGGTGTTCTCTCGCCACTTGGCATGAGACGTGGGGATAATTGCAAGAAACGCAAAATTAGACAAATCTAGCAAACCGCGGCTTCTCGACCAGGAGCACAAAGAGGGCCCCTGGGAAGCCAGCAGGCGCCGACGGCTGCTCTTGAAAATTGATCATGAACTTCTGATCTTACCCTTGATTTGATGTTAAATCACACGGACATCGACTGCTGAGTGGCAGGACCATGACCTGGACCCTGGACAGCCATGATCATTGCCTTGGCTAGAGACTGAACTGAACTGGGCTCCGGAGGTTTTGAGACCGAGGTTGACATTGGAATCCTAATCCTGGTTGGCTGGTCGGAACGTGTAAACTCAACATCAAGTGCCTGTTAAAGCAAAGCTATCAGTATTCTTTGCAGGATTTACATAAGACCTCCGATTCCATAACAAAAACGTAAAAAGGTCAGCCAGACTGGTACAGTGGCTCAATGGGAAGAGGTGTTTGCTTTGCAAGTCTGATGCTACGAGATTGATTCCAGCATCCCACGGTAGAAGAAGAGGACCCACTCCTGATAGTTGTCCTGTGACCCTCACACATGCCTGCCCACACTCACACACACACACGCACACACACACCATGCTAATAACACCAAGAACAATAATAATATAATACACTTTTTTAAAAGATTGAAAATGCCCAGAATACAATCCTGAAGAATGCAGTGTCTAAAACCCTGGCAATCGCGAGCCGCTCAAGGAAACCAACGTTGGGTTACAACACGCCGTCATACCTGGATCCTTCCCGTGGGATCTGGAGACGGAATGTGGGTCATCATTCTTGCATCTCAAGTACTTTACTGACTAACCTTCCTCCCAGCCCAACAAAAATATTTCAAACACACTAATTGAGAAAAAAAATAAGCAAGAGTTCTATAATTGATAAAAAACATTCTCTAGGAATGAAGAAAAACTCAAAATATCTTAACACAAAGAACGAGAGGTTTCGCTCCCACAAGGCTCTCCTAGAAGAACGGCTGAGAGGAGTTCTGGAGATGGGAGTGTAATAATGCTGGACAGAAATGCATAAGGAAGGAGAACAGACACTGAAGACCTTAGAGAACCTCCTTTTGTCCATAATTCTGATATGCCTGATGATCGACAGTCATAATTAAAACTAATGGGGGTTCTGGTGCATACAGATATAATAAATAAGAAATTGCACAAAGTAGGGCAAGAAAAGGAGCTAAATGCTGGTGAGGTTTCTGCATTCCACTTTAACTGATGAAATATTGATTCCAAGTAAATCTGAAAAGCTAGGTATGTGTGTTGGAACTTCTGAGCCTCAGATGGAGTGTTACTCAGAGGGTATTTATAGCACTAAAATTTTTTTACTAGAAAAAAGTTTCAAACTGATCATCTAAATGTCTATTTCAAGAAGCTACAGAGAAAAGATTAAAATAGGCTCAAAGCGATTACAATGAAGAAATAAACGACAAGGATACAACTAATGAATTGCAATGGGAGGCCAATAAAACTTGTACATGTCTTTAACATATAAGTGGTAGACTAAAAACAATGCAGTAATTATCAATATAAGATATAGAATGAAATATTTCTATAAACATAGGTATTAAATATAAACTTATATAATAGTTATTCACAGTATTCTCTTATTGTTTTAAGTGATAGAAGAATATATCGATACATAGAAAACCCCAAACTATCAATATCCTCTTTTTAAAAATAATTCATTTATTTTCTATTTTATGTGCATTGGTGTTCTGCCTTCATGTATGTCTGTGTGAAGGTGTTGGGTTCCCTAGAACTGGAGGTACAGACAATTGTGAGCTGCTGTGTAGATGCTGGGCATTGAACCAGGTCCTCTGGAAGAACAGCCAGTGCTCTCAACCACTGAGCCATCTCTCTTGCCCCCAATATTCTCTTAAGATGAGACAAATAGCCTACGCAGTCCTATGACATTTAAAGAAATTTTAATTCTTAGTTAATAAACCTGAAAGAAATTCATGGAGTTTCAGGTTATAGATGGCTTTACTGGTAAAGTCTACCAAACAACAGAAGATGAACCCAATATTATAAACTTTTTTTTCTGAAAATAGGAGAGGAAGAACAATTGCCCAAACATCCATTTTAGGGTCCATCATTACCTAAAGGAAACTAAAGGCAGTGGGGAAAATCCCTACAGACCAGTATTCATATTTCAGTATTTCGTATGTGAAAACTTATGCCCAAGGCCTCGAGGAAATGAAACTCAACAATATACAGTAAAGAGAACACACCAGACTGTCTTAGGGTTTCTAGTGCTGTGAAAAAACACCAGGAACAATGGGGTGCTAGTGGAGCACGCCTTTAATCCTAGCACATGGGAAGCAGAGGCGGGTAGATCACTGTGAGTTCGAGGCCAGCCTGGTCTACAGAGTGAGCTCCAGGACAGCTGGAGATACTTAGTGCGATCCTGTCTCGAAAAACCAAAACAAGCAAACAAACCAAAAACCAAACAACAAAAACAAAAACAAAAAAAGCAGTTCGTGAGAAAAGGGTTAACTTGGCTTATATAGTCTCAGAACTCAAGGAAGTAATAATTATAGCAGAAGCCATAGAGGATCCCTGCAAACTCCTTGCTCCCCATAGTTTGCTCAGTCTGCTCTTCTGTACCTTAGGGTCACCTGCCCAGGGTGGCACCACCCACGATGAGCTGTGTCTCCCACATCCATCACTGGTTAAAGAACTGCCTCACCAGCTTGCCCTCAGGTCAGTCTTACGGAGTCTGATTTTCTCAATTGTGTTTCCCTTTTGTTAGATAATTAATTCTAGTTGGTGTCAAGTGGAACATAAATAAAACAAACAATAAAAAACCCAACCAGTTCCTACACCAACTGGAATTCATCCTGTGACTACAACATTGGTCGTCACGGAATGTCATCCAATGTAATCCATCTTAGTATCCATCTAAAGAATAAAACAAATTATTTTAGGTTATAGACACAGTTGCCAAGTTTATACTTGTCTGTGGACATGGTGTATGCCTGTAATCTCAGCCCTTGGAAGACTGAGGCAAGAGGACTGTAAGTTCCAGGTTCACTTGGGATGCATTGGGGGACTTCTCTCTCAAGACCAAACCAAAGCAAGCCAACAAACAAAATGGATTTAACATACACCTGTACAGCATTTAGAAGAAAACAAGATTTAAAAAAACTTCATGATTTAAAGTTAAGGAAAGAGTTTTGTCATGACACAAAAGTTTGAGTCAGATGATGTAGGGTTTACCTCTGTATGATTAAATACCATTAATGAATGAAGAAACTGCTTTGGACCTATAGCATGGCAGAGCTTAGGTAGGTGGGGAAGACAGAACTGAATGCTGAGAGAAAGAAGGGTGGAGTCAGAGAGAAGCCATGGAGCTGCTGCTGGAGCCAGACATGTCGAAACTTTGCTGGTAAGCCACTGCCATGTGGCGATACACAGATTAATATGGGTTAAATTAATATGTAAAAGATTAGCCAATAAGAAGCTAGAGCTAATGGGCCAAGCAGTGATTTAATTAATACAGTTTCTGTGTGATTATTTAGGGTCTAAGCTAGCTGATAGGCTGGGAACCAACAAGCAACCTCCCACTGCAGTCACAAAATGGGGGGAAGGCTCAATGGTGCGCAAGTAGGAGACTTACACGCGCCCTGTGTAGACTCAGCATTCCATGGAGGAAACAGTAGATTCCAGGGGATGCTGGCTAGCTAGACCAGATGATTGGGTGAGCTCTGGGCCTAGCAAGAGACACTACCTCAATAAATAACGTGGAGAGCAATCAAGGAAGACACTTAACATCAACCCAAGGCCTCCACGTGTAGGCATCTCTGCATGTGAACCTGTACGTGTGTGCCTACACACATGCAAACAGGCACACGCATCACATATACAAACATGCAAAATTTAAAGTGACCATTTGAATCATAAAAGAAGAAATGTCGAGGCGAAATCTAATCAGAAACTTGCTACTAAAAGACACTTTAGAGAATAAAAAGGAAAGTTTGACCTTGGGAGACTGTATTTACAAATCACATTTCCAACGAAGACCTGTATCCAGAATATGTCAGAAGCCCACAGATCTGAACAGTAAGGAACAATCGGGTTGTAAAGTGGACCAAAGAAGGGCACGGATGGATGGGAAATAGCTCATGAGAAGATATACAATTTCATTAGTCATTAAGGAAAGGTGACCTAAAATCGTAGTGTATCTGTGAGGGTGGCAAAATGAAGACACACTGGACTATCCAATGATGGCAGCCAAGCCACGGCTGGAACTCCAGAGTTCTGCTGGTGCGGACACAAAACACCCAGTCTCTAGTGAAAAAAGTCTTCAGAGTTCTTAAATAAGTTAAACATGTATCCGCCAGCACATCCAGCAGCCTTCTTCTACCTGCTTACCCTAGAGAAAGAAACGTTCCCCAAAGTACATCCCCAATGAAACTGTCCCTAAATGTTTATAACTGCTTCTATTCCTAGTCACCCCAGATAGGAAACAACATAAATATAAATGTCCTCCAAGGGTACTGGAGAAACAAAACAGTGGAACATCTCAACAATGGAATTCTCTTCCGCGCCGCTGCCGTGCAGGACCAGCTATTGAATCATGCAGAACCTTGGATGAATCTCAAAGTCATCAGGGCCAAGTGAAAGGAGCCAGCCAGCCTCACAGGGTGGATTCCACTTAAAAGAATGTCTCTTAAAAGTCAGCACACTACAGCTAGGCAGCAGCCCGATGTGTGTTCCCTGTTAGGGTTCAGAGGGGAGACACGGGGTGGGGGACGGCTTTTGTTTTGCTTGTCCGGTGCTTTGGTTTTGAGGCAGGGTCTCCCTGTGTCTAGCTCCAATTTGCCTGGGAAGTGGTGATGCCTGAGTCTTTCGAGTGCTGGGATTATAGGTGTGTGCTGTTACACCCAACCCAGAAATGTAGATTTTCATAGCGTTGGCTGTCATGGGGACTGCACGAGTTTCTATACATATTAAAACATACATTACCAAGCACCGAAAAGGTCATTTTTGCTGTTTGCTACATTTTAAATCTCAGGTTAGGAAGACAATGGAGGAATGCCCAGATGTTTGTAAAAGCTGGACAAGAGCCACCTTGCAAGGTTTTCCTTCGTTTTCCTGAGGTGGAAAACGTCTCAGGCCCTTTTAGACTTAGGACTCTACCTGTTGGCTCATTCCTGTCTCCATCAAGGCGGCTCTGCAACCTGAGTCACCAAGTCCAGATCTGGAACAGATAGTGCGGACAGGACAGGCTATCAGAAAGTTAATGACTTGGCTGCATGCCGTGGCTTAAAGGAACAAGGAGGATATTCAAACCTTAATGGAAGCATTCAGTCCTGGAGACAGGAAGACATGCTCTCCTTTTAATCAGCTCTCCCTGCGTTCTGTTCCACGAGTTTGTTAGGTCAACAAATGCCCAACGTCAAAGGTCTTTAGCTCGTAGCAAAGAGAAACTGTTATCTTTCTATGTTGCTCAAAATAAAAATAAACAAACAAACAAATAAATAAATAAATAAAAAGAGTTCTCTGGGTACAACAGAAAATTATGGTACTGAAGACAAAGCAACATTTTAGGTTTATTGATTCATTGATTTTTTTTTTTTTCTGAACTGGAGGTTCCCGAAGGATTTATCTGTCCTGTGCAGAGTTCTTTTCAGCACTCAGGACAAACTGATGCAAAGTTCAGTTAGCACTTATGAGATTACAGTTGGCTATCAAAGGTGTCTTTAACTGGCTAACATTGTTTTTCAGGTGTCCTGCTTGTCAACTGGATTACCAATCAAAGTAAAAACCGAGGAAGATAATGAGAAAGGGGTGTTGCTGAAATGGCCTTCGATGTTCAAATACTATATTCCAGAGTAGAAAAGGGAATGCGTGGGCACAGCCAGGCTTGATTGCCCTGTCCAGAGGAGAGGCTCAGAGCATGGAAGAGAATGGGGGTGGGGGGACTGCCTGCATCACGGTAGGGAGAGGAAATTTTGAAAATACTGAGTGATCTGGGACTTGCTTCAGCTTGGTGAGGTTGGTCTGACTTGGCACCAACACATCAGAACAGCTCGTAAGCGTGATGGGAAGGGAGACAAGAAAGTCCCTGGAAACTTCCTGACCAACCAGTCTGGTGTGCACTGTGGCCAAACAAGGGACCCTGACTCAGACAAGGTGAAAGTTGAGGACCGGCACCTACGGTTGTCCTCTCTCTGACCTCCACGTGTGTACCATGGCACAAGTATAGCTGCACTTACACGTGTACACGTGGATACGTGTGCAAAGATTAAGACACGTACTGGTGCCTGGGGATAGGCAGTTCCCTGCATAAGCATTGTGAGAGCCAGGAGTTGGCTTTCTCAGGGCACAATCTCTGGATTTTAAGGCCTGGCCGGCTAGTACTTTGGTGACACACTTCTTAGTCATTTATATGACACAGCAGGTGGAGGGGTGGGTGAGGGCAGTGTCTCTCTTTAAGCTGGAAGGACTCATCCGTAAAGAATGACTGAGACAGAGCTTTTATTGTTGGCCTTGGCAGAGCCATCTGATCTCCTACCTGGAAATGGACTCTTGCTCTCCTGGCATGTGGGGGTAGCCCTCCTCTGCATGTGCCTTTTGGGGATACAGAGTTTGTTGGCCAAGAGCGTAGGTTTAGGATGTGGACGTGCCAATCTAAGCACCGTCGTTTGTTTGCTGACTTTAGACATATAACCATTACCTCCGAATGCCAGCTTTACTAGCGATAAAGGCAGGATTAGTTCTCTCAGGTCCTGTCACTCAGAATCCCAATCTTGTTACTTTGTGGTTCAGAGTCAGACACAGCTTCTCATTGCTCAGAATAAAACCCCACATCCTTGTACCAGCTGATACCATCCCACACTTTCCTCATTCCCCCACCCCCGACCCCCTCCTCCTTCCCGGCTCTGCTGTAGTCACACTGGCTACTGGGTTGTTCCCCACCATTTATTCTAGTCACGCCCCAAATGCAGACTCCTTGTGGTTGCTGACTGTGTCTTTCTCCCCCCCCCCCCCAAAAAAAACCCTTCTCACCATAGCCATAAGAGTCATTCTGCTAACTAAAGCAACAATCACAGACCCTGTATGGGTCTGAGCTAGGTACTCTGCATATATATTATGGTTGTATAGCTTGGTGTTTTGTGGAACACCTAACAGTGGGAGTGGGGGTGTCCCTGGATCTTCTGCCTGCTTTGGGAACCCTGTACCCCCTCTTGGGTTGTCTCTTCCAGCCTTGATATGAGGGTTTGTGCCTAGTCTTATTGTAACTTGTTATGATGTATTTGATATGAGGGTTTATGCCTAGTCTTATTTTAACTTGTTATGATGTATTTGATATGAGGGTTTGTGCCTAGTCTTATTTTAACTTGTTATGATATATTTGATATGAGGGTTTGTGTCTAGTCTTATTGTAACTTGTTATGATGTATTTGGTTGATATCCTGGGGCCTGCTCTTTTCTGAAGAGGAACAAAGGAAGAATGGATCTGGGGGAAAGGAGGGGAGGGAGCAGGAAGGAGTGGGAGGGAGGGTAAACTGTGGTTGAGATGTACTATATGAAAGCATAAATTAAAAAACAAAAAGAGCCTTCCATGCCTGAGCTGGAACGTATTGTCTCAGTCACCGGCTGCTGTAACCACTCAGACTCTTTCTGTTCTAGATCTCCTTTGCCCTGTTTCCCTTGCCATGGGGCATATCTCCTCCAGCACTGCACTTCATTAACTATTGATCTTGTTTATTGTCTCTCTCCCATAGCTGAATACAAGGCCTAGAGAATTAGAGGTTTCTGTTTTCTTCATTGGCACCGGGAAGGAGTAGGTGAAAGAGAAAATTGGATAAACGTGTGAACAAATGAGAGGCCCTCAGATTCTTGTGGTTTTATTTCCTTTCTTTGCAATCTGAACTTTTGATTATCACCCCAGTTACTGTCCTCTCAGTCTTTGAATTTGTTTATGTGTTTGTCTCCTTAGTCATCACTTACGCGTATGTGCTGGACAAGAAACCGGAGGACAGTGGGCTAAGTCATCAGTGCCTTACTCACCAAGAGGCCAGGCAGCAGAAACACAGACAAAACGTTCTGTCATGTCACCGTTCACCAGTGGAGGTGTCAAGAAGATGAGGCAGCCGGTGCTATTTTAGGTTAGGATGGCCAGGGAGGTGTCCCCGGGGAAGTGGCATTTGAAGTGCCAGTGAGGGGCCGCACACATGGCTGTGATGAAATGTGGTTTTGGCAAGAGAACAACCTAGGCAAGGGTCCAGCAGAATGATTGGCAGGTTGCTGCACTCACCCAGCCAAACCTCTGATGGTACAATCTGCTAATGGCCACACCTATCCCTTGCTCAGCCTGTCCCTTTAGGAGGAACTCACTCCACCAGGCTGATTGTGACCCTGTAGGTCTGTTGTCCCTTCCTTCAGTGGGTTCACAGAACTGATCTTAGGTATTCCGTCATCTCTCTTCCCTTGCCTTACTCTCGTTCCACGTTGTCACTCCACACTTAGACTTAAGAAAACAAAACAGCAGCAGCAGCAGCAACAACAACACAAGAGCCACAACTAAGCTCTGCTCATATATTCTATGGCCCAACTTTTTTTTTTTTTTTTTACTAATATATGCATCTTGTTTCATCTTCACAGCCAACATATAAGTTAGGATGCCGCTCTTATGGATAACTGAAGCTTAAATACATCATGCAGCTTGACCAGCCAGCCAACCTGGTAATGGGTAGAGCCAGAGGTCAAGCCAGAGCAGGAATTGTACTGGCCAAGTCCAAAGTCTAACCCAATATCTATCGGCAAACTGCTTCACTCCCTCCCCTGATTCACTTAGAAGACCGGAGCATGGAGAGGGACAAACACAAAAGCGCTCAGATTTACTCACATAGTCACCAGGCAAATCACATCAAATCTACAATGTTACTAATCTTATAAACACTCCTATTTTGTGGGAACCCAGGACGGATGCTGTAATGAAAAGGATAGAACAACAAGGCTATAATGGTTAATCTTGCTTGTTAGCTTGATGAGATTTAGGATTGCACAAAAGGCGCAGCTCTGGGCTTGCCTGTGGGAGTGTTTGCAGGGAAGTCTAACTGAGGAAGCAGTGCCCATCCTGAATGTAAGTGTCACCATCCGGTGGGCTAGTCTCTTGGACTCAATACAAAGGGGAAAAGGACTGTAAACACCTTCTGCTCTCTGCCTCCTGGTTTTTTTAAGTGTGATGTTTCAGATGCCTTCATCAGTTGCCTTGGAGCCTGCCATGGTTAGCTTTTGTCCACTTGACATAAACTAGAAGCATGTTAGAAGAGAGAACTTCAAGGGAGGAACTGTCTCTAGGATCTTGGCCCATGGGCATATATCTGTCGGGCATTTTCTTGGTTAATGATTGATGCAGGAGGTCTCACTCCATGGTGGGCAGTGCCACCCCTGTTGTATAAGAGAGCAAGTCACGGAGAGCAAGTCGGTAAGCAGCACCCCTCCATCGCTTCAATTCCTGCCTCACCTCCAGGATCCTGCTGGAGTCCCTAGCTTGACTTCCCTCAGGGATGACCACCAAGAAGTGTGAGGTGGAATAAACCCAATCTCCCATGCTGCTTTTGGTCCATGTTTTATAGCAGAAACAGAGAAGCAAACTAGGAAACTGGTGCCCAATGTGAGACTTGAACCCATGACCCTGAGATTAAGAGTCTCATGCTTTACTGACTAAGATACCTTCCCTCTGGGATGAGCTACCCTCTGGGTGAGCCAAATGTATGCTTTCTCCCTTAAGTTGTTTTTTGCCAGGCATTTTGTCACAGCAATAGGAAAGGAATACAAATGCTAACATTACTCCTGCAGAAGAAACATTTCAATGTGAACACAAGCTGCGCTCAAAAAGATATGGGTGAAGTATGATATACCCATACTTTTGATTTACACCGTCTCTTTATTTCTTGTGCCAAAATATGAAGCAATCCCGCCTCAAGTCTAAGGTCCTTTCTAGTTTTTAATTCTTTCTCATTACTGACTTTTTCCCCAATGATTTTTCTTTCTTTTCAGTATTTCCTTTACATTTTTGCATTGTTTGTGCATCTAACTGCAATGTGACATTTCAGCACATGCAGTTAGTATACACTGCTCAATTCAGTCCCCTTGCTAACCTCTAGAAATTATGATTTTTTTTTGAACTTCCACAGATGAAAAAAAATAATACCTTTCTGTGTCTGGTTTATTTTATTTAGTGTGATGTTCTGCAGTTTGTAAATCATGGGATTTCATTCTTTATTGCTAAACAGTATTTGTCTATATATTTTGTTGATATAACATACACACACACACATGCGCACATGCACACGCACACACACACGCACATGTCCATGTCCTCATTGATTATTATCTACTCTGATTCCATAACTTTGCTGTTGTCCTGTAATACATATCTCTACTTGTGGTTATTTTATTTCTTTGGCTATATGCAGAAATAAGATAGCTGGGTCCTGTGACAGACATATATTCAACTTCTATATTCTCCATAATTGTTGTGCTAATTTCCATTCCCCCGACAGCTGAATTCCTTTGTTTCTTTTTCTTTTATTTGACAGCAGACAGTCTAAATTCTCATCAGTACTTTCCATTGTACCTGTATCAGATTAAAAGTTTTTAGGACTCCCTCATCCTAAAAAAAATCATCTATTTAGTTTACATTATTTCTCTATTTCTGTTGTTGTTGTTTGTGTGTGAGTTTTGGTTTTTCTAGACAGCTTTTCTCTGTGCAACCCTGGCTGTACTGAAACTCATTCTGTAGATCAGGTTGGCCTCAGAGTCAGAGATCTGCCTGCCTCTGCTTCCCGAGTGCTGGGATTAAAGGCGTGTGCCACCACCGCCCGGCTAGGTGAGGATCTTGAAGCAACTCTTGAGAGCTAAAAGCTGTTTGGTGAATGTGTTACTTGGGTCTCTGTCCTGAGGAGGAACTGACTGAGAAGCTACAGTTAGATGAGCTGACAAAGAGGAAGTTCTTCAAGCCAACAATAGGGGTGTTGGTACTCTCTAGCCTTACCTCCCTGGGCAAGAATTGCCATAGGCGGCCTTGGTTCTTATCTGGAGTTGAGGTGTGTGGCTGTAGGCAGTCTTAGTTCTCAGACACACCTGTGTTTGTGTCACCCCTTCCCCAGCACAGGTGGCAATTGTAGCTTGAGATTTGTCACCCACCTGTCTTTATAGTCCCTGGGTTCTGGAGGGAAGACTCTCTGTCTGTATTTGTCACCCACCTGTCTATGTAGTCCCTGGGTTCTGGAGGGAAGACTCTCTGTATTTGTCACCCACCTGTCTATGTAGTCCCTGGGTTCTGGAGGGAAGACTCTCTGTCTGTATTTGTCACCATTTTACTTGAGGAAATAAATAATAATAATAATAATAATAATAATAATAAATAGATAAAATAGATAGAAGGTAGAATAGATAAAATAGATTAAAAAAAATAGATAAAAGGTACCCAATCCACACTTGCTGTATGATTGAGACCTGGGGAAGTAGTCTGGGCCCACAGGTGAGGTGGAGGTGGGTGGGGGAGGGGAGGAATCAGAGCTCACTTTGACTTCGGTTCTGAGTGAAACAGCTTTAAGGTGAGCTTTGGTCATGATATTGGTCTGCAGTCCCCGTGCAGACCAAACTGAGCCTTCAGAGAATTCAGTGGAGACAAAAATCTAGCACACCAGAGGCAAACTTTACACATTCTGTTTGTTCAAAATGGCTTTTAAAAACCAAAGCAACAGCCAGGCAGCGGTGGCTCACGCCTTTATGCCCCAGCACTTGGGAGGCAGAGGCCGGCGGATCTCTGTGAGTTGGAGGCCAGCCTGGTCTACAAGAGCTAGTTCTAAGACAGGCTCCAAAGCTACAGAGAAACCCTGTCTCAAACAAACAAACAAACAAAACAAAAACAAAAGGAAAAACCAAAGCAACATGGAAGGGTCTTGTTGGCCCACAGACAGTTTATTTTTCCTTACATGGCCCTTCCTGTGTACCTGTGTAGAGAAAGGCCTATTCAGGATTTCTTACTCTTCATATGAAGACACCAGTTTGTTTGCTTTAGCGTCTCAATCTTGAGATGTCATTTAGCTTTAATTACCTCCTCAGAGGCTCTGTCCTTTAAAAGTCATACTGCAAATTAGGACTTCAACACAGACATTGAAGAAGACATAATTCAGTCCATAATCCATTGCTTCTGAGAAGATTTATCACGAAGATTCTTCCTTGATCTGTTTGGGGCAGGACTCCCTGAGCTGAGTTCTAGACACGATACTGAGTGCATCCAGAGAGTCTTCTCTGTGTTAACCCCCTTCGAAGAGCTCAATTAACTCATTAAACCTCATGAGGTCTCTCCCAGTAAGTGCCTTAATTGTCTGTGTTTGTAGATAAGGGGTATAAACACTGAATGAAAGCTGAAAGCTGCTTATAACTGCATGAGCTAGGATGGGCTCCATCAACATAACTTCTATTCTGGGAAATCTTGAGGTTAAGAAAGTTGTAAAGTGCTCATTTCAAAAAAAATCATCTCTCTCCATGACACATTGTTCAATTGGGTGCCAAATTCCTTATCAAAGGGATGGCCACTTATTAAGGGTCACTCCCAACCCTCTGTCATTATGCCACTAAGCCAGGACAGTTGAAGTCAGATTTCCATGCTGAAAGTTTCATTTTAACACAAGCTTCCTCAATCCAACAAATGCCAACCTCTGAAGTTCTTTGAAGATACAGCCAAGCTTTTTCCAAAGAGCCTCTCCTCCTGGCCTCAGGAGCACCAGTTGGTTGCTTTGGCGGCCTCTTCACAACAGAGCCAAGAGATGAAGCCTTGTACCTGGTGCCCTGCTACGTGGTCTCTGGTTTTGTTCAGATGATGAAGTGAAGCTGGGCTAGTGAATCCAGAGGGGCAGCCATCATACTTGGTGGAAGGAAGTTAAAATTCACGAACATTAAGGCAGTAATTAATGCATCTGTTAGATGGCTCAGCAATATGTCTAAGCCCAGTGATTCTCAAAATGTGAGTCATAACCCCAAGGGGGTCACATATCAGATATTTACATCACAATTCATAACAATAGTGAAATTACAGTTATGAAGTAGCAATGAAAATAAGTTTAGGCTTAGGGGTCACGACAATATGAAGGACTGTATTAAAGGGTCGCATCCTTAGGAAGGTTGAGAACCACGGGCCCTAGCTATGGGCAATGGTAAGATGTTTAAATGAATACTGTCCAAACATCATCCAGTCTTGGTCACGTGAGGATGACTATGAGAGTTGGGGAAGGTCCCAAGGTCTCACTGAAGCATTGGATTTGGTTCCCCAATGGGTCTACATACTGGCTTCATCTTTACTACTTTAAAACTGGGAGAGCAGCTTCCTTTACCCCTCAGGAGCCAACTGTAAAATGGGCATAACATTAATTCTGATGTTACAGAGTTAATTTGAGAACCAAGTGGAACTGTGAACGCAAGGTTTGCCAAGAGGGTAATTGGTGGTATTAATTGTCATTATCATAATTTTCTTTAAAGTTTTAGGGCTTGTAAAGACAGAAGATGTGGTCATTGGTTTGTTTGACGAGAACTGGAGAATTGAAAGGCAAAAAACTGTGCATTACAAGAAGAGAATTTAACTCAGGATTTTTCTGCAGTAGCTTATTATTTACCCTCAAATACTAGTTACCTTGGCCATTGAGGTCGTTGTCTTGGAAAACTTTCTCCACTTGGGTGTTAAAGTGATGCTTAACACGGTGTTTAGGAAGGCTGCCTAGATGGGAGCTGAGAACTACCGCAGAAGCTTGACCTTAAAAGGTTAAGGATCTGGAAGCCTGGGAGAGATGAGATCTGTCAATGAAATGCTTCGTGTTGGTGTGGGTTGCGTAGGAGGCTGTGCCCTTGTTCTCTCGATGCTATCATAGGTGATGCAGGAGAAATGATCTCACCCAGCCCAAGGTCATTCCCTTCCAAATGTGCTCATCCCACCGGCAAGCAAGTCCTGTACCAAAACCAGCAGGGGCGGGCATGATGCCGAGTCCAGTACATTTTGCTTGCCATACCAGGTTGATGTCTAATCTAGAAAGACAGATGTTGTTGGAGGCGGTGGAGAAGACACTGTTCTCATGATTTCTGTGCCTCCACAGTAAGGTCCACTCGGTTTCACCAAGTGCTTCCAGATCTCCTGTTTTATTTGTATTATCTTATAAAACTTCTCAGGAGTCTCCAAGGTCCTATTAGCACTCTGATTGAGTGCTTAGGTGCTTTCTTTGTGTTTTATTACTAAGTACACCACTGGGAAAGAATCTTTTTTTAGGGTGGTTTGTATACAGACACGAGAGAAGTGGTGTGCCTTTGACTGTATATGCAAGTGTATATATAAGTTCAAAGTCGTGACTGCAAGGACAGGAAGAAGCGGGACAGACAAAGCATGGATTTTAACACTGTGGACTTTAAATAGCAGCTACATATCCAGGGGGTGGGTGCCTTACCATAAACTCGGACATCCCTAGTTGTCCTTTTTCTGGCATTTCTTTTGGGAAGTTGAACATTTTTCAGAGCAATTCTCAGATGAACAGTAAACGCCATGCAATGGAATAGCGCGCGTTTCTCTCACACCCACCTCGAAGCTTAGGTTTCTGCAACTTTATTTCTAGGTTAAAAACATTCCCTTCCCTTCAGTGCAATCCGCTGGATTTTAATTTTGCCCTCCTCATCCTATCTCAAGATACAAGGGTGATTCATTTCTGTGCTATTTAATACCAGCCAACCCTTTCTCAAGAAGAGTCAAAATACAAATCGGAGTTCTTCAAAAGTAACCCTAAGGCAAGAGCCGAGCTGTTCCAATGCGTGAGGTAAGTACCAGCCCTTTCGTAAATGTTCTAACTTGCTGAACAGTCTGTATTTCCAAGTTAGAAACCTACGGGGCCTATTAAGCAATCTTTGAGGGAAAAACATGAACACCACCCTAGAAAATATGAGACCTGTAAAATTCTTTCCACCACAAAAACTCCATGAACTTTTCTCAGCATCCTCTGTGGGGAATGGTTTTGCAAGGGATGCAGAGGTAAACAGACATGAACCCGGGCAAAAGGTATCATTCTTAGGTTGGAAGTTAGCTCAAGCGCAAGGCGTGCAAACTATTCACCCAGGAGTAGCAAGAGGTTGGTAGACTCAGGGCCCCAGGGAATGGGTGGGATAAAATTTGGGCTTATATGATTAAGTAGGGCAGCAAGACTGGAGGCAAGGAATGGGCCTTAGAGAAAGTAGAACGGTTTATTGCTAACCTATGTTGACCAACGAGAAATGAAGGCATTGGGGTCTCGTGGCGGCAGCTTAATGTTATAAACATGTTGGGACGCTTTCTAAAGGGACTCCCAAAACCTGGGCAGAGGAGTAATTTCCTTTGCATATTATTCAAGGAACAATAACCAGATATACCACTCAGGGCTCTAAATACACTTCCTGCCCACTCCCCTTGGCAGGCAGGTCGGTAGTGACTGTATTATTAAGGATCCTCTTCCTTTCATTTGGCCAGTGGAGTAACCTTCAGGAGATGGAGATCATTTTCTAGGTTCTTTCCTAGGGTCATTTTGGGCTGCTGCAGCTCATATAAGAATCTCAAAGCTTCTCGCGGGCTTCACGTTTTGGTAACTTGTATCGCTCCTCTTGTGGCTGGCGAGCCTCAAAAGTAATCACCTAGCTTTCCCCACAGTCTGCCACATGGCTAACCCTTCCTTACGTCATACTGGAGTGGGCGGTCTGTCAGGCCCGGTTCAGAGAAGCCCTGGGCATCACTCTCTTTCAATCATGAAAGTAGCCATTAGTATTGAGTTTAGGGCGTGGGATCCCACCCTCTGTGGGAAAGGACACGGAAGGATGTTTGGATACCTGATCTAAATGAGGCTCTTCAGATATTCATTTTTGAGATGCTGCATTCAAAAACTTCTTGTGCATTGGGGAAAAGAGGGCAGAAAGAACATAAAAGCTGGGAGGCAGGTAGCGTGTTGCAGTACGGTGCCTTCCAGGACATATGGCTATGGCGTTTCTGGACTCACTGCAGTTGAGAGCCCCTGCACAAGGGTTAGCCCATTGATACCCAGTCACAGGAAGAGGGAATGACTCATGAGGCCCTCCCTGGGGATCTGAAAGTAAATGGTTGCTGATAGAGAGAGAGACATTTTTTTCATTAGTCTAGACAGTGCTAAGTCTCCTGTGATCCTGCGAGCACTTCTAGTGAAAGTCATTGGGACACACACAGACACACACACAGACACAGACACACACACACACACACACACACACACACACACGTGCACACACAGATGAAAGTACAAGAGGGATGGATTAGTTGGGAAGAGGCTATGGGGCGAATACAGTCAAACTACGTTATGTACATGTGTGAAATGTTGTAATGAAACCCATTATTTTGTATGATTAATACATGATAATAAGAACACTAAAAGAAGAAACCCCATGGTCCGGTGTGGTGGCTCGTATCTATGACCTCTGCACATGAGAGGACTGTCAAGGGTCCCTGGTCAAACTGAGTGAGGGAATGAGACTCCATCTCCAACACCAAAGGGACAGAAAAGAAGGAAGAAGAAAAGAAATTCCCCAGGTGGGTAGGAGAGAAGTCAGGAGCCGGATTCAGCTTTGCCCTCTCAGTGGGCTGAGCATTAAAGCAAGTTAATCTGGAAAAATTCCCTCATTGACACTGTCTAAATTTAGGATACTTTCAGCCCTTTGATCCAGCCCCTCCTGAGCACTTGGTAAATTCTTAGGCCCAGGTACCACCCAGTAACTTGTTTTCTCAAAATGAACCACATATACACACACCCACACAGTTTTTCTGTTCTTCTAACCGTTATTCCCTTACTTGTAGCCAGAGTTTGAATGAGCACAAGATCTAATACACATAACACCAGTGGCCACTCCTGTAGGACTGCTATTGTCCAGACTTCCCATAATGCATTCTGCTCAACTCTCTCACCTATTGTAAGAAACTCTTTATGACTCATTTTGTTTTGGCATAAAATTGTCTTCCAATAAATCTCTTGAAGTGTCTCTCATCTTTTCCTGGGCGTCCCCAAGTGGGTGTTCGTAGCTTCTCACAAACTGGTAACAACTTCATCTAATTCTTTCTGTCCGTTGATGACTTTACCTGTAAACGGCACTGCACACCACAGAAACGACAGTATCTCCTTTCAAATCTCTACTGCCTAGAGATGCTTCAAAGCGTTTTGGTTCTTGGGTGCTCAAACACCCCTAATCTTGATGAAGAGATAGGGAGTGTCTTTCGTTTCTCATCCTGTGCCACAGAGCTATTTAGCAATTCTCCACGTAGCTAAAGTTTATATGATGCCTCTGGAGAGATTTATGAGTTACAGGCCGAGCTTTTTCGCCATGCTCCATGGTACGTTGATGGACCATTAACGTTACAGGGGCACCTTGGCTCTTGGGGCAGTCTGATGGATACTGGATGCATGGAGTCCTGTCATCTGCTTATAAGCCATCTTATTTAATTGATTCTAGCCTGGCCTACAATACTATCATTTTCTATAAGGACAACATTATGAGAGAGCTCAGCGACCTACAATACACACAGTTCCCCCTCCAGTGCCAAAAGAGCCCATCACAGTAGACACTGTGTGACATCACGCACACAATCACCCTTTCCTGTTTTCTGTTCTCTTTTCTTTAGTAGAAGAAACCTGAATGCAAGTGAATGGAGGCTCTGTGTGCGTGTGTGCATGTGTGTGTTTGCTTGTGTGTGTATAAAAATATGCTTTCTGGATGTTGTTTGTTAACTTGCCCAAATACCATCACATACACATGTATACACACACACACACACACACGCACGCACGCACGCACGCACGCACGCATGCACATACACATGCACACACATATACTGCTACATAAGGAAACCATTTCTAAGTGCACAAACATAGACTAAATGTTCAGAAAGGATATGTTAGAGGAATGATGGAAATTGTTTTCTTGTTTCTGGCTTATTCGAAATTCTAATTTCAGTTTCCTCCAAGCATTAGAAATGAATGTAAAAGCACAACGCGACTCAAAAGATTAAGATTTTTCTGTTAATAAATCTTGATGTAAATCTTTGGTGTTTGCCTCTTAAGATGGTACAAATGTTGGCATTACCCTTTTTATTACCAGTTTGTAAAGAACTGGGATTTCCCACAGCTGTGTGCATCTCAAAGCTATACTAAGTAAAGAATAATTTTCAGCTGGGCGATGGTGGCGCACACCTTTAATCCCAGCATTTGGGAGGCAGAGGCAGGTGGATCTCTATGAGTTCGAGACCAGCCTGGTCTACAGAATGAGTTCCAGCACAGCCAAGGCTACAGCGAAACCCTGCCTTGAAAAATCAAGTAAACAAAAAGACCCAAAACATCTCGTGCTGTTTGATATTATTGAGACAGCCTGAGTAAGGTTTCTTATTTTTCTCATGAAAGAACAAAATCACAAGTATTCTTCACTCTGCTTGAGAAAGCTGATGTTAAACTTCTTTTTAGGAAAATTGAAGTTGCATGGTCATTTATTTATTTACTTACTTACGTATTATTAAGACAGAGTCTCACTGTGTAGTCCTGGCTGGCCTGGAACTAGGTACAAAGCTCAGGCTGCCCTTAAACTCACAGAGATCCTCCTGCCTCTGCTCAGTGCTGGGATTAGAGGCACGAGCCACCATGCCAGGCTAAGGTTAAAGAACTCTGCAGAGATCTCTAGGAATTCTGCAGGTAAGAAGTCACCTTTTAACCAGGCTGACTCAGTGGTACAATGAGAGGTTCATTCACCCCTCTGTCCAGTGCGTTCTGAATGCTACAATTGAGGCCAAGGTCAGATATCTTGAAGCCTGACTGGAGCCCACTTCTTATTTTAAATGAAGAGAATGGCTGGGAGATGGTTCGCTCTCAGTGAAGTATTTTCCTTTTAATTTGGTCATTTATTTTTAAACCTGAATTTGGATCTGTAGAACTGATACAAATAGTTAGACATAGCAGCCCATGTCTGTAACTCCAACAGTGGTGAGATGGGAGGCAAACAAGTGGATTCCTGGAAGCCTGAAGATCAGCCAGGCTGGCCTATCTGATATAGTTTCTGGACAGTGTGAGACCCTGTCTTAAAACCATAGCGGCAGGTGCCTGAGGACCAACACCCAGTGTTATTTTCAGACTTATTTCCCAATGCCACATATGTGAATGGGCGTACCTCCCCTTCCACATCAATATTTTTATATCTAAAATAAGATGAAAAATGAGCAGCAATGGGGAGAAAAACCCACAGAAGCAAATCTGCCCCAAGCTGCATTCACTGGGCTCTAGAGTAGAGTAGAGTGTTCTGAGAGACAGTTACTGAAATGCAGCCTTGTCAGTAAATTTAAGTGCTGGGTAAGGGTCACATGTGTATTCAAACACACAATACTGTTTAGAGCTGCACACACCATCACTGCCTGGTAGAGGAGTCTCCTTGGCCTTTGCCTGGCATGTCCCTGTCCTGAGAATACCAGCTTTCTGCAGCCCTCAGTGTTCTGTCCAGACAGATTCCAGTAAATGGAGTTACAGCGTCATCTGCGCCATCTTTCCCCCTTTGCTGTCTGTTACATTTTTACATTCTGACTGTATTAGTTACTTTTCTATTGCTCTGAGAAAATACCCTGACGAAGGCAACTTAAGGAAGGCAGGATTTACTTGGGATCACAGTTCCAGAGTATAGTCTAATCGTTGCAAGGAGGTTGCGGTCACAGTTGCAGGAGCTAGAGACAGCCAGCAACACTGAGTCCACTATCAAGAAGAGCAGAGAGCGGCAAATACTTGTGCTCAGCTCCCTCTCTCTTGTTCATTCAGCTCAGGACTAAACCCAAGACCGGTGCGGTCCACTTTTAGGATGGGTCTTCCCACTTCAATGGCCTGAATTAGGAAAAAGTCTTACCGGCCTAGTCACAAGCCAGCTTGAGCTGGACAATTCCTCATTAAGACTCCCTTCTTCCTGGGTGATTGCATATCCTGCCAAGTTGACAATTAAATCTCACTGCCCCATCAACTCTCCCGAGAAAGCATATAAATCTGCTTATAGGAAAACACACAGGATAAGCTGGGGGGGGGGGGAGGACACGTTATAACAGAAGCAAAGGTGATATTGGAAGGTGATACACAGTACATAATTCCCGGGTCACTTGCTCAGTAGTAGCTGCAGGCTTAGCTAGGCAATCTCAAGCTGCCTCCAAATGATGTGGTTACATAGCTCACTGTGTACAAAAGTCAGGCAAGTCTTTCATGCTTAGACAAGTAGCAATTCCTAGTTCTCAGACATCAGGAAGGTGTTTGTTTCTCATGCGTTTGTGAAGGGTGAGGAATTTGATGTGTTATAGGGGTGACACGCCACAAGCTAGACGTGCTTAACATGCTGGTCTTGTCTCCGAGCTAGTCTTTAGTATCCTCTGTCTATAAACAAACAGAAAACAGTAGACTGGGAACCTGATTACTATTTAAATGATGTTCAGTGTTTCTTTAATTTAAGGCTATCTGGTTGCTGTGGTCCAAAAATGTGAGCCTATTTCCACCTTGTCTGAAGGTCAGAGAGTTTGAGGATGCTCAAAATTGTTGACAACAACCAGGGCTCCACGTCCTGACCCAGGATGTGCTTACTTGGTCCTTTTGACATCAAGATGCCCGTACAGGTAGATCCGCTCCACCCTGATCAAGGGTCAGGATATTCAAGCATACTCCTGCTCCTTCTTTTGAAATAGGATGTTTGACCTGGGGAGTGGCTGCCTTCAGGATACTTGGTCTAGGGTGCATTCACTGCCTAAACAACAGAATGTTTTTCTCATGGATTAATTGCTTGATGGCTCAAAGTATTGAACAACTAGAACAAACTGTCCTAGTTGTTCTTTGTATCTTGTTAAAGCAGTCTTTTGTCTTCTTCCCCCTGATGTATTGGGGGTATAAAAGTGTATGGAAAATTAACTGCAGGGAATTTCAGCATTCAAACTCCCTCCTGGTACCATCCTATGTTTTTGGTTTTATTATTTTTGCTTGCATCTTCATACTCTTTACTAACTCCTCTAATCCCCATGCCCCTACCCTGGGAAGTGGTATTTTTGTTGAAGCTGGTCTCCGACATCTGGTATAAGCCAACACTGGCATGACTCTACAGCCTGAAGTAGAAGTGAATTCTCTTCTATAATGTCCTCATGGAAATGCACAGGAAAATGTCACTTTCGGAGTGCTTGACTGTCACAACAAATGGAAAAGAACAAGGTGTAACTTACCTGAGAATTCTGGGGGGATGTTATCTGTGTGAGCCATCCCAACAGGAGCACGAAACCGTTTCTTACCATTGGTGCAATCTAATAATGCTGAGCGTTGGCTGGGCTCATTTAGCAGGTTTGCACTTAGAGCCTGGGCTTCTCTCAAAGGCTTTCTCAGCATGTGTGGTGGCTGATGCTGGCTGTCAGGTGACATCAGCTGGATTCGAGACTGACATACCTGTAACAGGTCCTTCTGTGTACACTACACTGCACAGAATCCTGTTCTGAGAGCAAGTGCTTCAGGAGGGTGCTACTGGAAGAGAGCGGTGTGTGTGTGTGAGTGTGTGTGTGTGTGTGTGTGTGTGTGTGAGAGAGAGAGAGAGAGAGAGAGAGGGAGAGGGAGGGAGAGGGAGGGAGAGAGAGGTTGAGAGTGGGAGAGGGAGAGAGAGGTTGAGAGTGGGAGAGGGAGAGAGAGAGGTTGAGAGAGAAAGAGAGGCAGAGAGAGAGCACACAAGTATGCGGGTAGAGGCTAAATCACTCTTTTATTTTTCAATACACCCAGTTTACTTCAGAACACTTTTTCAGTGCACACACTTTTCTACATCTTCACCACTTCTTTTGCTGTCAGACTTTCTACTTCTTGTGGCGTTGCTCCATTTTACTTTAGACTGCATCTCCCCTGGGAAGCGCGCCTTGCTGTGACATTGCTGGTCATGGTAACTGTGGTATGTTGGTTATAATGGTGTCTGCCATCTTCCTTCTCAGCAAAATTGCTGCGTTTTCCCCTCTCCACGTTCTGTATCCTGGAAACAAGTTGCTAAATCTAAGCAAGATAGAAAGGGAAGGGAAGGCTCCCCTGCCTCCTGCAGGGGGCACACCTACATAAGTTGTTTGAAATTCTTCTATACGGCAGATTTGTCTTTGCTCTCCCGTTTATTTATAGCGCTATAGATTCATGTATATTTATTTTTGTCATTTGGGTGGTAACCTGACACTGTGTGATTTATTTTATAGTTCAAAAATTTCAGTTTTGAGCACTAAAGGTTCCTTTAGTTCGGAACTAAACTGTGTCCCTTTTACATAATCTTATCTTTTATTTTTTTCATCATTTCCTTATATTTTGGCATTTCAGGATGCACCAAGTTCTCCCGAATTTTTCCTATACCACCTCCGGAATTACTCGTTTTGCAAAGTCTTTAAATTTTTTTTTCACTTCATCACCACCACCACTACCATCATATTTTTGTGTTTGTGTGTGCCGTGTGCATAGCACGGCTGCAGAGGTCAGAGGGCAGTCTTTGGAAATCGTTTCTCTTCTTCCACCACGGGTTCTGGCGATAGAACTCACACCGTGAGGGTTTTTCAGCAAGCCCTTCTCCCTACTGAGCCATCTCCTCTCATGCTCCCTTTTTTTCTTTAAATGGAAGAATGGCATTATAATGCCTAGCTTCAGATGGCCCAGAAAGTCTGGTTCAGAGCAACAGAGGTCCACCCAGGACAGAGGGGAAGACAATCCAGGTCTTTGTGGGACGACAGCGCAAAGACGGTATTTGAGTTATTTTTTTGTTGCTGCAATAGCATACCCGGACAAAAGCAACCTCGGGGAGAAAGAAAGGGTTTGACCTATAGTTCTAGAGGGGTAGAGTCGTCAATCATGTCGTGGAAGACATGGCGACAGGCGGAGAAAGCACAGTGGCAGGAATAGAAGGCTGGCTGGTTACATTGCATCCACATCCCGGATGCAGAGCAGGAAGAGGAAGTGGGGCCCTGAAAGAACGCCTTAAGTACCACCCCGCCCTCAGTGACCTGTTTCATCCTGGTGGCTCCACCTCTTAGAGATTCCTAGGCCTTCTTAGACAGCACCAGCGGCTGGGTCCCAAGTGTTCAAATTCATGAGCCTATGAGCATATTTCAACTCCAATCCACGAGAGATGACGTTTTAGGAAAGGTCTCAGGTTGAGTGATAGTTTTATGAGTATTGGAAAGGACAACCACTAGTGGTACCGAGACGGGGAGTCTTGACGAGAGAACGAAGTTTGTGGGAAGCCTGGGGGCGGGGTGAGGGAGTCAGCTGTGCGGCTGTCTGCGACGGGAGAATTCCACAGAGCAACAGTGCAAAGTGCGCATGCGTATGACACCATACTTAAGGTTCTCAAGGAACACAAAGGGGCCAGGGTAGCCTGTGGAAGGACCCAGCGGGCTGGCGATGGAGAGGTAAAGAATGGTGGTAGAGGACCGAGGACTCTATTAGGATTTGGATGACCACTCGTGCAAGATATAGACTGGGCACTTGGGCTCTTGAGCACAAGTTTACAGTTGCTGTTGCCTCCAGGGTGCATCCTGCCCACGCCCGGGCAGACTGGTGAGCTTGAGTGGCAGGGTCAAGCAGGAGCTGTGTGTCCTGCCCGGCTGCAGGGTGAGTGTCCGCTGTTGCATCCAACAGGGGCAATTAAGACCAGGGCCCAAAGTGTCCGCTTTATTCAGCCTTGATGTGAGGGCTTGGGCCTAGTCTTATTTTAACACACACACACACACACACACACACACACACACACAGAGAGAGAGAGAGAGAGTTTAAAAAAACAGACGTAAAGAATGTAGTAAAATGGCCGAGCGTAGTGATCCAAGTAGAAAACGTGAGGTAAGGAACTTGATATATTTGAGCTTGTTCTTTGAGGAACAGTTACAAAAGGAGTAAAAACGGGTGTGATCATCATGAGTAGGGGGAATGAGTTTGAGGAAACACTGATGCGGGCTTGTCCAGGGACTAGGCCTTTTCAAGGGCTGGTGACTCAGGAGAGAGCAGATACCTGGAGGAATATCCTTGTCTAGGTGACAGAGCTTGTGCTGTGTGTGTCAGTTGGGAGCATGTCTCCTGCCTCCAGCTCCATCAAGAAGGCAGGGTGTAAGGATGCAGATGCTGCTGACATGCCCAACTGAGGTGAGGACCAGCTGAAACTCCCTTCTGACGGAGCCAGTTTGGTTTGGTGGAGCAGGAAGGAAGGGAGGCCTCGGCGGGCCATGAGAGGGCATAGTAGGTGTTTAAGAACTGAGAAGGACGGGGGCTGGAGAGATGGCTCAGAGGTTAAGAGCACTGGCTGCACTTCCGGAGGAGGTCCTGAGTTCAATTCCCAGCAACCACATGGTGGCTCACAACCATCTGTACTGAGATCTGGCGCCCTCCTCTGGCGTGTGGTCATACATAGAGGCAGAATGTTGTATACATAATAAATAAATCTTTAAAAAAACAAACAAACATTCAAGGAACTGTACATACAGAGTTTAAAAAAAAAAAGAACTGAGAAGGTATAAGCACCTTACTGAACATGAGAGTGGGTGACGCGTGGCATCACGAGGTAACCGAGGGTCCTCAAGATCGGTGTCGGCAAGATAGATCTGTTTCACGGGGTACAGTGAACTGAGAAATATAAATATAAATACTATAAATATGGGAGAATGTAACAAGTACTAAAGCTGAGCGGGGGGGTGTTGAGGGTACACCAAGGGTTGGTGGGGGACAATGGAAAGCTGTAACACTATAGAATTGAATGTTCTGGTGAATGTCCTATGCAAGGGTTAATTTTTATACGAAGGAGAACAACCCTGCTCCCTCGGGAACAGCTTTAGGAACACGCCCATCAGATTTCCAGCTCCTGTTTCCTGGAGCTGGGAGCTGGCCTACGGAAGAGCTAAGTCTGAAGTGAGGAGAAAGAAAATGATACTTCCCCCACCGATAACGGTCACCATAACTAGACAAGGTAGTAGCTAACGTCTTTGCAAAGGCAATAATGAGATGTGTGGATTTGGGCTGTTGATAGAGCTCGGTTGTAGGATACTTGTCTGGCATGCCCAAGCCCTGGGAACAATTCCCAGCACGACAGGGTCTCCAGGAATCTTTTTCATTTCTGGCTTTGGAGAAAGCTTTCAGTACCATAACAAGGCACAATATTTAGTTTACTAGTGTCGTAATTTTGTCCCATGTAGGGTGTTATCAATTCCTTTTTGCCCAACATTTGTTCAGAAGTTGATAAATGTTACCACACCCAACTAAGAGAATAAAGAGATGTAGTCTTCACTCTTGAGGAACAATAGAGGAGGTATCCCAGCCAGGGCTGGAGTGTGGTAGAACCAGAATGAGGTAGGCTTGTTTTCTGGAAGCAAGAGAGAGAATACACGTCTGTTCTTACCAGCTTGGCCTGTGTAGGGTCAAAAGGAAGAGGAGAAGGGAGAGATTTGGAGCTGAAACCCTTAGTGCTCTGGCAGAAAAACGTGGAATCAGCCCAAGTGAGATGCTTCAGTGGGTAAAGGTGCTTGCTGTCAAACCTGATGACCCGAGTTTGATCCCCAGGACCTATGTGCTGGAAGGAAAGAACTGACCCTCCCCACTTGTCCTCTGACCCCCACATTGCGCTGAGATAGGCATGCTCCTGCCCCCTCCCTCTTACACAAATAAAAGAGAAGAAAATGGAATAAGTCTTTATTTAAATTATGTATGTGCTACAAATCTGTTGTATAACATGCTGATTAGAACTTTAAGCTTTGGAGTTAGGGCTGAAATTTAAATCCCACATCCTTGACCTTGTGGTCCTTCTTAGTCATTTGTTTCCACGGAAAGTACCTAGTGCTCTGTTCTGTGAGACCAGCCTGCAGGTGACAAGGGATCGGAACAGAGTTATTCTAAAACTGCCTCTTTTCCTCGTGGCTTTTGTCTCCTGCGTTTAAAACTCCCACTGGAGTGGAATTCAGCAACTGTGCGCTGCCCCTGAAATGTGAAGTTTGACTTCTATCAAATTTCAATTAATCCAAGAAGTACGGACAATCCAATACTTGGTTCTGTTGCAGGTAACCCATTTTTCAAAGTATGTTTAGAACAAGCTTCGTTCTGTATCTACCTTTTCAATTGTTAATTTTATGATATTGAAATAATCAAATAACGTATTTCCAATGAAAGTTTAAAATCTGAATTGAGATCACCTGAAGTGTACAGTAAACACCATATTTTGAACACTTGGTTTGTAAATAAATGTACTTAAAATAATCTCGCTGATAAAATTTCTGGAGTTTGATTTGTAGTGGCGGCGGTAAGATGGTATTCTGTCACACAGATTGGTCTTGAACACGCTGTGCAGCTGAAGATAATATTGGATTCCTGACCCTCCTACGCCCATCTCCCAAGACCTGAAATTACAGGCGTGCCATGCTACCCAGCTTGGATTGCATGCTACATATTTTCAAAATTCTGAGTCAAGACATACTATTCAAACGAGTCTTGTCTTTTCAGTTTTAAAATGAGACTCTTCAAATGCTTCAGTGATGTGCCTGGCGTGTATGTGTGTGTCACAATTAACAGATAACTTGGATCCAGACCACCCATCTCAGGCCTGGCTCTCACGCCAGCTGCCTTCTCCTGCCTGAACTCGGTGGCAGCTGGCTGGAAAGAGGAAGAGAGGCGATGGAAAGGGACAAACTTGCTTCTTCCCCCGGCAGGAAGCTGCGGCAAAGACAGCTTTCATGGTGAGCGCTTCGGCTCGCAAGTGGTTTCCCCTGCACCGGGTTATTTCTGCTCCATTCCAGGAAGGCTGGACTTTCTGGAGAGGTTTAAAAGGGAGTCATAGCAGCAGCTCAGACAAACCGTTCAAAGGCAGCCTCCGTGAGGAGATGTTTGATTTTCAAGACTTAAGGGTCATGAGAAAGGGTCTGTTCATATCACCCAGCCTCCTCGGTGACACGAAACAGGGTGGGCACAAATCAAAACACCCTGATCTCCTTAGCAAGTAGGGCCACGTTGACTCCTGCTCCACCCGGCAGTTCAAAAGGCGACCAAAGGTGTCACGAAGAGCAGCTAAGAAGGAAGACATCTGCAGATCAGACACTAACCAAGACATTACCAAAGAGAAACACGCAGAAATAAAAGTTGGCTTCTCCACCTCACACATTGTGTTATAGTAATGTGCTCCCCCAACTCTGATTGGAAAAAAAAAAATGAAAAGCAAGTCAGTCAAATATTTACATGCAGAATCAGCCCTGGCAGCAAATTCAAAGATGACTACTAAGACCGGCAGAAGTTGCTTCTGTGTCGGAGGCTTTGAGACTCTGGGCCTCAATTAACCTTTCCAAATGGGAGCTGACAGCCCCGGATGGAAAATATGGGGAGACTGAAATGTTTTTAAGAATGTTTGACTACAAAGTAAACAGCCCGAATAAAAATATTGAATCGGATGCGGCCTCCACGTTCCATGACGCTGACTACACAGCAAAACACACTGTATATAGTGGAAGGAGCTCGCAAAACAAGTTGCCTTTAACCAAACTACATGAAATCAGTTGTGTTGGACTAAGAAAGGGAACCTCTTTTCCCATGAGTTTAAGTCTTGACATGGTGTTCCCTAGCTGACATTAAAGGCATAACTTCACAGATATTATCTGCATGCAAGCCTTCCTGTCATTTCTGGAGCCAAAGCCATGCCTGCAAAAATATTTTCTAAATGTACTTTTCACTTTGAAGGGGGACTCTCTTTTGGTGGCCACACTATTTTCTTGTGGTGCAAAATAGTACAGTACACATTCTTCAGATCCAGTAATTCATTACGACGGAGGCAGAAGGAAAAGTGACCTTAGGGAATTCATAGGCTCATTAAGAATTGTAGGAGGAAGCATCAGAATGCTACAAAACAACACCCACGACTGTTAAATGTTGGAAGCACACAGCTACAAGCTGGCGTTTCATCGTCAGTTCCCAGAGCTTTGGTTAGTCAGCAAGGATTCTCGTTGGGACGCTGGTAGGTGTCTCTAAGAAGTTCAACGCCGTGTCTCGGAGACTCTAGTCCATCAGAGAGGCCTTGCGCGTCGGCGAGTTGACAACAGAGTAGAAAAGCCTTTGTCGTTTTCTTAAGTGTGTGTCATCCAGTAAGTCTTCAAGGGTAGGACAGCCCAGCTCTGCCATCCACCCGACTGGCTTGTCCACTGTGAAGAGAACATCACCGTTTTCTGACCCTTTGCGCCAGCTATTTTGTGTCTAGAGTCCTGTTTCTCTGAGCTGGTGAACCTTGCCGCCCCCCACCCCCCACCTCACTGGGAGGATCGTTGAGTATTTTTTAACTCTGAATCTTCATGCTTATTGGATTTAATCCTCCCTAATGCTCTGACTTGGGATACTCGTTGAGCTTAGAACGGTCTTTAAATGGTATTTTAAATAGTATTTTTAATGGCTAATAGAAATTAGCCTTGGATACAGGAGTTGTACCTTTTACAACCTAGTCCCCCTTCTGCCTACTAGAGTTCCTGCCAAAGATAGAGGTGCCGTGCATGTTTCCCGAACAGAATTAAAAGCCCCACTTTGAGTTTCCAGTGTACGAAGACAGTTGTCACTTACTGTGCTGTGGATTCAAGGTGCCTTTTGCACTGTTGCTCAGCTGTGCCTTCCACATGTGCCCTCCAGGGCTGTGGCACTCCAAGTCTTTCAGGTCAGCCTGCTTCCATGGCCTGCTTCCTCTCTTATCTGAGGAGAAATGCTTTTCTGGCTATGTTCCTCTCTTATCTTAGAGGGACCCCACGGAAGAGCCGTGTGGGCCAGAGGTGAAACTGTTGCTTCCTCTGACGGTCCCCTTAGGGCTGAGGCGGCTCTTTCAGAATCACGTCTGAAACTTTCATTGCACAGTACGCTTGCTTCTTCTCACAGATGCCTTTTGTTCTTCCCCCCAGACAACCTCAGACAAGGCTGATGAGCCACGACTTCAAGCCTTCGCATCTATGAGTTTCTTTTTGTCTCGTCCCCCTTTACAATTTGGGCTGCAGCGGGCCATTTCTAACCCCAGCCAGCTTGTTCTAACGAATGGTTTCTGAAACGTCAGATGTGTTCAGTACCAAAGGTTTGGCTAGCTGTATCTGCAGAGCACAGGTTTCTAAACATAGATGCTAGAATTTAACCTGCAAAGAAGGGGCGAGATAGTTCCTTTTACTACATAATCTCTACTTTAATAAAAAGCAAGGATCTGAAGTAAAAAACTGAAGCTCCTTATCCTTAGAACTTTGTAACAAATATATTGTAAAATCTGCCCCCCCTAAATGTCTCCAGTCTCATGATTAAAAACAATGCCCTAAAGGGAAAGTATAAAAGTCTGTTTTCTCAGTGAAGCTGTTATCATTCGATTACTTACATCTTCAGATTTATTCAATTATTCCCATGATGAATCTCAAAAGTGCTTTTAGTTTCAAATATTTATTATTGTTACAATCATTACTATTTTTATGTCTAGCGTGTGTGTCATGGCATGTGTGTAGAGGTTGGAAGAGAAAGTGTTTCTCTCCTTCCACCTTATGTTGGCCCCAGGGATCAAACTTGGGTCACTGGGCCTGGGTGGCAAGTGTCCTTACCCAAGGAACCATTTTGCTACCCATGGTGCTCTGTATTTTGTTACAGGAGATTAATGGCTCATGTTTTTTTTTTTGTTTGTTTGTTTTTTTTTTGCTAGAGATCCAGTTGTGAGCTGCTTTCCCACCCCTTTAGGCTGGAAATATATAAAGGAATGCAAAAATAAACCGAGCAATTCATTCACTCCTATTGGCATGCATCCATCTTTTAGAGAAGAAACTCGAAATGACATACCAAGGTAGAGCTGTTATTTATAGGTCTTTCAGTTCACAGGCAATCAGCAGCCGCCACGTTTTTTTTCCTGATGTACTGAATGAAATTTATAACCTAAAGTCGCCCCCACCCCCACCCTGCACCTACAGCTACCCCACCCTTAGAGCTGCCCCACCCCCACACCAATAACCACTTCCACACCTACAACCACCCACACCTACAACCACCCCCACACCTACAACCACTTCCACACCTACAACCAATCCACACCTACAATCAGCTCTGCGCGTACAATCTCCTCTGCACGTACAACCACCCCCACATCGAGAACCATTGTCAGACGTGAGCTTCCCCGGGACAAGGTGCCTCTTCAGCTCATCAGTGCTAAGGACGGGAAACCAGGGACCCAGAGCACATCCTTCCAATGTGCTGTTTACATTGGTCACGAACCTTGGAACAAGGCTGGAGCATGCTAAACTACACCACGCCTTGAAGCTGTCAGAGAACACTCTTGCAGAATGGCACATAGCACAGCGTTTTGCAGTGGGAAGAGGCCTAGACCAGCAGTTCTCACACTGTGGGTTGTGACCCATGATTTCAAATATCAGATATTCGAATATCAGACAGTTACATTATAATCACAACAGGAGCAAAGATACAGTTATGAAATAGCAATGGAATAGCTGTATGGTTGGGGGGGTCACAACATGAGGAACTGTATCATGGGTCGCTGCCTAAGGAAAGCTGAGAACCACTGCATTTGTGGGCTGGTTTGCTCCACGGAGAACTAACCTGTACCAATTCTGTAACTGAAAATTAAGATAAGCATCTGAAAGCTTTTGGTTTTTGCTTTTGTCTTAGTCTGAGTGTCACTATAGAACCCAGGCTGGCCTTGAATCTGTGATCCTCCTGTCTCTGTCTCCTGGTGCGAGGATTACAGATGTGTACCACTCTGCTAAGCTTAACAAGTAAAACCCTTGAGAAGGCCCAATAAATGTGAATAGAAATATCACTGTACTTTAAACAATAACCTTTGTTTTTACCTAGGGCAAAAAGGTACAGCCATTCCAAGACTGACTCGCGTACCCATATGAGGAAAGCGTGGTTACCTCACCCAAAGTGCCAGCTCCTCCCCATGAGCCTCACATTTTATGACAGACTGTAGGCTCCACAGGAGTGCCCAACGGCCCCAGGCTGGCACCGAATACTTGTGAGGATGACTAGGGTGAGAAATTGTCTTTAAATTGAATCCTGATCACTTCTTCATTAATTTACACTTAATGGCAACAAAATTAATCTCACTCTCCTCTTAGTCTGACTATGAGCCAGTCCCCATAATGATTGATAATGGTCCCCATACTGATTGATAAGTGACATTGGCCTATAGGCAGCACTCAACAACCTGCAAACAGCACCTAGCTAGTATTGCTATGGGAACGAGAGGCTATGTTGCCAGGTGCACAAAACGGGGGGGGGGTGTAGGAAATCCATGAAACAAACAACCCACCAAATCAACCAGCCACACAAATAAAGACTCAGGGGTGCGCTGTTACAATTGTCCCCACATGTAACACATCAGTGAATTAGACATGCTTCCGAGCCACCAGCCCACTGGTCTTCCTCGCTGTCCCGGGAGCGGGGCGTATTAAATGATTTACTCAAATCGCATCAGTGAAGCTCACAGCACAGTCCCCGTGTTCTCTGTCAGGTGGTGCTCTGTGCCAGGGCTTTCCGACTTTTCACCATGAACTGGCTAGTTAGTCCGTGTTCAGCTTTCAGGAAAAAAAAAAAAGGGGGAACAATCCTACAAGCTGAATATGTCCTCACTGTTTTCAGAATCAAGTCTATAATATCCACATGGACATATTTACAATGCTATGATCAATACAAAATCAGAGTATGAAAAGCCTGTCCTTGACATTTTTGTACTGTGTAAATTTCATCATGAAGATATGTGACCGATCACTGAGACAGGCTTCTGCTGTGAAACGCTTGAGACGCTGTTAATATTATGTTGGAAAACATCTTTTAAAAATAGTGGCTCACACACGGAATCTCAGTACTCAGGAGGCAGAGGCAGGCATATCTCTGAGTTCGAGGCCAGTGATGTCTATGGAGCGAGTTCCCGGACAGCCAGGCTACACAGAGCAGCCCTGTCTCATAAAACCAAAAACCAAAGTGGCTTTATTTTCAGTTTTCACACAAGCATGTATGAGGATATCTGTCCCCAACCCCACACCCTTCTTTTCCTCCCCCTTTCCCTCCTGTCAGCTCCTTTTCACCTAGCAGTTTCATGTCTACCTCTCTCTCTCTCTCTCTCTCTCTCTCTCTCTCTCTCTCTCTCTCTCTCTCTCTCTCTCTCTCTCGCATGCACACACGTGCACACACACACTCCACACACACGATTTTTATGGTTTTATATTTGTTGTTGTTTTGGGCGGGGTCTACTGATCCACCTGCCTCCACCTCCCCACTCTGTAACGACAAGGAAAGCAACTTCTTTAAGCTGTGTTTCACTTGAATGGATGTCCACCACACTGCGGCATTCTGTCTTCACAGAAAATCTGATACCCTTTGTGCCTCTGGCACAATTTATCATAGCCAAATAAGTGACATAGTCTTTAAACAGGGCTGAAAGGCTTCTTAGAACCTTACGAAGGAAGGCACTCCAACTTAGCTACGTCCACCTTAGAGAGGTTTCAGCAGTCAGTGTGGAGCTAACAGCCAGGTCCCCAGTCACACCTTTGGGCTCCAGCTTTGGGCTGAAAGCAGGTGGGCCTGTTTGCCCATACACTCCGGACCCCGTGCGATCGACGGGAGTAAGCTTCTTGGCAAGACATTCATGGACTGAAGCTGATATGCTTGGGAGCCCCTAGATCTATCTGTTCAGATACAAAGGGGCTCCATGTCCTCCCTCAACTTTCTGCTTGCCACACCGTGGAATCCCACATTCCCCCAGTTCAAAATGCCTCAGGCTGAAGACACAAAACACACACTGGGGGAGTGAGAGCCAGGAATGAAGACACCTGGAAATGTAACTTTCACCATTCAAGCAAGAACGATTTGATGGGGAGGGTGTGTTCATAGTCATGCGGAGATGGCAGAACCACTTTGGCAAACTGGATCCGTGAGTGTGGGAAAAAGGAAGCGAGGATGGAGTTTGGGGCCTGGGGACTTGTAAAGTTGCCTTTATCTATGTGAAAAGTGGCATGACAGACCGGCTGATGGGATTCTCATAGGGCGGCGAGGTTGAGCAAGCTGAAGAGGCCTCCCAGGCTGTAAGAAACGCGTGTGGATAGATAGATTCCAGCTATTAGAAACGAGCAGACTGGAAGGACTTGCTGTGGGACCCAGAACAGAGCACAGTCAAAGCCTGTAGCGCACCATAGCTGCTTTGGAAACAAGTGGGGACCAGGTCCCCAGCGCATGTGCTGCGGCTATTTCAGCTCCAAACTGAACGGACAGATGTAACCGAAGAAATTTAAGACTTAAGTGCCTTAGAAACTGCCCTCAGAGGCAGAAAGAAAAACTCATTTTATTTTTCTGGAGTGGAATAAAGACTTTTTAAAACTCATTTTAATTAAGTGTATAGTCTTTATATTTTGATCATATGTAGTGTTTACTAGCAATCATGAACTTAAATATTTACCTATCTAGTGATAAATGCTATTTGCTTTTAGTAATGGGAAATGATGTAGGAGCCAACTTCAGAAATGGTAGATCGCTTTAGACTACATCTTTTAAGATTTATTGCTTACTATTTTTAAATGTGTGCACGCACGTGTGTATGTGTGTGTGAAAGAGAGAGAGAGAGAGAGAGAGAGAGAGAGAGAGAGAGAGAGAGAGAGAGAGAGAGAGAGAGAGAGAGAGAGAAGGAAGGCCAGAGGTGTCAAACCTCCTGGAGCTGCAGTTACAGGTGGTCAAGCTGTCTGATTTGAGTGCTAGAAATCAAAACTCGGGTCCCCTGGAAAAGAATTACAAGCTCAGAACTGCCGAGTCATCTCTTCAGCCCAAATGCAGCTTTAAACATGGACCTGGATTTTAGAAGCAAGGAAGTGCTTTGGTTTTCATGTAATTAACCGATTTAAAAATTACTTGTATTTGAGAGATTTTAAACTTGCTATTTCCACCCAAAACAGATTTTGGGTTAGTTTATAAGCTCTGTTAAGACAAAACACCTACGTTTCATAACGTATGTTTCTTCCTCTTCCTCTGTACATTTTTTAAAGAGCACTAGAGATGCTTCCATTTTTTTCCCTCTTCTTTTTAAAGGCATCTTAAGTGAGCAAACTGCATTTCTGGCACTAAGCACCAATCTTGGGGGTAGGGAGGGTGAGTTTACCATTCTGGGCTTGTTCCTACATTCTGGGACTGCCATTCTCAGAGTCTCTGAGTTCTCAAACTTTTGCTGCACATTTGAATCATTTGGGAATTAAAAAAAAAGTTGCCAATGTTTGGATCACACTGTTGACCACTGGAGGTGGAGTTAGTATCAACACTTAAATGCTCCTTCCAGTCATTCACTTATAACAAAGCTTAGGGATACTGACATGCTTTATCATCGTTATGAGAATAAAGATACGACCAGGGACAAGGTAATTAAACAAAGGCAACTGACCCGACACATCAGAGCATCTAGGGGTACTCAGCTACGTGATAAAGGGTAAGACCTGCCTGGGTCACTGCACATTTGTTGGATTTCCACTTGCCAGATGTGCAACAGGTAAGCTACTCCATTAAGAAAAAAAAAAGGTTTCTATTGTTGACCGAGTACACAGCAAGGTGGAAATGGAAGCAAGTGCTATTGTTTCTCTGATGTATCTCCTTGGTAGTCTTCCTATGACTGCATTTATGGCTTGGATGGCATTTGCAAATTCTTTGCATCTCAAACTCTTTAAATCCAGGGAAGCAGGAATAGCTTCTTACAGGGCTCTGTTGCTGCCGAACTCATAGACCACAGCACCATTCTGCACTCCTTAAAATCATTAGGGTGTTGGCAAGTCTCTGACTTCCTGTGACCTTCAAAGAGCAGGGGCTGGACTGTGTTCCAGCTGAGTAAACTGGGGACTCAAACCGCTGTCAGAGCAAGGAGAGTCGAGACCAGAACCAGGTCTGTAGAGTGCCAGGTAAATGCTCTTCTCACATAATGCTGCCTCTTCCTTCCCCTTGCATCCAGAGCCTCAGCATTTTTCCCCAGAAGGCTGATTCTCCCCCAATGATGCTTCTCCTTTGAGCGATGCTGGGGACCAAATGCATGGTGTTACAAAGAGCTCTACTACTGGGACACTTTCCCAGTCTTTGCTTTTCTGGAAGGGTCTTGTTATGTTTGTCAGGCTAGTTGAGAATTTATCAATCTCCTGCCTCAGACCCTCAGGTGAATGCTACCACACCTAGTGAAAACACTCCCTTGCGACCATTTGTCCCTTCCAGTTGTTGTATGAAGGACGGAGGCAGGGTGGCACATGCAATGCAAAGAGATACGAAGTGTAAAAGGGCACAGGGAAGCATGGAGTTTAGAGAAGAGTTCAGGAGTGCCAGGTGAACGCATGAACAACAAATTGTTCCCAGCAGAGAAAGGGCTAGGTAACAGCTGAGAGCTTGGGGGTAAGGGCAAGTCAAAGCTTCTTGGGCGATGGGAGTGGTCACTTAACTATTTCTTGAAAAGGGAATTTGGGAAAACTCATGATAATGGTGAATTTTGGGAGACACGGTAGGGCTTTAGATATGAGGGATAAAGACAATAACTGAAAATAAAAATAAAGATATTAACAAAAAATTGAAACTAATGAAGAGGTAAAAGAGAAAGAGCAGCTGATAGCATTTCAATTAATCATTATTTGTTGGATTCAATGGCATATAAAATGATGGAATATCTAACAAGGTGGTCTTTAATTATTGGGTTAATCAGCAGCCTGGTAGATAGGGTTTACAAAAAACCAGGCAAAGGTTTGTTTGCAGATTTTTTTTTTTTGCTTGTGCCTTTTAGTTTTCTTTAGAAAAGCAGTTGTTTCAGTAAAGTAGCAAATCTTAATGTGGTTTAATGCAGACAGATGTAAAGTCTTGCTTTGGACTGAAGCCTAACAACACAGTAAGAATGAGCAGCAGATGCTGAAATGTGAAGACCACAGCCTGACAGCAAAGTGCTACAGGCTTTCAGGGAATAACGCAGAGTGAACTGGAGTCAGCCAATGAGGGCTTAACTCTTGGTTGAAGGAATCTAGAAAGATCTAGGATACCTGCAATGAGAAATGGACCTGAAAATAATAGAAGACAAAAGGTTGGCTCGAGCATCAGTCAGAAAACAAGCTGAGTTTATTTTCATTTCTATCGAGACCACGATTGTGCTGTCAAGAGGTATGAAGTTGAAGGTAGTTCAGGTTTAGGCACCGTAGCTGTGGAAATCAAGGAGGCAAGCCTTCTTGACCTCTAAGTCAATGACAGGATAGGATGAGGGAGCCAACTCAAATATATTGTAAAGATGAAGTCAACAAAGTTTAGTAGGCAAAGATGAGACACAGATGACAGCCATCCCATAGATAAATATGACCAGCAGGGGCAAAGGGGTTTTCACCAAGTTAAACAAAGGATGGGTTGGAGGACACACATTAGACTTGAGAGCTGAGAATGACCATCTTTGTTTGTTACTATAACGAAAACCACTATGAAGGTCATCCATAGGGAAACATTCATACAGACTGAAGCAAATGAGGAAAAGGTGAGATGCTTAAAAAAAAAATGGTACCAGTCTTGGACAGGACAAATGTAAATTAGCCCAGATATGCAGCTGTAAAGAGGTAGAGAGCACCAAACTGGAAGAGCAGATCTGCTAAGGTAATCATTCTAACCATATCCATCAACAGTCATGATCCTTCAAAATCCAGGCTGCTTCTCCTCTGCCCAGTGCCTTCTGGTTTCTCTCAGACGGAGAGCTAAAGTTCTCAACAAGCTTGTTAAAACTAAAGCCAAGTAAGTGGTCCCCTACTACCTAGGTTTCAAAAACACTCTCCCACTGGCCCACCCATTCCAGCTACACTGACCACATCATTTTGGCCCTCTAAGTTGACAACCACCAAGCTACTAGAGATCTGTGGAAGGCTCTTCCTGCTAAATGTAGGTGTCTCTCCCTTTTTGTCTTTGCTCCACTGTTACTCATCTGTGACGATCTCTGTGACCCCCTCCCCATATGATCTGACTTAGGTCACATTAGGGTCAAAAAGGTATGAATTCTTTCTCACAGGTTCCTAACATTTGTCAAACAAATGCCTGGAGATCAGGAGATCATGGACAACAACAAAACCCATCAAAGCAGACAGTAGCTAATTTAACAGGAAGGCAGGCAGGGACTAATTCCCAGGCAGTGATCCGAGATGATGGCAGGATCGGACTCCTCAGAATTGGAGTGGCTGTGCTGGTTGAAGGCCCCTGCCCTCACAGGACGAAGTTGTACCCCAAGGTGACAGCAGAAAGATGGAACATGAAAGACCCTCTGATACACTTCGAAGTCACCTCGGAGCAGCCTTTTGATGAAAAGGATCTTAACTTGAATTTTGAATGCCTTCTCCAGATCTTAGTGCCCCCCCCCCCATTTTTTTTTCTGACTTCATCCTACAGCTATTAAGATATTCCCTAACGACTGGTGATTTGAAAAGCAGTCTTATTTAAAACAAAACAACAACAAAAAACTTTTCACATACTTCATCTCCACGAAGGTATCTTGATGACCACGGATGCCAGCAAGCAGCATCTCATTTTTATAAAGCAAAGGGATGGAGTACTCACAGACTGCATCAGCACAGATGGAACCAAGACGGCAGTCAAAAAGGACTGTCATTTACTTAAACTCAGATCGCCAGAATCTAACGTGCAAAAGTGTCACTCCCTTGGAGAAATACTGAGGCAGTAAGAATTTCAACAAGGAAAATACCACTGAAGCACAAAATAACTCAGGGAGGATGAGGGGTGGATGGGATTAAATAGAGCTAGTTCTTCAGAGTACATAAGACAGGGCAACAGAAGCATCAACAGCGTGAAAGCAGAGCCTTCTAGTCTGTAGGTCTAGTTTCTCTGCCAACAAACCACCTAAAGTTTACAAACTTCAGAGAAAAGTGCACTCATCTCATTAATGTGACAGATTTCACCCCACATTAGTATGAGCGATGGCCTGTGAATGCTCTCTATGAAACTTACAGAACACCTACCTTAGAAATCCTGAGTATGGTGTGAACACCATTGTCACCCCTGACCCTTTAGCTAGAGGCAGCCTGTGAGGAAAGTCTAGGCTACTTACAGCCTAAGCAGCTACTCCCTGCCTCAGCCTTTGAGTCTTGTCTAGGGAGCAATCTTGGGAGCATCAGTGAAGGCAGCAGAAGACTTAAGCGCAGTTTCCTTGATACTGATTCTGGCTCAGGGGCTACCAGCTGGGGCTCTCCAAAGCTGTCTCTAGTGTGAAGCCTAGTTCTACCACATGATCCAAAGCAAGAGATTCAAACTTTCTAAGCCTCAGTTTTTCTATATGTACAATGGGAATTCACAGGGTTATTATTTCCATAGCCCATATAAAATGCTTTGCATATTAAAATACTGCATAATTACTAATTTATGAGTCAATACTTATTGGTAATATGAAAAAAGTATGACCTTTAAGCCTTGATTTCAACAAGAAGCTGAGCTGAACCCAAACCCGGATGTGCATGTTAATGACTTAAGTAGTATTCACAGGGCAGTGCCGCTAAAGGAAACTATGCCAGTCACTGACACTGTATAAACACACACATTAGCTTTACGCCCCCATTCTGGAGCCATTAATGTACTGTTCGATAATGACAATTTGAACTTAGAGAAAACAGATTAAACCAGCCTGCGTGCACTATATTTGATTATAAGTTTTTTATACAAATATGGAAAATGGAAAATAAGTAATTCTCATTGTAAAAGCATATAGTAAACAGACTGAGAGCTTAACAGGGAAAAGCTGCTAATCTGTTGAAAAATAAATGATTTGAATGAAGGTAATTTCCTTGTTGACTCTGGATGGGTGCAGTATACCGGCACAAACAGATTTATCCATGCGTAAAAATGGAAAGAGGAGAAGGCTGCTATGCAGTCGGGGCAGAAGAACTCTCTAAAGCATCCCAGCTTGCAGAGACAAAGAGCTATACGAAACTGAGTTCTCCCGGCTGCTGGCAGAGGCAGGTGGATCTCGCCAGCCTGGTCTACAGTTTGAGTTTCAGGACAGCTAGGACTACACAGAGAAACCCTGTCTTGAAAAAGAAAGAAAAAAATAGAAAGAGGAAGGAAGGAGGGAAGGAAGGAAGAGAAAGAAAGAAAGGAAACCTGAGTTCTCTCAAGCTTTGGGGGAAAATGCTAAGAAATGAAGGCTAAAGAAACTGCCCTTTCACTTTATAAATAGAACATAATTAAACACTCAATTCTGACACTTCCCAATCTGACAAGATGGGAAATACCTTTCATGTTGTGTATTACTTATATTTAATGATTTAATAATTTGTGCTATCAAAATACAGCATCCATATTTTGCTGGTTCACCACTTTCCTGTGAACTTATGGTAATAACTTATAAAAAAATCATTACGTACAAATTTCACTGTTATGAATTTTTCATCACAGAGTTAAGCTGGCTTACTGAAAAGCCAGGATTGTTTAATGAACTTTCTTAATAATACGGAGCACAAATTTGTTCTTAGCCAAAACAATGTCCTCTCTGGAGTGCAGAAATGATGCTGCATTGAACGCTGACAATGTGGGCAGGAGTGGGGGCACTGTACACATTTTACTTCCAGAGGCGAGACCATGTACACGAGAACACTGAGTCACTGCATCGGTCGTAACATTCCAAGTATATTGTAGAATTTTCACTATGTAGATTAAAAAAAAATCTCAAGTAGAAAAAAGGAATGCCAAAATATGATGTTCAAATCATTCCATTATTCAAAAAGTTCAGTCCCCATTCAGAAACAGATAAACAGTATATTTATTAAATGAGTTAAGACAAATAAACTTTACAAATAGACAAATAATAAAAGGCTCAGTGGCTAAAAGAGATGGTAAGCATCATCAAAGGAAATCAACACCATCATGGTAGTATCTCAGTTGGCTTACACGTGGAAATGAAATTTTCAAAGAGCAATTTCACAGAAATGAAGCCAGGTTTTTTTTTTCTTATAAACAAATCACCATTTCTCGGTTCAAAACTGCTATCTGTTATGAAAATGACCATATCACATATTTGTAAGATGACAAGGAGAAACGCGGCTTCCAAGTGCGGCAAGTCTATTTACAACCACAAAACGGCAATGATGAGGAGAAAAGGATTTTTAAAAAATATACAAAGATTAAAAACATTTGGGATGCAAAATTAAGCAAGTTTTTTTTCTCTTCTGTTAGAGGATAAAAGATAAAATGTGAATTACAGATGTTGATTTCGCTATACACTCTATATAATGGGATCCAAGATCTTTAACAGCTTTGCTTGTATTTCTTTTTCTTTACTTACATAATGTTCTGGAAATTTCTGGTAGAAATTACAGTGTCTCAATGTCTTGCTATTACTTCATAGATGCCCTAAGTAAGACCCGTTTATGGACTGGAGGTGGTGTAAAAAGCCATTGCCTTGAGTTGAAAAATGAAGACCGGAAAAGCTCGAAACAAACCCTCCAAAGCACATGCATGTCTGGATCGTTTGGTAATTACATTCCTAGATAAGCATAACCAAAATAAAAAAGAAAACTGAAAACATTTCCCTTTTCTCTATTCCCTATGCCTTGCAGGCTTCTTCAGTGGATAGGGTCAATTTTTAGAGGTGAAAGGGTTCTTCAAGAGGAGTCTAGTCCCCCACCCTCTTTCAGGGTGAGTAATTCCCCAAGATCATGCAGCACATTAATGGCAAAATCAAGACTAGGAGGCCATTCTGGACTCCTGGTCTAAATATGCTTCCCAGCATATATCATGCTACCTCTTTTTTACAGTATGAATAACTACAATACCTGATGAATAAATGTACAATGATAAATGCGACAGAGCCAATATGTTTCTAGGACTTGCAGAGGATTACTGCAGGCAACTGATGGAGAGAAAAGATTCCTCCCACCCACCAAAAAATATCAAGCACCGTCAACCATGCTTCTTTGCTGGGTCAGCATTCTTGGATGTAGTAGTCCTCGTAAACTTTATCAGCCTGAGGATTGTTTATCTGGTGAAATCTGCGCCCTGAAACAATACCAGTTTCTAAAGGGTGAAGACAAGGGGCAAACAAAGAGAGAAGGTAGACAGGGAAGAAGCAGAGAGCCCAGAAGTTCAATTGACTCAGGGATGGGCATTTCAACACATGGTTAATCATCAATCTACAAATATCATGTTTAGAAGCTTTCCCCATGTTTTCATGTATTATCTCCTTTTACCTCATCTGTTATTTGGCCACTTAATAAAAACAAATGTATCAGAGACAATGGTGGTCATTACTTTTTATAAAATGGTGATACTATTTTAGATAAAACTAAGTTCTAGGAAGAGTATGTTAGGCGGCAAACTGTGCTGTCTCACCCTGACTCGATGAGGTGACCAATAAAGAATTCAAACAGAACTTTGTGGGGCTGTTACCAGCTTGAAATTTATTCCAATTGTGGTGAAAGGGAACAGACCGAGGCATCACCTATGCAGAACTAAGGATTGGAGCTGAGCTGTCTTAAATCCACCGCTGTGTATTTATTTAATAAAAGGGCATATTCGTTTATGTTTACAAACAAGTTTCAGAAACAAAAAGGAAAACATGTATGCTTCTACCTATTAACCTTTTTCAAAATGCCAACAGCCCTCTATGCTGTATGCAGGTCTCTAAGGAGTTATTAGAAAAATCAATATAGTTCACTCACAGTTCACCAAGACATCACTGAACTAACATATTTAGACAAAAATAAAAAGGACTAAAGGTTCTCTTGTAGTTTTATAGTTTAATTTGATTTGCCTGAAATAACAAAAGCATTTCAAGCATCTTTCATTGTGTATTTGATGTCCTGCAATAAACAATCTACTAAATTCTGAACAAAAGGTTATTAGCAAGTTTTCAAAAAATTTAAAAATTAAACAGTTCTTTCAAAACCATTAAGTAGTAAATGTATTTAAGAAACTAATTAGGACAGATGCCATAACTTCATTAGAACACCACTGCTCATGTTTTTTTTTTGTTTTTTTTTTGTCTTGTTTTGTTTTCTTTTTTTGTTTTTTGTTTTTTAAACAAAGCATTAGTGTTATCTATTTGGCTATTAGTATTAGCAATTTATCTACAATATTTAACAAGATAAATTGTAGGCAAAAATTTAGTACAGTTTCAATAGAAACACCCCTTTTTTTATTTCCTGAAAATACAGCAGTATTTGAAGGACTAATTTTTCTCTGCATTAGTTATAAGGAAGCTTCCCATCTATGAAGAACAAAAAAAGTATCTACAAACCTTGTAAACAGATCTGTATCATTTATAAACATAAATAATCCAAATTATTAACAGCCAACAGCAGAAATTAAAGTATTCATTCAATGATCCAGGGCTCTCTGTCTTGCCCAGCTTCACTCCTCCCTCTCTCCCATCAAGGACACTGAGATAAACCACAGCTCTGCTAATACACCGTCAGGACCATTCTGGGTACCAATGATGATCTACAGGTCACTTATGCCGTTGTTTATCTGTCAGTTCATTTCTCCCACCCCCCAAAAAGCACCCTCAGTCTGGCAGAAAGCTTTGCTTTTTTTTTTAAAAAAATAAATCTACATTCGTACAAGTGTGTCTTCTGTTGAAGTCCAAAGACAAGACTACTATCTTGTCCGTCACAATATGTGAAAAGACTCAGTTTCAATTTGTTTCTTTACAATGCAGCTAGTGTGTTAACATTCAGCTTACAATCAGAGTGACGTTTCCAAACTATGTAGTGGGCTTCCTGGGGATGAAGAGGTAGCAGACTTGTTCATTTCTATTGTAAGGTGAATTCCGCTGTCAACAGCATTGTTATTTTTGTTAGGAGAGGGCGGAGGGCTGGAGTTGCGTTTTGTAGGAGCATCATCTTCAGCATCAGTGTCATCAATAAGGGGGATGTGAGGCTCTGAATCTTCTATCCTAAACTCAGGGTGTGTCATAAAGTTGTGGATTGAACTTCTTGATTCTGGCTTTTCTAACCCTTCATATAAAGAACTACGAAATGCATTCACCACTCGAATCTGTGAACAGCAGAAAACACAGAAAAGATGTCAGAACACCAGTGGCTTAACTACAGCAATGGTTCACTTATGAGTTTGAATCCACAAACAGCTAGGTATGAGTGAATCATATTTGCATGTAATGCAGTGGAACTTGCAATACACTGTAAAAAAATGAATATTTTAGTAGGACACTACAGAACAACAAAACCACATACTCTAAGAGGTATACATTCAAAGGAAAACTAACAAAATCTTAATTGTCACTGGCTAAAAATTTAATAGCCATTGTGTAGGATGTTTTTTCCCTAAGACAACAAAAACAAAAAACAAAATGAGAACTTAGCCATACACAAGCTTAGTTGAATTATCTTTAAATCAAAAAGAACGCATTTCTCAAAACAACTCAAATAAGCTAAACGAAGTCAAGCACAAAGGGTTACTATTTATCATGCTAGGAATCAGGGTGTCACCAACTATGAAAAAGCCAAGCAAATATAAGCTGAATGCCACAATGAACTCACACCTGCCCCACTACTTCCTTAATTAAAAGTTAAGAATAACGACAAACCCAAATATGTATCTATAAAATGCTACTATAAACAGCTATAAATATTTGAGTATATGCCATTTTTTCTACACAAGTGTTAGTGGATTTCTGTATGAGAGATTATATCATGATCACTAGAGTCTGCTAGAAAGAACAGATTTCAAACACATACACATATACATGCACGCACGCACTCATGTGTGCACACAAGCATACATACGCATACACACATACACACAAACACCCCTCACCCCCGGAACTCTGAAAAATTCTCCAAGGGAGAGACACAAACTTACAAAGTTTTCTATTAACTATTTAGACTCATGGACTAGCAATTCACCTTTCTTTTTGGGTGTCTGCTGTATACAAGAAACTAGGTTAAAGGGCACGCATAAAAAGTCACTGTAGTGCTGACAATAGGGTTCAACAAACCAGTGTCATTCAGAAGTTTTTTTAGAGATAAAAATCTGTTCAGTTGAGCACTTACATTAGTTAAAATATATTTTGATAACATAAAAATGTTCACTTTTGTGCCAATTCTAGTAATTTTAAGAATGAAAGCACCATTTACTCATAAAGTTAAGAGAAGTTAAGGGATACCAACATTCTAGAAGAAAACAGTCATCACTAAAATTAACAGCAAAATGATGATTAAGACATTTTAATGTATATTTTAAAAGTGTATGTTTAGGGTCATATGCCCCTTTAGGTGACCCTATCCTTCCTCTTGTTTGTCTTTCTGGACTTAGCACCCCCATCTGTAAGCTGTGTTAGTAGTCTAAATGAGCAGTTCTCAACCTTTGGGCTGCAACATCTTTGGCGGGGGACAGTGTTGCATATAAGATACCCTGCATATCAGATATTTACATCATGATTCATGACAGTAGCAAAATTTCAGTTATAAAGTATAAATAAAAAATAATTTTATGGTTGGGGGATCACCACAATGTGAGGAACTGTATTCAAGGGTAACAGCATTAGGAAGGTTGAGAATCACTGATCTAAATTAACTTGGGCCTTTACACAAAAAATAAAGAGATAAAAATGAGTTTTAGTTTTCCACTGACTAGACGATGAGGAACTGTAATCAAATGGAATTCCTCAGCAGTGTGGTCCCTGCACCTCATGGGGCTGTTATAGAGTGTGATGCAGTATTAGCATACACTATCACCCAGGACCCGTAGTCACTAACGTGCACGTGCACCAACTGGGGATCCTGGGAAAAGACACATCCCAGACAGTCTATGTTTCCAACAACTTTGAAGCCTGATGCTGAGAAGCCGGGCCATGCCAACACATGGAACCAAGTGTGTCCTGCCCATACTATCACGTGACTTTATTATGCTACTTTATAATTCTGCTTTATTCATGCGTTTCTCTTTCAGTTTGACAGACCAACAGCAGTGAATGCACTGTCAACTTTGTTTGTAGCAGAAGAATAATATCTATGATGCATTTTTAAGCTGAACTGATGTACAAATGAGAAAAGCCCAAGAAATCAATCAATATAAACAGCACAGCTTATTCAAGGGCCCCTTCTTATAAAAACACACAGAACAGGCAAACAAAGCTCAAGTCAGGAAAGCAAGCAACTGGCTGTTTACACGAACTTCACTTCATGCTACTAAGTTACCTTCTCAACAGAACAATATTAAAGCTGAAATGCTAAATTCATTCTTTAGCGTTATAAATGTAATTTTCCAGTTCTCTTAGCTCAGTTCCAAATCTCATGCTTCTGGGAACCATGCAGTGTGCATAGACTTAAAGGCATATACTCAAAAATTTATAGTAGTTTCGTAAGTGCTAAACTACAATTTTATTTCCCATATGAATGATAAGTTAGGACAGAGACAAGCTCCCAGATTTCAGGTCTAATCTTTGGCTGCAATTGTTCCGCCTCTTATCCAACCCTCTAAGAAACCAAACAACAACAATGGCAACACTTGAGGTCTCAATCCACTTTACGAAAAGAAAGCTTTATGAAAAGCCTGAACAATGAATTTAAACATTAAGGAGAAAATGAGAAACGTTAGGTGTGTGAAGTAGGAAATGTTAATTTCATGCACTTAGGAACACACACTCACACCCCACAGTAGTAGAAGCAGTAGAAGAGGAAAACACTACATGTGTAGGGGTAGAAATATTTGTTACATCATGATGCTGGCTGGCGATGGAGGGTTGTCGCCTTAGAGCCCCCTGAATGGAAGTTCCACTCTGGAAAGCATTCACTACATCCATCTGCAAGGAATCAGAGATTGTGACAGCGTGCTCAGCAAGAGAGAGAGAACAAGAGAAAGGACCGTTCCATCTACCAACATTTAAAATGTAAAGAAAAAGGCACTTTTACAGAGCAGATATATAGGCAAGAGTAGCATTTTGAGATGAAAGGGGAAAATAAAAGCTAGGAAAAAAAAAAGCTTGGGGCATATAAGAGACATTCTTTCATAATCAGTTAAAGTTTCGCTCAGTTCAGCCATCAGTAGTATTTTTCAAAAGAATAAATTGTGTAGGTTGGGAAAGCTAGAAAGGCAGTTACAAAGCACAGGTGGTCTGGACTGCTCCCCAGATAAAAATCATTACTCCCTTCTGCTTTCCTACCTCTCTACCAGACCCATACCTGTGTTTGGATTCTGTTCAGACCTCTAAACCACAAGATCTGGCCACGCCGCAATTCCCTTTCGGCATGATCAATCTCTTCAACATCCTCTGCTAATTCCTCCTCGGGTATTTCTTCCTTTTGTGTTCCATGACCAGCTTCTTTTAGGAATTTTAAACGGCTAGTTGGAATTGTTGAAATAAGCTATAACACAGGGGAAAGAACTCAAGGTATTATTAAAAATTGCAGGAGTATCCACTTATTTTTTTTAAACCAATGAAGCAATGTCTTGCTGGTGACTTTCTCAGAACAAAAATTATTCAGTTATAAAAAAGACAAGTTTACAAAACAAAATGTTTTCTGAATAGAAGTGAAGATGATGGTATTTCTCATATTTTAATGTAGACATTCATGATGCTAAATTGTACAACCACGTTTTACTATGTCTACATGTATACAGTCTCCACCTGAACTCATATTAATTACATTTACTTCAAATAAGATGACATGGCATGTGGTCTTACTGGGTACAAACCAAGCTTGTAATTCATTATTGCTATAAAAATTCACAAGTAAAAGAATATGAGAATTCAGAAAATCTTTATACCGAAGTAGTTCAGTTAACTATTTTTATAAAATTTAGCTATCTAAATTGAGTCAACACTTATTGGTAACAGCAATACATAGCAATAGATGCCTCCAGAAACAAGAAGACTATCAGAAACATCAATGGTACAGGTTAGCATTTGAGCGTTAACAGGTAATGCCTATGAAGTAGAGTTTACCAAGGTGAAACCAAGCTGCCTTCAGACCAGAATAGCCTGGAGAACTTCTACTCCCGCCATCTACGTTCACAGGGGTAGAACAGGATCAGATTTGTGAAGCGATTTGCACATGAAATGATTTAAGATTCCAGATTCCAGGTCTCTGAGGTACTAAGTCAGGTTTTATTTTATTTTTAGAATCACACACTTAAACAGACAAAAATCAACATAAGTCTGCTGCTACTGGCTGTGTGTGTAGTACTGAGATTTTCTTATTGAAATTGGGCAGATTTTCTAGGCTGTAGACTTGTGCTCTGCCTATCAGAGAACACTGTGGAATAAGTAGAAAGAAACGTGGACCAATAAGGATCACCAAGAAAGAGACTTTTAAGGTAACAAAACAACTTAGAACCCAGAAAAACACAACTAAGAAAAAAGATAAAACCTGAGTCTGGCTGGATCTGCAGAATGACAATGAATGAGCTCACACACGTTATATATGGTAACATGGACATGCCAGCACCGACTCTCCAGCAGCTGGTCTGACACTAGTGACAACAGCCTGAAGGTGAGCACTGGCACAGGTCATTACCACTCATCTTTAAAAGAAGAATGGCGTGCAACTAACTGCAAGAAAAACGGCGATCAGTACAGTTGAGGTGGATCATGCTTTTCTGGCATCTTCATTTACAGACAACAGTTAAAGATGATTCCAAGGCCTTAAAAAACCACGTTGTGGCTCTATTTTTCAGACACTCGTGATTTTAAGAAACTGTTTACTATGTAAGACTTAAACTTTCTCTCAGGCTTTTAAAAATATTAAAATCTATACCAAAGTAATGAAGTATGTTTATTGTGAAAATACATAATCAGGTGGAAAAGACGCAGGCATTACCATCCTACCCAGTCATCTATGTGCCGTGTCTGCAACTGCAACAACTTGCTCTAAAACCGTAGAAACGAGTAAAAGACCAATGAGCACAATAAACAAGAATCACCTCAGAACAGCTACTTAAGGAAAGGGACAAATCCCATGTAATTTACAATTCCCTTCTGTGACTGAAGTGGTAACTAGAATAAGTAACAGAAATGTTTGAAAGATTAGAAAAGAATTACTTTAGGTTTTAACAAAAACAGTGAGACTTTTACCTGGCCCCAGAGTAAGGTCCCCATTCCCAGGAATATTGACCACAGCCACTGTTCTATTGAAAGTTCTGAGCAGCTGAATGGTTTCCCACCAAACTGCACAATTATTATCTGGAGAAATAATCAAAAGTAAATTTATTTAAATGACAACTAAAATAAAATCTCTGCTCCCAAATTTAAATATATATATATATATATATATTACATTTACTAAAAAAAAAAAATCACATGACCAAAGAATAACCTGTATGTTCTTTCCTATATTAACTCAAATAACTACATTTTTTGGTATGTGTTCATGAAAGGTAGTATGTGTTTTGTGGGAAGTACCACATGTCATGGTGACATATATGGACAGAATGTTTTCTCTTCTACACAGCAGCCACTCCTCGTTGACATTTGGATGTTAAGACAACTATGTATGTATGCTCTGTAATAGAAGAAAAGCAACCTGGCAAGGCTATGAAGTGTGCACTATCTCTCTAGTCTGTTCAACAGGGAGAGGGAAGTCCAATGACATCCATACACAAAGTTCACACTACGGTGCTCTCGATCCCTTCCTGACCTGCAGCGTCCTAAACAGTACACCTGGGAGCAGCGCGTCAACAAAATATTCACCTTTGTCTGAGTCTGACAATTCTCTCTGATATAAGGGAAGTAGCTGTGAAATACTGAAATTAAAAGAAAAGTAATTTTGGTATGTAATAGTTGTTACATTTTTATACTTTAAGAAGCATTATAAATTTCATGCTTTGCATTTATTTGTTAATTTCGTTGTTTTTTAATGCCAAGAATATTTGTCTGTTTGTCCAGATAGAGTCATCACTGATTTGCTAGGAGGCTAGTATTATAACTGATATTATATATATTGGTTATATCATAAAACTATTGGAGCTAATTTCATAATCAGGTCTGGATTTTCATAAAGAAATGAACTGAAATAGTTTTTCTTTTGTAAACCAAGAAAACGGGGAATAGGAAAATGTTCAATGTTTCTAGTTTTTGTTTTTTTTTTAAATTGAAAGACTTTTTTGGTGTAATGAGGTGTGAAGGAAGGCATTAAAAGTACTAGGGAAAACCAATAATTATGTGACAGGCTGATTTGGTCTCATTAAATGTAATTCTTTACTTTATATGTGAAAGCAATGAAGGTGTCTGCTGAGGCAGCTGTGGGAGTGACTTCTGAGAAGGTTGGAGCAAGCTGCCATTGTCTCCAGATTATACATTAAATCAACACGAAGCTGGGCAGATATCAGTCGGCACATGGAAGCTCCCTCCCAGTTTAGGCTATCTGCTGAACGAAGTACCCATTTGTAGGAATACATCCTATAGCCTAAATTATCTTTTCTACTTACTCACCTGTACCACAAAGGTGCCTAAAACAATCGTGCAGAAGATGGCGTTATTAAAGATTCCTTCAAACACATTTCTTTCACCATGAATTTTCCGTGCATTTATTTCATTGAAAAGCTGCATCAGCACAAAGGTATTGAACACAATAGTGTAATGTTCCGAGGGGGGAGCGTGCAGAGGGGCATTCCTTCCACTGTCAATATCAAAAAACTTCTCTCCTGAAATGAAACGTCACCATTTTGTAATTATCATTGAAATAACACAACGTGTTTCAATGAAGTGCATGATAACAAAGCTTGGCCAGCCTTGGTCTGGCCTGGACCCCGGCCAGGATTATCTGGTGCTCTTTTGTTCTACAGATAAGGAAAGGGAAACCCCCGGCACCATGGAGATAGGTCAGGATCACAGATCTACGAGTGGTGGAGCCTGGATAAAGTCCAGACTCTCCTTCCCCCCACCTCATCAGCCTCCTCGACAGAGTGGGCACCAGGAAAAGCAAGTAAAAACTTAAGATCTGTGGAATCAGGAACAGAACTGAGGTTTGTGAAAATTCTGCCACACTAAGGCATGCTGAGTGACAGTAATGTACAACGGAAACAGCTGAACTGAACTCTTACCAGCAAATAAGAGCGTAAAAACCACTACGAGCTGATAGAATGCATGACCCAAAATATTCTTCATCATGGTCCGTGAGATGAGAGGCTTATTTCTGCCGTAAGGCTTCCGGAGCAGGAGCGACTCAGTGGGTGGTTCTGTTGCCAGGGCCAGGGAAGCCAGTGTGTCCATGATGAGGTTTACCCACAGCATCTGCACCGCCTTAAGAGGTGAGTCCTAGAAAAGACAGGCTTCCTAATAGACATTCACAACTGTTCAGGAAGGCAGCGACTTTCAGGAAGCCTTTAGGATTACAAAGACTTAAGGAACAAAACAGATTACATTTTATGTTAATTAACCTACAATATAAAGCTTCATCTTATTTAAATACTTAAGGACTTTAAAAGGGTAGATCATTTAATTTTTGCGTTAAAATAAATATTAACAGTCACCTACTTGAGTAATACAAGCGCCCGTGAAAGCAACAATCACTGCTACTACATTAACAGTAAGCTGGAACTGAAGGAATTTTGAGATGCTGTCATAGACATTTCGTCCCCACATAACTGCTTTAACAATGCTTGTAAAGTTGTCATCTGTGAGAATAATATCAGATGCTTCTTTAGCCACATCAGTTCCAGCAATGCCCTGTTAAAAAAGTCTGTGAATTAGACTAAATGTTTAAAATATAACTTGTACATATGCAAATGTGCACCATTATACTTAGTAAAAAATAATTACATTTACGCTAAAAGACAATAAAACTGTAATCTTAGGATGCCACTGACAAAGACATCCAGGCTTAGTCGACACCACACATAAAGAATGAAGCATGAAAAGCAAATTCAAGTAGTGTTGCAAACAAGGGGACGTCTCTTCTGAAGTCATACAGAAGGTGTATTAAACACGCTAACAGGAAAGACAGGACTTGAACTTGGGAGGGAGGCATGCTGGAGGAATTAGAGAAGCAGGAAGGGTGAAATGAAAGAGGTGGATATGATTACACACCATACATATGTATGAATTCTCAAATTTAAAACATTTAAAAAATTTTGAAAATATTAAAAGTGATTAAACGTGAAAGAAAGAAATGTTTGAAAGAAAACTATAGGGACTGGAAGTAGATGATGAATGGCCAACAGCTCAGGAGACTGAAGGAATCTGCTTAAGCCAGCAGCAGGGAGCAGGGAAAGCAGAGGCGACTTTTTCCCCATTATAGAATTCCTATGAGGCTCAGGCCCTGCAGCTTCAGGGAACACTTGGAAACAGACATGAAATGAGAGGCGCTCTTGAAGACCTGAAGACACTGAAGAAGCAATGAGAAGCCTCAGACTAACAACACTGTCAGCAGTAGAATGGGCAGATGAACAGACTGTGGGTTAATAAAAACAAGTTAACTTTACCTACAAACATCATAGATAATCTTCTGAACAAAAGATGGACGCAATACATGTGATTTTGTATAGAGTTTAAAACAGGCCGAAGCAATGAGCTCTGGGAGTCACAGGTAATATCTATCTCTTGTACTGCCCAGGACAAGGTAAGCGGATCCTCAGAGCTCTCTCAAATTCATACATCCAGGCAAGCTGTCACTTCCACTCCAACGCCAGATTACAGCAGGTCAAGAGATGGGGCAGAGGGATTGCTACAGTAATACTGCTAAGATCACCAACTGACTCTGAGTCACTGCAAAGGGACTCTGGAAATAAGTGTGTGTCGAGTATGTGAAAACATCAAGTGAGTAACAAAGGAGTTCACGTGGCTCAGGATGGAACAGCACTGACAGTCACAACACAGACTGGGCCAGCCTAAGTGACGACACTGCTGAGTGGCGGGGGGGGGGGGGGACACACGAATGCACGTGGGGCAAATGCGGTGCTGTGCCTGTGCACCTGCTGTCGGCTAAGTGTGCAGTCCTCCCCTTCCTTGAGGAAAAGCCAGGAATCAATGCTTTGTATGCTGACTAAGTTCCGGAATCATATGGTTCATATATGTGGGGGAAAAGACCTAAAATAGTTGTTTCCTTTTGGAGTCAGAAACTAAGGTGAAAGAAATGGCACATGGTAGGAGCATTTGATACCAAACTTTAAAAAGGGGAAATGGAGCTGTACTCAAAATATTCAATTATAAGCAAGTATGATTTAAATTTTTAGTCCCCGAACTAAACTCCAGCCATTCTTAGAAGATGTAAATGCAAATCTCTTTCTTTGTTTAAATTCTTATGAATTTAAGAGACAGTTATAAAAAGGAAGTGGGTACTCAAAGAAAACTTAATTCTACAGACAAATACGTTCGGGAACTTGGGATCAAAATAGACAACAGTTTTTAGTGAGTTCCTCAGTGTGACTATATGCACACACGTATCTAAACTGACTCGTACTTTATCAGATGTCAAGTTTTAGCAAAAATGGTTTTAAGACCAAATCATCCAAGGACTTACTCCTTCTCTTTACTTTTGAAACAAATTTAAGTTGTGTAAAACCCACTACAACATATCCTCTGTACTGTATTTTTTTCGTATTGGTTAAGTTTCGCTAACTTGAACATCTGTCTTATACCCAAGTTTTGAGGAAAGAGATCCTATGTTCTATGAAACTAGTTTTGCCATCCTGGTTAGCTGTCAGGGTCACAGTAGGTACAACTGGAGACCGTAACGCTCCTGAATGGAATGATGCCGTCTGCACAAGAGCACAAGGCAGAGTCCTTAAGCACTGCTTAGTCCACGACTGGAACTTATCATAAGTTTTCAACATTTCATGTCAATCCATCTGTCTAGATACAGGGTAGGGTGAGAGTCCTTGTAATCTTTGCTTCTGCTGGAGGGGAAATTTATATATTTCTTCTTACTATCTCTTTTAATTAGACCCTACCCTGACTCTTCTTGTCTCTATTTTAGCAACAGAATACTGGAGAACAAAGTACACACCAGTGCACAGAACCATCTTCATACCTTGAATCCTTAGTGTCAGGCTTTATTATGTCAGAATTCAATGTCTCTTATACTTTAGGATTAAGGAGGCAAATTTAGCACCTCTTAAGAAAATTAGCATTTCTACAATGGCCATGGACAGTCACATTAAGGCTAACAATTAGCTCTTCAGAAGAGATTTTTGTAGCCCAATGTACAACTTTCCAGCCCAATGACTGGAATAAAGACTGGGCTGTATATTAAACAAAAATATTCAGATACTTAGTTTTTCTTGTTAAGTTCTGTTTTTGACAGTTAGGATCATGGATGGACTATTAATTTCTAAAAGTAAGACAGAGTAAAGAAAACACTTCAGTTGAAGAACAAGCAACCTCCCCACCCCCCAAGCAACTCTCTTGTATGTGGAATTTAGATTGAAAAAAATATGTAAAGGCATCAAAATAAAGGGCAAACTGCGGAGGGTAAAAGACTAGCAAGGGGGGGAGGGGAGAGTAAGAGGGCAATGGTCACGTGTGACTATGAGCAAAGCACGCTATATGCACGTGTGAGCATGTCATAATGAAATACGTTATTTTGCACACACAGGAGACTGTATGACTATAGAAAATGATGGCATCCAAATGTTCTTTAAAAGCTGTGAGGTCACCATTGTTACAAGTTTGCTTAAGAAGGTGACTGTAAGAGTCAGATGAGTTGATGAATGTTTAAATATTCCTCAGTGCACAAAGAAATGCATACTGTTAACAGTTGTCTTCTAGCTAGTCTTCACAGTCTCCAATAAAGCTAGCACATAAAATCATTGTGTTTATAAACTCACTTAGGCTTATCCTGTATCTCTTAAACTAATTTTGAGGAACATGGTTTAAAATCAGTGGTAATTTTGGCAACAAACAAGCAGACAACCCAGCTAGCAAACTGTATATAAATATTTGAGTAAGTAGCACCTACCATGGCAAATCCAACATCTGCTTTCTTTAGTGCAGGGCCATCATTTGTACCATCGCCAGTCACAGCTACAACTTGGCGTTGCTCTGAGACAGTGCTGTCAATTATACCTTAAAGAGAAGCAAATATTAGTGCTCTAAAGTCCTTTGAATGAATAGGTGATTCTGTAGAATAGCCTTACTAGTCCATTTCAGAGACTCAAAGCTAAAAATACATTTAAACAAATATAAAAATATACACTGCTTAGCTATGAAGCAAAGATTAATTCGAGAAGCTAAGGCTATATTAGGAGTACTAATCATTGAAGGTGAACATAACTTTCCCAAGATATCAGAAGAAAATATATCTACACTTTACTACAAAATGCTATTTGTGACTGAACTTAATAGTCAGGGTTTGTTTTAGCTTAATGGAAGCAGAACACGTTTCTGTGTTGAGAACCGTGAGAGTCACACAATTTACTCACCTTTAACCAGTGTGTGTTTGTCGGTGGGAGATGATCTTGCGAGTACTCGAAGCTTTGGCCAAATCTTGTCTATCCTTTCTTGTTCAATCTATAAATTTTTATCAAGGTTAAATTGTGCCAAAACTAGTCTTATAATTCTAAATTAGCTAGCTGCCATGCTTATCAGTGGTTCTTTACTCATGGTCCAAAGAGTAATAGAAACTCCTTGGAACGTCTCAGAATTGCAATTCTTGGGCAGTGCCTTAGGTCAAACAAATAATATTCTTGATTGGGGAGTCATCAATCTGTTTTAACAGGCTGACTTGGTGGCTCTGGTTCATGTACAAGAAGTTGAGGCCAAATCTTGAAAAATTCCCCCATTACCTATGAAAACGCATGAGACTTCTGAGGAAGACGGTCTCCTAACTTCCACTTCACATCCGCTCTGGCTGCCCACCTTGCTACTCTCGGCAGTACTGTGTGTACCAAGTAGCCTAGATCTACGTAACTCCTTTCATAAAGCATTCCTGCCGAACGTAAGCCCTTTCAGAACCACTGCTCCTATCTCCTAGACTGCAAGATGGCTTTGCTTCTGAACAGCATTACTGATGTAGAGAGCCTAACAAAGAATGTAGATTCAGTATATACTGGCTGAAGAAATTACTAAATACACTAAGCATATCAATTTAAAACTTGGAAAAATTCTTACCTCTCCTTTTTCATTTCGTATTCTTCGGTTAAAATCTTTACCTTCTAAGCAAAGGAAATCTTCCCCTGGGTGTAAAATACCACATTTGGTAGCAATAGCCCGAGCAGTATTAATATTGTCACCAGTGACCATGCGCACAGTAATTCCAGCTCTCTGACATTTCTTTATTGCCTCGGGTACCTGGATTACACAAGAAAAAAATTATTAGGACAGAAAATTATTATTTCCAAACAAAAACATAGCACTGAACAAATATGATCTCACAAACTCACAACTGACAACTTTATCTCAAGATGTCCAAACTTTCTTCACTCACTGTCAGTAATGTCTTCTTTTCTATTACTGCCAGCCATTTTCAGCTGCCAACCTCACTCTGTACACTAACTTCTCAATGCTATTAAAAGCTTCTTTCCTGGAAACCATCAGGCGATTCTTAAGTGGTAGTTTTTCAATGACTCAGGCTTACGGTCTAGAGGATACCTGAGCAAGACATTTAGTTACAGATGGCTCACTTATTTCCCTTTCTTCTAACCCAGGGAGTCTCAACATGAGGGTCAATATCAGATATCCTGCCTATCAGATTTGTATTACAATTCACAGTAGTAGCAAAGTTGAAGTTATGAAGCAGCAACAAAAATAATTCTATGGCTGGGGTTGTATAGTACTTCCTACAGCAGGTTGCAGTGTTAGGCAGGTTGAAAGCCACTGTTCTAGTTCTTTTATCTACTTCCCAACCATTTCTGAGCTAATGACTTTAAAATACACACCCTTCTTCGCACTCTGAGAGCTTTATTCCAGGTTCTGACTACAAAGTGGGCACCACAATTTGGTGTATAGTATGCTTTCTAAACTAACCTGGGAGTCGACTGACTCTAATTCCCTTTTCATTTCCTCCTGATGATTCCATTAAGGACCAACACGCCATTACAGATTCTCTCTCAAACTTCTCCTGAGTCAGGTCTATCCCTAGGGCTTACTGCAACAGCTTTAACTGCAATTCCTATCTCTGTTACTTCTTTAAACGTCTCATCGACTGTATGATAGAATTCTTTTTACCATAGCAACACATGTTAAAAATACGCACCGACTCCTCAGCTGTTACACACAAAGCACGGGGCTCTCGGTACTGAAGAGAACAGATGGCCTCAGGAGAGGTTTTCTAGATTTACTAAAACTTTCCTCTACTACATATAGACCGACGTGGCAGCGTGTGCTTCTGCTACTGTAGTTGCTTAGAAAATTCTTTTCTGTCCTCTAGTCAGAAAATCCACAGATCCTACTAGAGCAGAGGCTGTGAATTTAAATGGCTTTGGGGCCACGCAGCCAGCAGTGATGAGGAAAATATGCCGATAAAGACATACCCAAGAAAAAAGCTTAATCAAAGTGTTACTTAGCGCTCGTCTGGTTTGTTTTTTATGGAAGAAAGAAGAGAGCCGAACGCTGACACAACAAGAAAGGAGAAACTCTTGTGTGTAATCTCTGTGTTCACCACCTCACACACACACACGCACGCAGAGGAGGGAGCTGCCTGCCTGTGACTACTCCAAGTCCAGGTTAAACGTCCCTTCTCTGCAGCTCCATTGAATTAGCTACCTACCTAAACAAACTTGGCTTTCATCTTTACCATTAAATATCGCTATCAGTGGCTACCCCATCATATTACAGATTGTTTTTTTCATGTCCTCTCCAAGTCTGTTTCTAAGGCAGGACCTTTACTTTATGTTGAAATCACCAAAGCAATTTCTTTCATTAATTTACACATTTAAGTACCTGGTAAGTAAACAGAGCTTAGTATTTACCGTGCTTCTGAATTAAATGCTTCTGGAGAAACAGTTACCACAGGGATGCTTTTCAAGGGTGGCACAAATAGCAGGGTATCTGATAGTCTTGGAACACATAAATAATTATGAACAGCTTAAATATGTATCTAAGATGAAAGGTTTATATTGTCATTTTTTTTTTGTCATGCTGCCAACTCTTAGTTGTCTGCATCACTGGAGGGGAGCCATTTCCACACTCACTGTAGCTAATGTCTACTGGGTGCCAGGTACCATATGAGGTCCAGTGATGCTTAGGTTATTGATTTTTTTTTTATCAAGACCTGATCTATAAAATACTGGTCAACTGTTTATATAATGTACCTCCCGATATCTCATACCAGCTCAAGATACATTTCAGCTCAAACGTCTAAGCAAAAATCTCTGACTGGAAACTCATCTACGATCATTTAGACAGCACAGAGATTGGGATTGATTTAAAACTATGCAGGAGTAGGATTTATGAAGGGCAGATTGGATGTTGGTTACCATGGCTTAGGAGTTTAAAAGGTAGGGGAACTGTGAGGTGTAGACCAGCCAGTATTTAATTACAATGAGCTAAGAAGAATAGCTTTTCTAAAGTTCTAGGTACGTAAATGTAGGCACAAACAGCAGGCAAATGTCGGTCTGGCACCACAGGCTGCTAGGTGGGGATAATGGGAGATGAGTACTAGTGACTATGGAGCTATCATGATTGACTGCCATGACATCTGCACAACTCTCAGTAAGCAAAGTAAGAACCATTAGATCACACTTTAAATTGGGATGATCCAGGAATTATATCTTAAGTACGTTGATTAATAATGATAAACTAGTATTTGTTTTCTGCCTATTAAACAGAAAGCACTTCTAACTTGCACCTTAAAACTGCCTCCATTTTTACAAGCAGGGTATTAAAGCAAGGTGACATGTCTTGTACAACTTCCCAAGCAGCTACAGGAAACCTGATTTGTTCTGTAGCTTCCATCAAGACTCATGATTCACAACTGCACCAGTCAGATACCAGGGAAGCTGGTTCAAACTTCCTCATTCCATCTGCCCCATACACCCACCTTATTTCAAGAAGAAAGGCCGGTTAGTATATTTTAAAGAAGAAAGCTCTCCCCCAGCTAAAATGTCAGAATATAAAGGACTTTAACAGAACTTGAGTTTCTCTAACAGACAGTAGTTACAGCTATCGAGTATTCTATTAGAGAAGATTTAAGCTGCAGTCAATGTACAGAACTCGGAGTGGTTTTCCTATCATCATGGACCTGGATGCCAGATAAAGCCTGTGAAACCGCAAAACCCCGGACTGAATTTATCCTGATTTATCCTTGAGAGCAAGCTACTGCTGTGTTTTACTCTAAGACATGGAAATGTCCTCTGCCATCCATCAAGTTACGCAAGGTAGAGACTGGCTCCTCCTGCTTTGTAAGGCTTCTAATTGGCTCTCAGCCTCTACCAGTTTCTCTGATAATATATTTTCCCCAGGATATCTCTTTTTGTCTCATAAACAATTTCTCCAGCCCGTACTATTTTGTGGCTGAGAGGTCCAAATGCCTACTTGACAAACACAGGACACCTCTACAGGGTCAAAACCCAGAATACACAAACCTAACATATTCATTCATCCCTACTAGTCTACCTATCAAGTCATCTTTCACTTTACATTCCCTGTCAAAACAGCAATTCATATATTGCTGGAGACTGATGTAAAAATTTCACCGGGTGTTCTGCTTCTATTTCTCTCTAGTCTTAAAAATGGTATTTTAGCATACAAAGAATGATACAATATTGGCATTGTAGAAAATCTCAGAGGCCTTATGATCTAGTAAAGCCATGGATAATCTCACCTTCTGCTTCTTTACATTCATCAGCGCACTGGCTTCCTTTCCATTTTCATACAGCTCACTACAGTTTTCTCCCCTGCACTGTTTGCTGTCTGTCTGTGTAATGGCAGTTCTTGGTTGTCGATCTGACTACCTCTGAATGAACTAAATCCCAAGCAGCTGGGTCACAGCGAGGGATATTTTCTTAACCGAATCATTCAAAGTGGGAAAACCCCCTCTTTTCAGGTGAGGGTTAGGCCACACCTTCTGCTGGCTGGCAGTCTACCTAAAGAACATGGAAGAAGAAAGCTTGTTCCCATGGCCTGCTTGCTCTCCCTCTCACCAGCAAGCCCATTCTTTCACTGGCATTAGAGCCTACTTCAGGATGCTGGTGTGTACTGACTCCTAGCCCAGTGAACTGAACAACTACTACTATGCCATTCTACTGGTAGACAGCCATTGTTGGACTGGCTGGACCACAGCCTGCATGTAAGCAGTCTAATTGATGTCCTTTCTATATACATATATTCATTCTGTAAGTTTTGTTCCCCTAGAGAACCCTGACTAATACAGCCTGGAATGTTCTTGTGGCTATTTATATGCCTGGCTCTTAGTGACCCACCATATTTCATTTCAGCTCAAATTCTTAATATAGTCTTTCTCAATTACCTTATTTTATTACCCTATGCAGATTCTTTACAACCCTGATGCTCTCACAAGAGGTCTATTTAATGTTAAACTTCCATTTTCATCCTCATAGCTGTCCCCTTCCCCATGTAAAATATAAGGGTTATGAGAGCAGGGACCATCAGTATTCTCCACAAAGCCTTTCCTCTCCAGTGGCATACTGTCCAGGCATCCATCCTTGTACTACGGGAGTATTTTCTTCCAGAATATACATTCTCTCATGATTTTGCTCACTGAGGTCAGTCTTTCCTGTTCTCAGAAGGTTGTCCAGTATTAACGGTTGAATAGAGGACTTGATAATGTATTGAACAAAAGTATTTTTTGCTTTGTTCCTTCTCTGCTTAGATGTACTTGCTTAGATGTACTATGTTCCCAAGGCTCCCTGCCCTACCTTCTTTAGCTTGTATCCCCTGAGACTCAAGACAATTAATCAACCTTTAAGCCTTATTTGAACCCTGCAGTGGGAAATACACTTTAATGGTCTTTTAAACTTTTTAGAGTTAGAGCTGGGATTTGAATATACTGTCTGTGGTTCATAGACCATATATCTCAATAGTTTCCTCTGTCAAATCAGAGTAATTAATAATATAACCACCTGGTAAGTACTAAATGAAGTTATATGTGAACATTGCAGAAAAAAACAACAAAAAAGATGCTACTGCTTTAGATTAGGCTGATAACCCTTTGGTCTCCAATTATACAGTATGTTCTGTATATAACTGGCAACGTACTAACATCAAATACTATGTCTACTATCACCCAAAATACTGGCTTCTTTGAAGTCAGGGACCAGATGTCTAAACCCTTTCTGACTCTAGTATATAGAACAGTGTCTGGAATACACTTCTAAACCAAAAGCCCGTAAGCAAACAAAAATTTCAATTAATTTAAGTGGCAAAATCTAGTGTTCCCTACTATCAGATGTGGTAGATGTTTACATTTAAATAAAGTCAAAAATTCAGTTTTCCAGTTGTACTTGTCACACCGCATGCACACGGTAGACACACACAGCCAGTATCACAGGCATTTTTGCCTTCACTGAGAGCTCTACTGGATGGTCCCAGTCCGCAGAATAAAACCTAACTGTTCTAGGTTATGGTGCTATCACCACACAGGATACCGCGGCAGCTGTCTCAGTGATAGCAGCATGATACTGTATGCTTTTTTATTATTGCTACATTATGGTTCCACTCATCTTCGGTTCAGAGAGTAAAGATCACGGAACATCGGGAGTGGAAGACTGGTTATGGCTAATGCCTAGATCTACTATAGTACAGGATCCTACACATGTAGAACAGGAGAGTTCACCACCTCAGGCCTCACGGGATCTTCTATCCCCACAACAGCAATGCAAGTAAGGCCAGTGACGACATCATTCTCATTATCCCACTCTGGTTCTGGTTCTCCTGCTGGAAAATCTCTGAACGCAAGGCATATGGTTCTCAGGCCTTCTGATGCCATTGGCTCAATCACAGTTTTTACAATATCATCACGGTCCCTGGGCCGGAATACTTTTGCCTCACCGTTAGCACTCAAGATTTTGAAACACCTAAAAGGGAACAATGAATGTAAACATCAATAATTAACAAAAGTAAGAGGTGATATCATTTAAGAGAACTGCAAGGGCCAGGGAACTCATGGGATCTGACATCAGGAAATAAGGGAATCTTACACAGTGCATTTTACAGACTAGTTTACTCTCTCCTTGACTAAACAGTTCTCACATTTATGGCTCTTATTTATGGTTCTTAACCAGTTACCACGGACAGTCTCTAGATTTTCTTTTTGGGAAATGCCGTTTTAAAACATTTTCATAAAGATTCTCGAGTGGTTACACAAAATATTTTCTCCTTTTAAATAAACAGGGTAAGTTCAAATTAACCCCTTACCTGTGAGGTTATTTCATCACCTATATTGTTTCAACCACAAAAGAAAAGAGAATCTTTTTGTTAAAATATCAAAATAGGCATTTTATGAGAGAAAGATTACATCAAATAGTTTAATTTTTAGTGAAACTAACTCCAAGACTCCCCTGGTACGTAGTGAAGTCACATCTATATTCCTCTTTTTGTGATGCCCTTCTATATGTTTCCATGGATCGATCTCTCTCTCTCTCTCTCTCTCTCTCTCTCTCTCTCTCTCTCTCTCTCTCTCTCTCTCTCTCTCTCTCTAGGATTTCTCTGTGTTTGTCCAGCTGTCCTGGAACTTGCTCTGTAGACCAGGTGACCTTGAACTCACAGAGATCTGCCTGCCTCTGCCTCCCTGAGTGCTGGGAAGAAATGTGTGCACCACCACTGCCCAGCCACGAAGTGCCTTTTAAATCTCCACCATTCTGTTTTCTAAGTTTTTCATTAGTGCTGAAGTGTCTTAACCTTGGTGCGCAAGACTGAACGTTGCCTGCTCACTACCTGTGCAGTTGGCATCAACATTACCCCAACTGTTTTAGGTAACTTGAAAATTTCACGTGAACACTGGCTTCTTCATCCCCAAAGCATTATCACCTCCTAAGTGCCACGTTTCTTTTCTCTCAGTGGTACTGAGGAATGAGTATTCATTCCTTTGTATCCACGTCCCTTCTTCCCCGTGGCTCTCATCTCCCAGCCTGAGCTCCTGTGTGACAGCAACAGCCATTTCATCCATCCCTGGCACCAGTCACTCCTTTCACCCTGACCTCGAATCAGTTCCTGATTCAGGAAGGGCTTCCAGTCACAGCCTTCTTGTTTCTGTCTTTTAAACGAGGTTTCATTATGTAGCCCATGACTTTCAAACGCTAGGGGCTACACATCTAGACACATGCACCACCATATCTAGCATTCAGACACAGTGCTTCGATGACAAATGCTCTAATGGTATTACCTGGTTTCTCATTCTCACCTCATCATTCTAACACTCAAGTCTTTAAGCAGAATATAAACATAACTGTGAATTACTGTGCACTTACTACACAACAAGCTCTATGGGAGGAATTTACTGGCTTGGTTTTGCTTAGCTGCTGGTCGCCACCCCCCTTTCTAATGGAGAATGGAAAGTAAAGAGAAAAAATTCTGACTCAGATTTCAAAGCTAATTAGTTGCAAGGAAAGAGTCAATGTTTGATTGACTTTGATTAAACAAACAAACCAACCAACCAACCAACCAACCAACCAACCAACCAACCAACCAACCAACCTACCTCCCTCTCCTTTGCCATTACCCTATCTGTTACCAAACAAACAAGGTCTACAACAGGTTCCTACCGTCACACTGAATGAAATCACACAACTAAGCGTGCTGGAGATAAGAGAAAGATGATTGTAACCTAGGTCTCACAACACCTTCTCACTTCCTGCTTAGCTATACAAGATGTTTTCTAGCACACTGCATCCTGTCCCCTTGAAGTTCTCAATTCATACTCACACCCATTTTAAATGCAATCTCTACTCTAAAAGCTCAAAGAAGCCTAGGTTAGATCCCCAGTACTGCATAAGCAGGAATGGTGGCAAATGCCTATAGTCCCAGCACTTGGGAGATGGGGGCACAGGGGTATAGCCTGAGCTACATGAAATTCTTTATTAAAACAAAACAGTAAAATAACTTGTATCAACTTACCAAAAGCTGCTTTTAAAAATTTACTTAGCCTCTTAAGGCTATTAAGACTATAATGTGTCAAGCGTACATTAAAATACATTAAATTATAAACCATATACACACAAATGAACAATAGAAACATTCAAAATGCTTTAACAGTAACTCCAATTTTCCAAAATTGATTTTATGTTTTTTGATAGTTCTCTATTAGAATAAAAAATCAAAATAATTTTAATAGCTGTAATAACATAACTAATAGGAAATGATATGTTTCTATATGGAATGTTAACTTTGAAACTAGGGAACTATAAAAGGAGAGTAAGAAACAAAGATTATATATAAAATATAAATATAAATTTCCCTTGGATACAAATGGGGACTTTCTATTTGTATCAATAGAAAACTGGGCAGTAGTGGTGCATGCCTTTAATCCTAGCACACAGGAGGCAGAGGCAGGAGGATCTCTGAGTTCAAGGCCAATCTAGTCTACAGAGCTAGTTTCAAGGCAGCCAGGACTACATAGAGAAACCCTGTCTCAAAAAACAAAACAAAAAACAAACAAACAAATAAATCCCAAGCCAACCAAACAAAAAACAAAAGATTTTTCAAGATTATATAAATTATTGGTATCAATATCTATTAAAAAAAACCCAAAGCAATGAAGTTGACCTTATTTAAACTACCACACTAAATGTAATAGGCTTATTTTCCCTAGAGCAAAATGCTGAGAAATTAGAAGCTACAGAGTTGAGAGGCAGAACACAGCAGGCAGATCTCTGGACACCAGAAAGTATGCAATAGCTGTGATGTTATCAAATGTACAATGCTCACAAAGAAAAGGAACCGCACAGAGGGATTTCATGTCCAATAGTCAGATTGTTCATCTAAGCACTTCACACTTACTTTTTCAGCATTATCTCAGATGCACCCTTGCTGAAGATCCGGAAACTTCCATCTGAATTTTTCAGAACTGTACTCATGGACTTCCTAACAGAATTGAAAGTATAGACTTTGTACAGTGCTTCTTCTGGTATTTCATTTCTAACATCTTGATAATCCCGCTTTAAATCCAGGAGAAGTCCCAACAAGGCACACTCTGTTTTATTACCCACATGACGAGGTAATCCACCCTCTTTCTCTGGTGGCTGTAAAAGAGTAAGGGTTAGAAGCTAGCATTACCTTGCTTCCCTATTAAAAATTTAACTTAAAATGCAAAACAGAATATAGCTTCTGAAACAAAATGATGTAGAAAATATCTTCTAATATGAGAATTTCAAAGAAGGACAGATGTAAGGTAGAAAGGAGTCTGGGGAAGGGTACAGTACAGCCAGTTGCTAATCAAGTGAACTTCTGTCAAGCTTTCCAGTTACAAAGGCTGTGGCTTCAGTAGCTATATACACAGGAGACTTATGACTTATAATTAAATGACATAAGATGTATCTATCTTATAGTTAATTCTTCACATACAATAGGACTTAATTTTAACTCCTTTTCTCTTTTTGTTTTCATTGAATATCTATATATTAAGTAATTCAAAACAAAACCATTATTTGTAAGTATAGAAAGTAAAAACTCAGAGTTTTTGCTAGCAAATGGCAAGATCCAGACTCTTCTAATATCCTCATAGACCCACTCATGTTTTCATTAAGCAGCCTGTAATATGATTTAGGCCCAAAGAGTTAAGAAATTGCTACACAATAAAAAGTCAAACACACGTTATACTTTCTGTTTAAATTTTGAAGCTTGCAAAGTTGAGAATACCTTAATAAAGTTCTCACAGAACCTATGATTACTTTATGAGCCTTTAAAAGGTCTAAAGACAACTTTATGGGTAGGAACTACTGAGAAATAAAATAGTGGAACAAGCACATATGAAGAATGCTACTGACAGTAGGTTCAAGGATTTCTTTAAATTGACACTGGGTGCTCTATCGTGAGAAAGGCAGGCAGGTCTTTTACAAAAATGAACGTAGTAACAATAATTTAGTATTATGAATTTAGTATTAGTGTGTGGGCTGGGAATAAAATGGGGGCAGGACACTGACTTAACAGACACAGGTCCTTTGCTCTATACCTGCCACTGCAAATTAACAATAAAAATGAGACTGTAGCCTGGTGTTCTGACTGTAAGGCATCAAAGCTTCTGAATACCAGAAATTAAAGGTAAAAAGATGTACAAGTGTGGGCTAGCAGATGGCTTAGGGGTTATGACACTTGTACACACCCAGAAACATGAGTTTGATTCCTGGAACACAAGCAAACTTAGAAGGAGAGACCACTTCCACCTCAGATCTCTACAGGTGCCCACACAATACCATGCACACAGACACAGTAATAAAGAAGTAACAGATTATATATTAATCATATCATAAACAATAATCCTCATGCATATAAATCTTACCAATATCTTTGATGTATAAGCACAATTCACAGAAATTCCTGTTACTAGATAGGACAAAATATTTGGTGGAATAGCTTCTGGCTCAGGAACCTTTTTATAATGCTTTTCATTTATATAAGCTTGGACGACTGTCATTCTGTTCATTGTCAATGTCCCTGTTTTGTCTGAACAAATTGCTGTGGCATTCCCCATGGTTTCACAAGCATCCAGGTGCCTCACTAAGTTATTATCCTTCATCATTTTCTATAGTGACAAAAAACAAAACAAAACAAAACCAACAATCTAAAACAGTTAAACTACACAGAAAGACAATCACTTCATTACAATGATAAAATCAATTAATACAAACACAGCTTAAAAAATATCAGCTTAACACTGGAAGGATTTTAGAATATTTGACCTACTCAAATAAGCCAGAGAACATAACAGCATTTAATGGTTTCAACCATGGTACTGATGCATTACATAATCCAACAGAGATCTCATCATCTATATTTAGGTGCTACATGCTTGAGATACGCTAGTGAAATGTCTTACTTTCACAACCGTCACCTGTAGGTATAGTAGTAATTACAGTAATGCAAGACAAAGGACCAAGTCTCATTAAGTACAAAATAAAAAGATTCAGCAGTTTCCAACAACATAGCTTTAGTCAGACAAAATGAAAAATTTGTGATGGTGGTTGCTTCCTCCCCCTTTACAGGCTGAGTTAACATTCAAAGACACGACCGAGTCATTTGCATCCAATCCAAATGCTAGAAATTTTCATCCTTAGGATCAAAGTGCATGTCACTGCTTTCATTTGTAACCAAGGAGGATAGTTTCAAAGATGCCAAGACTTTTCACAATAGTTGAAAAAGATATTTGAATTAAAGACACACACACACACACACACACACACATGATTACAAGAATTCATTTCCAATGTTTCTCTACCCATAACTAAAATCATCGGAGAATATTAAAAAAAACCCAGCTTTTGAGTAAGCATAGAAAAGAGAAATGTATACTTCCAAAGTTACTTATGGTCTGGATACAAGAAACTGAAGGTATAAAATCTGCAGTAGAGGAAATAGGTTGAATTTTAGGAAACTGACGGGATGTAAAAAGACCACAGCACAGGGAAAAAACAGAAGGTGGTCATATTAGGCCCCAATAGACATTTAACACAAGCTGAAAGGACTTCAGGCAAAATGGTCTCACTCTTCTAGTCAAGGAACACAAATCAACTTATCTGCATCTTTCTGATCAACTGAAAAATTAACATCATTAATGACTATACAAAATGAACTAATGATGATACTGGTAAAGTGGGTGGTTTGTCAAATCAGTGTTTATTCTAATTATTTTACAGCACCAGAAAAGTACAAATAGATGGTTAAACTGTTCTGTAAATATCTTATCATATTATAATTTTTAAACTATATAAGTTGTGTTAAATGCCTGAAAAGAAAATAAAGAGTGGGAACCCACAAGATGGCTCAGTGGGTGAAAGCTGCTTACAGCCAGGCAGTGGTGGCATACGCTTTTAATCCCAGCATTCGGAAAGCAGAGGTAGGCAGATCTCTGAGTTTGAGGCCAGCCTGGTCTCTTAAGAGCTAGTTCCAGAACAGGCTCAAAGCTACAGAGAAAACCTGTCTTGAAAAACAAACATCCAACCAATCAAAAAAAGCAGCTTGTTATCAAGCCTAGTGACCTAAGTTGGATCTCAGGGTCCCACACAGCAGAAGGAAAGAATCCACTCCAGCCAGCTGTACTCTGACTTCCACATGCACACAAATGCACAGACACAGGAAATTAAGAAAAAATTCAAACAGTAAGCAAGACACATTCTTATGACTAGCCATTTGTAAAACATTTGAAATCCTGAAGGAAAAATGTAAGCACAGAAGCTGACTGGTTAGATTTTTCCCCATCAGAAATGTTATTAACCAAATAACTTCATGAATTACAAGAGCAGCATTCTTGTGTTAAGTGTAACCCGTAAAACCGAATGGAAGAAAAGAGGTAGAAGGAGTACTTAGAAACCAGCAGGGTAGGCTGGCGCAGAGGGAGAGCGAGGCGGATGAGCACTGACAGGGACAAGAGCGAGGGCCAGAGCGAGCAGGACTTTGCAGCTACAGGAAGGGAGTCAGAGGGTTTACACGTACATCTATGTGAACTGTTCTTGGAAATAAAACCCTGCCCACAAGTGGGAAGACTACGCTGTAGGAACAGAAAAGTAGAAACATGTGGCCTCAGGAACTGGTCTCAAGTAAAATGTCCTCGCTCTTGTGCAGTATTCTAACCTGCACATATCCTGGCCTTGATTTTACGGATGGGAGGGGGGGGAAGGGTAAGACATCACCAAGCTGCTGCTGGTCATGAAGTGAGCAGGTCACTGTACACAGAAATAGTGAAATCACTGCCTGCACTTTTACGGAAATGGAAACCCTCCACTTCCCAGACCAGAAAAGGATGTACCGGGTGTGCATTTTCTATACCAGCCAAGGCTTTAAGCATCACGTCTACTGACTATTCCCACGAACCTTGACTGAATAAGCCAGTGAGATCGTGACTGCCAGTGGAAGGCCTTCGGGCACAGCAACTACTAGAACGGTAACTCCAATAATGAAGAACTTCACAAAGTACTGTATGTAGATTGGTGTGCACTCAGCAAGCCACGGTCTCTTCTGGACCCAGAAGGTATCGATCACAAAATATAATACTAGGATGATAACTGTGATGGCAGACATCAGCAGACCTTTAAAGACAGAAAAGCGGCAATTGTTTAAACAGTGCAGACACTACCCACTGCCAACTTATTAGCACTGTAAGGCTATTTTATAACTAGATTAGTTAAGTCTATTTTAATTTTTCTGGGGAACTGTTATCTCCAATTTGTACTTCATTTATCACATCTGGCCCCTGTCAGATTTAAGTTTTGCTTCTAGGTATAATCCTGACTCCAGAGACTAAGAGAGGAGCTTCTGTGGTTCCTTGACAACTTTGTCTTGTCTTTGAAGGCCCAGGTAAAGCAAGAAGCAAATACAAGCCAATAACAGATCAGTGTAGGCTAGTGCTTGCAATGCTCAACGTTCTGAAAGATATGTGAAGGCCGGTCAACTTAGAGTCTCAAAATTTAATTAACTACGTTTAAAAGCATACACATAAAAGTATACTACCTGGATCATTTCCTAATTTACTTTTAATCTATCTTCACTGATGCATTAACTCAGAAAAATAAACTTTATATACTACAAAACATTTGCCCTTCTATTTTATTTAGCCTCTTAAAAATGAATATTAAAACATAAAAGTCTAAATATCTGGGACTAATACCCTATGTAGTAGCTACTAAATGCTATAACCACCTCAAGTCTAAACTTTCCAACAGTAGGAGTCAACACCATGTTTCAGTGATTAATATGCATATGTATTTGCTCTTGGAAATGAGCTTACTGAGTACAGAACACAGGCTGCTTCACCTATCATCCTAACTGCCATCAGATGCTGCTGGCTGCACAGCCCTCAGAATGGATGCTGTCACACAGTCATCTATAAAAGGTGCTGGTGCTGGGCGAGCGAGTGCCACCTCACCCACAGTTTCTCTGCCCCTGAAGGGCAGCAGTCCTAGGTTTCACAGGCACTTTCTAGCGACGGCAGCATTTTAGTGTCTCAGCTTCACAATTACCAGTATTTTCAGGGTAACAAAATTATGTTTACAAAAATGTATTTTTTCATAGCCAGTCAATAGAAGGCTGAGCACAATGTGTGCTAAGAAACTGTTAAAGTTCGATTATTTGTACAAAATCACTTCCCTGACAGTCCTTTTTCAGTACTGACCATAAAAGTTTAGAGACGATTGCAAGGCCTTGTAAATTAAGCAAATTCAGGCACTAATTTTAACTTAATCCCTGATCGACTAGCTCACTGACAGAAGTGCCATAATCACACTATGAGTGTCTATGGTAATCAAAAGGCCCCATATAAAATAAAAAATATTCTTCCAACACCAACATCCTTTACACTTGCCAAGCGCAATTTCCAGTCCTTACTGTGTCAAGAGACCCTCTCAAGTAAGAAAGCACAGATGCACTTCAGAACCAACACCCACTTCTCGGGTCATACCTGCTTTGCCAATCTGAACAGCCAGTTTCGTAAGTTTCCCTTGTAAAACGGACTTTTCTTTTTTTGGCAAATTTGCTTTCTTTTTGTCTTTTTCATCGCCATCTCCTCCCTCTTCACTCTTTAAAGGCTGCATTTCCATGGCTGCACCATCCTGGGCTTTTGCTAGGTTCAGAAAAAACACAATTTTGCTGCATTTAAAGGCATGATTAACATTTTGAAACTTTTTTTTTTTTTTTTTTTTTTTTACAAAGTCTGTTACAGAAAAAAGGCTGAACCATAAACATTCCATGCTCTGTGTATATGTGTAAATGGGAATACCTACACAGAGAGAATAAGGCAACAGTGACATTAACCTGTGGTACTGTTCCAGATTTAAGAATGCCCACATTCAGTGATAGGAATGAGGCATATACAGTCCTTAAATAAAGAACTAAGAATACTAAGTTTCTTTTCATGTGATGCTAGGGATTAGGTCATATCCAAAGACTACAGATCCCTCTCATTAACTTATGATCAAATACAGATTAGACATGATTCCATATATAAAAATATACATATTTATAGACTTTTAAATATAATTTACACTTTACAGATTCTTAGGCATTTTTGCTACCAACTATACAATTATATTTTCTACCAACTACATAATAACATTTCAGGTACGTTAGAACGCTTGAAACCCTTATGTGGAAAGCTACCTAAGCATAGTAGCACAAGTCATAATTAACACCCTCTTAAGACTGTAGAAACAGCATGACTATGGCACTGGCAACAGAGGGCAACCCAAACTAACATTGCTGATGTTCCCTGCCATATGAACCCTAATTTTGGATAAATATAGTACACAGCAGATCTATTTTTGGAGATAATGAAAACAAGCTAACTGTACTTTTACTTTTCTTCAATTTACCTTTGTTGCGATTCTCAATAGCTCCATCTTGTTTCTTATCTGTAGGAACAAAATGGGAATTAAAGCTTTCCAAAAGAAATGAATACGGCCATGCTAAATTATGCAGAGGTAGTTCACATTTCTATAAGGGAATTGTTACACAATGGTGTACAAGTATACAAAAAGAAAACACCAGCTTGTTGACTTGCGTCAATCACTTCCTACATCTTACCACGGGAGAATATTACAAAATAATTTAGGGCAGGCATACTGTATTTCTGCACAAGACTTTATTCTTTTGTAAGTTGTAAGCCCGAATATGGTACAAGAGATTGACAAGCTAAATACAGACCTAACCCTGAGAAAACAGAAAAGGAGAGGATAGAGAGGGAGGGAGGAAGGGAGGGATGCTATAAAAAGAAAACAGGCATACAGGGGAGCTATAGTGGGAATGAGAATGAGAGGATGTAAATGACAGGGAGGCAAGTTAGTAAAAGCAAATATTAATATGCCAGGATGATTACCAGTCAAAGAAACCCCCTAAATTAGCTTAGGATCACAGAATACAGAAAGGTCACGCGTCTGAGGCAATAATCAAGGAGGGGATGGGCAGGTCTACTGTTTGGAAGAAGCAAACCAGCCTGTTTCCTTCCAACTTCACTATCAAGAAGAGCATCTTCAAGCTGGGAAACCTGGAACGAGTACGTCAGGAAAGAACAGAAGCTTGGGACAGATGCAGCGATAGTAAGAGAACACCTAGCTACCGTCAGTGAGCTCAGGTCTGGACAGGAGAAAGCTACATTCTAGGCTGGCAAGCAAATGGACAGGGCATGGAGACAGATGAGCCCGGGCTGTGTCTGACTAGACGACCAAGTAGTCAAGAGAATAGGAGGAGAGTCAGAGGGAAGGAGGAGAGAGAAGCAAAAAGGAAAAAAAGCCAAACAATGGTTTTGATGTTAATTCCTAGGGCTATTCCAGGCTGGACTAATAGAAGCATTTGGAAAAGACACTGGGGGACAGGGCTTATTAGAAACGTTTCTGTAAGGTCAGAAAGATCAGTCATTAACACACTTATTTTTTTTTATAGGATTCAATGATGTTTGACTCCTGTGTATCAGGACAGGAAAAAGCAAAAGGAGTTTGATCACACACTTGCTACCTCATCAAGTTACACACCCTCCACGAGGTCACTTTCCTAGCATAAGAGTAAGACAGATGAAGATGGAGTGTGCAAACCATTCAGCAACCACTGCTACCAGGGTTCAAGAAGACTATGGTGGCTCATTAAGGGCTGCCTGCAGTACTGAAGTAGAGAAATCTAGAACAAGGAGCTAGCTACCCTCAACCTGAGGCACATTTCATCTGTCCCACCCCTGGTGTTGGGAAATGAACACAGAGACTGAGCATGCCATGACGTTCTCTAACACTGAGCTACACTCTCAACCTAAAGAAATTTTCTAATACATTTTACTTAAAATAAGAACTTCACATGAAAATACAACGCAAAAAGAACAAACAAGCCATGAAACTATTAGTAGCTCTGAGGCAAGCCAGGTGCCATGGCTCATGTCTGTAATACTAGTACTTTCAAGCAGGATGACTGCCTCAAGTTCAAGTCAACCTGGGCTACCCACTGAATTCTAGACTAGCCAAAGGCAGAATATGAACCCTGGCTTAAAAATAGTTCATGCAAGCCGGGCGATGGTGGCGCACGCCTTTAATCCCAGCACTCGGGAGGCAGAGGCAGGCAGATCTCTGTGAGTTCGAGACCAGCCCGGTCTACAAGAGCTAGTTCAAGGACAGGCTCTAAAGCCACAGAGAAACCCTGTCTCGAAAAACCAAAAAAAAAAAAAAAAAAAAAAAAAAATAGTTCATGCAAACACGCACCTCTACTGTGGGGCTGATTCTGGGTTCTAGGCTCAGCATGATAAACCACAGCAACAAACTTCCCAAAAACAACAGATTAAAAACAATGATATAGTACGGCAAGCCAGAATTTTAGCCAGGCAATTTTTTTTAGATCTTAAAAGACTCAAGAAACCAAAATATAGGCTAATATCCTAAAGAAAATTAAGTAAATCCAAATGATCACAGGACACTAACTGCTGCCAAGGCAAAGGAGAAGGAGTCCCTGACAGGTCCCTCTGAGTGAGACGGATAGTGCAGAGGACACCAGGAAATGGTACAGGAGGGCATTCTAAGGAGGCATACCCTGAACCTACATTCTGAGATGTCTGTGCGTTTATTCGTTTGCTCTCAGAGCTCTGTGGATAAACTATATGCTATGAAAGTCTGCTGACAGATTTTTTTCTGGAAAGATAGCAGAAACAGTCAAAATGAAAGATCTTGACATTGAATGATAGGTCAGTATGTCAAGACAAGCAGAAAGTGTCAAAGTGCAGCCCTAGTCTGCGTGCAAGCATTCACCATGTACGTACAGAATGGAACACAAGAAAGGCGAAAACCTGAAGATTAAAAACCAAGTGAGAGCAGGAAGGAGAGTTGAATTCATAGTGATGATCACGTGAGCAGAAAAGAAACAGGATGAAGCCCAAACTGAAGTACTACTAAGTGTATGCTGACTCTGTCTCTCCCTGTGGCAGAGGGGCCTGGTGCACTACTGAAAACCCTTAAAGGACCATTTTTGCTACTTGAAAGTGTATCAGGTAATTAACATTACATTACCATATCACAGTCTCATGAAAGAGCTCTATTTCAGGACCAGTCACTGTCATTTCCAAATACCAATTCTTACAGCAAACTACTAGACCTACTCTTCTTTTCTTTTTTCTTCTCATCTTTCTTTTCTTCTTCTTCACCTCCAGCTCCAAGTAAGGTAAAGATAATTCCAGTTTGAGAATTCACACCTACAGCTGTAACCACCATTCTTCCAGAGCCTTCCATTACATGAGTACCTATAACAACAGAGAACTTTGTAAAAAAAAATTGTAGTAGCTTTCCCTCCAACCACCCGACTTCAAATTTCAGTTATTCTGTTTTTTTAATAAACTCAAGATTTAATAAAGCACACTAACATACTGAAAAGCACACTAACATTTTGAATCTTAAACTCTTGTGCTTAAAGCAATCTGCAATCAGTCATGAGGTAAAACTTTTATTACCAAGTGACAAAAGGAAAATGATAATGCATCAAATCCTTGTGTAAAATACCAGATTATAGTACCCATATTTCATAAGATGTAATACAACATATGTTTCTTAAAAAAGCCTATAAGGGAAAAATTAGCACATTGCTTGGAATGTGTGAGTATTCAATGAAGTCAGTATTAGCTATAACCTAAGAATGTAGGGCAGGGGGGTTAGCATCTAAAAAACATCTTTCAAACAGAAATATGCTTATGCTTATTCCACAGCACAAACATGTTCCCATACTCAACCCTAAACCTCTAACACGGGCTTTCAACTCACCTTGCCAACGTTACTGACAGCTCCCTAGCTTGTTCCTTTGCCTCCCTAGTTCATTCCCGTGTTTTAGTATTCCTACAGCGTAACATCCTCTTAGGGTACAGTAATCTCGGACTCTAAACACTGCCTACTGGATCAAGCCCTGTATTTTCATCTGAGACCAACCAATCTTCTCAATTTTCTTGACTACAACTCTAACATAAAATTCCAATCCAGACAGCGAGGAACATAGATAGGAACAAAATATTTCAGACCATGTCGCTCACAACAATTTTTCAAGTTGACAAACATTATTATAATTTTCTAGAAATTTGTCTAAAGTTATACAAGTATCAAGAACAAGGCAAATATCCAATTTAGTACTGTCAGAAGATAACAGATACTTAGGGCAACCAATTTCCTTAATACTCTCCAGTTCCCCCACCATCTTACACACCAAGGCGGGGTGGGTTACCTGTTAAATAAGACTGTGAAGTCCATGTGTGCACTCCAGTCACTAGGATTCACATTTGGCTACAAATTATTGGGTAAATTATCCAAAGTGAACTTTTGAGGCCTTTGGTTTGTTATTGCTAAGAAACCAAACAAGAAAACACATCCTACATTCTTAGTGTTTTACTAATTACTGCATTTGTTGTCAGTGAAAATAAAAGACAAGCATAGGAAATTCAGCAGGATAATATTTAGAAGTATGTATAAAAGACAACTTCTTTGAACAATTCTGGGTTTCTTCAGATTTGTTTTTGTGCTCTGTTTTCCCTTAGTCCAAATCTGCTCAAATGTTAGCAGTGACCATGCTCAAGAAAAGTAAACAGTTTTTCTTCAGGTCCTATCCCACCACTAACCGAACACTGCTTTTAAAAATCTAAATTTAAGAAGCCAAGAACAGCAGTGAGAGATGGCATCATGAGAGTAAATTTAAAAATAAATGCATGTCATGGTTTTGGTACATTTTTGGAATAGGGAAATAAATGCAGAGAAACTTTCCCACCCGTACTGTGATAAGGGACTGTACAAAGTTATTTCAGTCTTTCCTTGAACATGGAAATTTATAGTTCTCTTGGTATCTTGGCATGTTAGGAAAGCAAGTGTATGTAGTTTACCAGTCATCTTTGTCAGACGACCAGAGCTAAGCACTAGGTAAATGAACTACACATACAAAGCAGTCCATAAGGCGTGTATATTAAAAGGCAGCACAAGGCTATCTCTGTTGACCCAATATAATAATAACCAAGGAGTCTTCAGTGATAGGACTGGGACTCTCCTGTTCCCTTTGGAAGATTATGGGTCTTACCTCATTAACACTGATTTTAGCTTCTTAGAAACATGGCAGAGCAGTAGTAAAATGAGTACACGTTACTTACAGACATTATTCTTATACAAATGATGATATGCATCCTCGGTATGAATTGTAAGGACATCAATACAAATACTCAAATAGGATTAACACTCTAAGTGGCTAGAATACTGACAAACAGCATACAAACATTGAAGGTTTTTTGTTTGTTTCTTGTGTTTGTTTGTTTTTCCTGAGACAGCTTTGGAGCCTGTCTTGGAACTAGCTCTTGTAGACCAGGCTGGCCTCAAACTCAAAGAAATCTACCTGCCTCTGCCTCCCAAGGGCTGGGATTAAAGGTGTGTGCCATCACTGGCCCAAAATCTTGAATTTTTTTTTGATAAGACATTCCAATGTTATAATTAACACCTATTCTTTTCAAAAATGAATGCATAGTTACTCTTGATTACTATTTTTTATTTTGCAGTAAGCTTTTTCATCATAATTACAAATTTTAAAAAGATAATGGTTAATTTTAGGTTCTGCTCTGAAGTTGTAATTAGAACTTAACTTCTGAAGGTATTATATGTATGTTTGACTTTGGTTCAATAAAGTCATGTTCAATCTATTAAAATATAAAGCTAACAAAGGCCTGAAAAAATACAAATACAGCTGCTATTAAAGTTATTAACTATCAAATCAGCAGAAACCTTCAATTTATAGACATTACCACTCTATGAACATTTGATAACAGAAGACAAATAGGTTAACATTTGGCCCAAGTCCAATATTAAAAGTTAATCTAACACTATAGCTCTGACAAGTAATTTCATAAATGTTTTAAAGATATTTTAAGGTTAAAAGTAGGGAATCTCAGAAATTTAAATTAAAAAACTGAGCATTCTTTTAGAGACAATCTGAGGCATTCTGGTTTCTTTTCATTTAGTGTTTTGGTAGCAGCTTGCAGTTGTTTTCATCGTCCTTTCAATTTCCATCCCAAAGAGCCTTAGTCATGCTATTACTCTTGCGAATGACAGTGTCCTGAGTAGACACGTCCACCTTCCTTTCCAGCAGTCCCCACACCTATGCCGATCCTGCTTCTCCGTTCCTATAACGTGTAAATTCAGACTTATTTCCGACTGTACATGTGACTGTCACGCGAGTGTTCCTACTGTCAATTACTCATATAACCTGACATAAACAGTTTACACTTCAGACAAATTATCTAACAGTTCAGTGATGTAGTTGATTACATAAACTTCAGACAGTGCATTTTTGTCTTAAACCTATAGTCATTCTTTAATATTTGACTTTAATAGACAAATATAACAAACAGAATAAATGTGATATAGAAAAAGTTTAATAGATCATTAGACTTATAGTGGAGATTTGTCATTAACACCAAATTTCTTTACCTTTTGGATTTTATTCCCATTTATGAAATATACTGTGTATTCCAAGATCTGCATTTTACCTGTCATTGCTTAAAAATCTTCATAGATTCTGAAGTTAATGTTTTCTTGGCTTTTAGTAAAATACTCAAGTTTATAAATTCATACCCGACAGAAGTAAGGGATCCTTATCTAGAGACTTCTTAACATGATCAGATTCACCAGTCAATGAACTCTCATCGATTTTCAGGTCATTGCCTTGAATCAGTATGCCGTCAGCCGGAAGAAGATCACCTGAAACAGAAGGCAGTGATATGCTGAGCCGTCCACAAATTCAGACAGCTTTGCATCTCACAGGTGGATGCAGTGCCTTGCACGGCTTACCATACTTCACTTGGGCAATGTCTCCGACAGTAATGTCAGCTACTGGTATCTGGATGACTTGACTGCCCCGGATGACGGTGAACTTTTGTTCCTGCTCGATTCGACTTTGCAAACCTCGGAACTGTTTCTCCTTACTCCAGTCATTGAAAGCTGTCACTAACACCACACACACCACCGACAGGAGGATCGCAGCTCCTTCAATCCACCCGGTTTCACCTTCACCTTCTTCTTCACCGACAGAGACTTCTCCACAAACTATTTGCAAAGAAACAAAATGGCAATTTCAAAAACCCAGTGACTACTTTCAGGTTTTTTACTTCATCAATTTTACGCAGAGCTTTGAGCACCACTGAACTCAACCCCTCTACAAAGGGGCCTCCAGGAAGTTCCAGGCATGCGTCTGCGATATGTACGGCTTTATCCCAGGTAGACCCAATGAAGTCAACATTTCAACTTCCACAATTTCAGCTTTCTATTGCCTGTCAGCCATGTCCACACTAAAGTCTGTGTGAAGTCTAAAGTGTGCACACCGTTAATTCTACAGAGCTTTGTTGCTGAGACTGCCAAGGACCATCCGAGTCTTCAGCAATGCCTAAGGCTGTGGTGCTGGGAGGGCTGCTGTGACACTGATGCTGGCTGCTCACTCATCAGGGTGGTGGTGGCTGAAAAAAAGACATGATGACCAATACCTTTTATTTGACTTTAAAAGGCAGGGTCTCTGTGTGTGGCTCTGGTTGACCTGGAACTGATTATGCAGACCAGGCTGAGCCCAAACCCACAGAGTTCCGGCTTTTACTTCTGCCTTACTGGTGCAGGCATTAAAGGTTGTATTTAGGAATATGTACATATGTATATGCATATATGCACGTGACAATTAATGAAAAAAAGAGGACAAGGATGGGTATTTGAAAGGGCCTGGAGAGGAGAAAAGGAAAGGAGGAAAGGACGTTAAATAGTTATAATCTTCCAGAATAAAACCAAGGATGAGGCTTGCCATTTTGTAAGGGTTTCCTGGAGCATTTAAGGCTGTCTGGTACCATTTTATCAGCAGTAGAAGAGTCACTTTTAAAGCTGAAATCAAGCCTCCCATACATGATCACTAGATATATACAATATCTAAATCCACAAGCCAATTCCACCTCAAGATGCCATTTTCTTTGCTCATCTGTAAGCAGCAACCGAGTCACATCTTCAGGCTGGTGGTCCTAAGTTAGTGCAGTCTACCCTGTTACTTCCTCTCCTGTGGTTAAGGACCCCTCGGAGTTATCCATGATGCTAGAATCAACATCTTCCAAGTCTGCTACTGTTGACGCTTTCCTCCATGAACCATGATGTTCTTTACGGCATCTTAGCTGATGAATTCTTTCCTTAGATTTTCAGTTTACCTTTCCTTTGTCAAATTACCTAGGAAATGCGTTTCTTAAATAAAGATACCCAAAAGAAAATTACTTCCTGAGCCCATAGGCTATAGAACAGATGATGAGCAAGCAGATGTACAAACATTCATTTTACCATACACCTTCACTGGGGCTCTTGAGTGAACAGGTGCATTGTTATTGAGCAATAGAATATATAAAACATAATACATTAATATATAATTATATATAATTTAAGTATATAGTATTTTAAGTATATATAGTCAAAAAAATGGATATCTATCCAATTTATTAATGACTTTATTGCTACAAACTGTCAATGATCATCCAAGTGTTCAATAGCTCCTTTTATCGTGGTGGTTGCTGAGCTGTGGAAAGCTGACTTTCATCCATGTATAGATCCGTAAGCATAGGGAACCTCAACAGTGGGCTTGTTGGAATAGATGCACCATGAGCCAGGCTTTGCTTACAGAGCACAGGCAGAGTAGGCAGAATGAGCACTGGCATTAACCTTTAGCAGGAATGAGCCTGAGCTTGGAAGCCAGGCACTGAAATCTTCTCTAACAGCCAACCCTCTGGTATTTTCTTCCCAGACAAGGCTGTTCCATTCACACTGACAGTCTTGTAGAGCCATGCTCCTTAGTGCCATCAACTTCATCTTCTGACAGCACGCTTCAGCATCTGCATTGGTACCAGACCCTCAGGCTGGGATGAACTGAGAAGGGCCCTTTATTTAAGCCTCATGAACCAACCTCAGTGAGCTTCCAAGTTTTCTTCTGCAGCTTCCTTTCTTTTCTTAGTCCTCAAAGAATTAAGAATCAGGGCCTTGCTCTGGATTACATGTCGTCTGACAGGAATGCTGTGGCTGGCTTCATCTTCTACCCAGATGATTAAACTTTCTCTGTATCAGCACTAAAGCTGTTTTCCTTGGTTACCATTCGTGTTCACTAGAGTAACACTGTGCAGTTTCCCATAAGAAATTTCCCTTTGCACTTAAAATGTGGCTGTTTAGCATGAGAGGCTATCTGTTATTCTTACAGAAGGCAGACAAGATATAAGTAAAAAGCTAAAGGTGATGTACACCCGGCAAATCATTCTCAGTTTTACTACAGTGTGGTCACAGCTTGGCTTCTGTAGCATGCAGTTAAGCCGATTGATACTTGTCTGTTCAACCACATGAACCTACTGTGGCAGACACTACTTTAGGAAACCAAGGTAGTTAGGGAGTGAAGAAATACCGAGTTTCAGGTAAGGCATCAATAATTAAACATTCATAAGTTCATGGCAAAAACATAACATGGTTGTATATTGCAAAATAAAGTGAGGCCGAATGAGCAGAGAAAGTTGGTCTAAGATGCCCACGACAGGTCAAATGGTCATCAGGGACCACCAGCATATAGATGGAAGGAAAGAGAATTCCAGGGGGAGACTGAAGTCAGTAGGAATTGTTGAAAAGCAGAAAGGTAAAGGACCTGGCCCTTCCTTGTTCGTTGGGGCTATAATCTAATCTAGTCTAAGACTGAGTCAGTGGTCCATGTCAATCCTCTGAAAAATGAAGAAGAGATACACATACAGAGAGTCTTGTTTGCTTTTGTGTTTCAGCTCCATAGCCCATGCAGGCTTCAAGCTCCCCATCTTCCTGCTCAGTCTCCCACGCACTGGGTTACAGGTATGTGCTACCATGCTGCCACTGACAACAGCCACTGACAACACCCTTTCCTGAAACTCAGCTTTGGACGCTTACAAATTCACCAGAAGGGATCTATTCTTTGGAATACTACATAAGATTATGCTCTCTGAGCTGAACCAAAACACGTCTGAAGCTACTGGTTGGACAAGCTGAGAAGAAAACCAAAACTAAAAATGAGAAAATAAACAACTGCAGAAATGATTAAGCGTATTCCAGAAGTGTGCAGAGACCGAAGGAAGAACCTGGCATGTGAGGCTACTGGGCGATTATCAGTCTTGGAGAGGAACATGTGGGACGCTGGAGGAAGAAAGGATAAGCGTAAGACCCACTTGGGATGAAGTTAATAATCACAAAAAATATTTTGGAAGTTATCAAAACTCAGCTTTCAGTGGGCACAAAGCATTCAGTTATCGGAATTTGCATTTTAATTATTTTCAGGCTGAAGAAATGACCATGTCCCTGGGTACAATAACCAATTCAGAATTTACATATGTAAAGAGACCGCATACACATTAGAGACTAACTCTGAATTAGATCATGTCTGGATTCAAAAACACATAAAAGCTGTGATAATTAGAATGCAATGGCCCCCATAAGCTCATAGGAGTGGCGCCATTAGGAAGTGAGGCCTTACTAGAAGAAGTATGTCATGCAGAGGTGGGATCTGAGGTCTCATAAATGCCCAAGACAAATCCAGTGTCTCAGTTCACTTCTCGTTGCCTTTGGACCAAGATGTAGAACTCTTAGCATCTTTTCTAGCACCATGTCTACTGCATGCCATCATGTCCCACCATGATGATAATGGATTGAACCTATGAACTGCAAGTCACCCCAATTAAATGTTTTCTTTTGTAAGAGTTGCCATGGTCATGGTGTCTCTACACGGCAATAGAAACCCTGAGACAAAGGTCGAAATACCATGTCGAACACTTTCAGTAATCTGGAAATGAGCAAAATATTATCCAAACGAAGCACCTGCATGAATTTCCATTTCATTTATTAAAAATATAAAAACAGAAGATGGTATTACCATTTCTTTCTTTCTTTCCTTCTTTTTTTATTTGGTATTACCATTTCAACAAAGCTTCTTTGTAACTGACAGAAAGGACCAAGAACCAATGAAGACTTGGTAAGCATGTTTTTTTTTTCACTATAACCTCTTCCCAGTAAAAATAAAGACCAAAATTAAGTTCAAGAATTCTTAGTTATTACTACAGAAGAAAAACAACAATGTAATCTTTATCCCTTTATTTTTCCAATTTCTACTTTTGAAATTATAGCTTTTAAAAATACAGTTGCAAATATACATATTAAATTCACTACTCAGAGGTATGGGTTCAAATTTTTCCTAAAAGAGTAACTATAAAAGATTAGAGATAATATAAAAGAGGTTAAGAGAAAGGAATTATGAAACAATTATGTAATTATCAGTTTTAACTGAAACACATATTTATGACTAAACTATTGAGTGTTTCAAAGAAAACATGAAACAACAACATATTTCATTTCATATATGGCTCCACATTACCCAAGATCACATGATCTTTGAACAGAGAGCAGTACAGTATCCCTAGAAACTAAGACTTTTTCTGGCTGGTGACCACTGCAAACCTTTTAGAAGCAATAGGGGCAAAGAAAGTAATCCAAGATCAAAGGTGTAAAAAGTTTAATGCTTTCAATTTAGTAAAATGCAAATACATTTTACTAAAAGTGCTCCCCTGGAAATATATTCAAGTGAGAGATACGAAGTCTACATTCCACCTACATCTACCTCAAGGTAGTTATTTCACTTAAAATTTCCTTATTTAATAACCTGTTAAAAATTATTTCATCAAGGATCAATCACATTACATGGGACATGACCCACTGAATACAGACACACGAGATCTCAGCTCTAGTTCAGTCAGTAATAAAAGGCATACTAAAATAAGAAATGCCAAGTGAGTGTGGCAGCATGTGTCTGCATTGGAGGTTAAATGGGAAAGAAGGCAAGCTTGACGTCAGTCTGAGCTACATGAGCTTCTTTTCATTATTTCATTCAAAATTTTTTATGTAGAGATGGGGGATGTTAATGACTTTCCATAGAAATGCTACCTATACCAATTTGCAATAGTCTTATATTCTAAATTTCATTAACAAAATATTTAGCTTGATGAGGACAGTAAAAAAAAAATGGCTATATTTAAGTCAATGGAATATTTTTATATGGGTATGCATATATGCTTGTGTGCATGTTTGTGTTTAGGCCAGGTGTTCGCCTTACTTTTTAGACAATGTCTTTCATTGTACTTGGAGCGCACTGATTCTGCTAGGCTGGCTGACCCACGGGCTCCAGGAATCATCCTGTCTTGTCTTTTAACAGTGTGTGCCTGATTTTTATACATACTTTCCCAACTGAGCCATCTCCTTTGCCCTAATGTAAGAATTTGACTCATATATTCCCTGAGAAATAATTAGCACAATCAAGTTAATTAATACTTTTAAACATTTCCACTTTAATTTAGCACATAGGGAATAGCTATACTCTAACTCACATAACCAAAAGTTCTTTGAGTCAGTCCTCAAGAGCAAGAGTAAAGGGTCCGCTTGAGACAAAAAAGTCTGAGAATCACTGACATCAGATACTAGTGACTCAAGAATTATATATATATGGCACATACTGTATTTCATTGCCAAACAGTATTAGTTAGAAATGCTGTTAATGTAGATTTCTTTAAAGTCACTATGTTTCGATATGAAAAAGTGTCGGGATGACAGCATACGGGTAGCACACATACAACTCTTAAAAATAGAACAAAGTGCAACTACCAAGTAACTCTCTACCATGGGACAAAAGCCTAGGTTTCATCGACTAGTTCTACTGGATTCTGAAAAGGCTTTAGGATAACTAGATTGTCATCTCAGATGTATTAAGCAGAACTTCTAAGACATCTGAGGAGACACTTGACCTAGACTTTGCTCATAATAAACTTCATGCCAGTAAAAATAAAAATTTCCTTATAGTCTTGGAAAAAACTGCTAGTAAATTTTTTGTATTAATTTTAACTAAAATCTAGAATATCAATTTTCAATATTTTATAATAAAGGTTGGGTAATGGAAAACTGAAAAATTCAGTTGTATGTTTTAAGACATGCAAAAAGCCTGCACACACTCAAACAGATGACTACACACAGGCAAATATAAACATTTTAGAATCTGGAAGGATTCTGAGGTATTTTACAGTAAATTATTATTTCCTTCTGATAACCTTGTCTTCAATTTTTTTTCCACAAACAAAACAAACCGCACACTAATTGCTTAAATAAAATTTTATTTGGTTTTTGCCTAAATACTGACAAATATATTATCAAAATATCTTCTTACCTGCACCAGTGATTCTGATGCAGGGACAATTTTATGTCCCTATGAGACAGATTACAAAACCTGGATATATTTTTGGTGCCTTAAGTGGAAGAATGGTCCAGAATAGTAAGAACTGTTCAAATTTTAACAATACTGTTGCTCAGAATTTCTGCCCTACACTGTTTAAGATTTATGGGCATATTCTGTGACCAACTTCCTTAAAAATCAGTAAGACACATGTGTTCACACAAGTCCTAAGCACACCTTTGTAAAATTTCTTTTGTATTTTACCTAGCCAACTTCTAGAGCTAGCAATTTTTAAAATTAAACTGATCATAGTACAGAAAGTGCAAGAAAGAAGCTTTCACAAACAAAACATTCTGAAATCAGTCCTTTGATGTCAAATACTGTGGAATGACTTGAATGTAGTATCCAAAATCCAGGCTAGATTCTCCAGGATACAGCGTACAGTAATGCTAATACCCATTATAATAAAGCCTTTTAGAAGGCAAACAAGAAATTGAAAGATCACATGAGAAGCACAAAAAGAGCTGGACAGACATAGAAGCTGATAGGCATCTCCTATGCTAGATCTCCTCATGGGTCACAATGTCCCCCACAGACTCAACCTTCAAGAATCCAAAACACTCAACTATCTGGAACTTTTTCAGCACAGACACAATGCCACAGTGGAAAACTCTAGCCAGGAAATTGTGCAGATAATTCTTTAAAATACTGTATAAAATATCTTTAGGCACATATGTCTGAATCATAAATACATGTGGCATTTAGAGAGGTCCTTTCTTCAAGAAGTTCATTATGTATTTTGCAAATACTCCCCAATCCAAAGACATGAAGTTTAACACCTTGATCTCATGCATTTGAGTATAAGGGAAAAATAATACCTTCGTCTCAAGTACTGCACTAAACCTGTGTGGAAGCATTTCTATATAAAACAAAATCAAAATTTAAAAACCTGAACCCTCATATCAGGCTGTATCATACACGTGTAGTGCCCAGATGTCTAACTCTGTTTACACACGACACATGCATGGAAAAACAATTAAACTGTGATTCCCTATATGACGCAGGCAACACTGAAACTCATGAGTTACTGTGAAAATCATTTGGGATAACATATTTGAAGTGCTTAGAACAGAGCCTAGCACACAGCATCAATAAGTGTTCCCTGGCTTTATTATTATTATTACTTATCACATATTAAGCAAATTCAGTGAACTAGCATCACACAAAACAAATCCCCCTCCCCCCCCATTTACTTACGTGCATTATCCCCTTCCGGAGGTTGATAAAAAGAAAGGCCCAATGATACTATGGCTGCAATTTCTAGTATAATTAAAGTTACATCTTGTAATGCTTCCCATACTAATTGGAGAAAGGTTTTTGGCTTCTTAGGAGGTATAAAGTTCTTTCCAAACACTGTTTCTCTTCTTTCTAAATCTGCAGGGTTTCCACTTAAACCTGATAAAAAAGAAACAAATTTGGGTGAAGTCTGACAACTCTAAAGTGAAGGTATCTACTCTTTCCAAGCATACTAATTTGTTACACTTTAGACTGATTCACAGGCCCATAGCAGAACGCTTCCTTGTGCTCTTTAGTCTAAACACACAGTTATGTCAATGAGAAACACACAGAGCTTTCCTTGAAGCATACATTTTAAGTAGCTAACCTAAGAGTGGATCACTTGGGCTGGGATGAAGCTCAGTGATAGAATGCCTGCAGCATGTGGAAAGGGTTTGATCTCAGCACTGCAAAAACACCTTTTAAAATAGCTTAAAAACTCCACTTTCACTTTCTTAGCTGCTTATTTTGACCATCCTTCTTATAGACACCAAGATCCCAGAACCTATTATGACAATCTGATAGGTTTTTTTCATGTTAATATATATATATATATATATATATATATATATATATATATATATATATATATATCTCACACACACACACACACGGCAGATTTCCTTTAGGTACTGAATGTTGGCTAGCTAATCAGCAAAACATTTTTTTAAATTTACTTTTTAAACTTTTTTTTAGCTTATTTATGAAAGGCAGCAACAAAGCGAGCGAGAAAGGCCCGCATTACTAGAAGGTTTGTGTCTTCAGTGTCTCAGTTCATCTCAATGCCTAGGTAAGCGGAAAGCTGAAGAGACATCAGACTGCACCGCTAGAACAAGAGACAAACATACAAATCCAGTATCACGATTGACTTCATTGAATGTACCAAAAGAAGATTTGAGAATGTTCTTGCCAGTAACTGTAACATGGACACACTGTGACTTGATGCCAAATCAACCAACACCTTCCAGCACTCTAACCTTAAAGATGGAGTCACCAGAACAGAAAGAGAAGACGGCAGTAATAACGGTGACGCTGGCGTCTGGGTAACTGCCTAGTCGTGTCAGTTACCGCACGTTGAGGAGGAAGGAGGATGAGTTCTAGTCTGTCCTGTGCTGGTCTCCACTAGCTAAGAAATGTTTATAAATATGTTTTTTTAAACTCATACTGAATGGAGATTATCACTGATCATAAAATTAACATCTGATTAGTTTAAATATTACCATCATAACTATAAAACATTAGGTCAAATCTATCTTTTAGTAGCTACAGATAATGTTTTATGTTAACACTGAAAAGTCACAAAGTTAAAGAAAGCAAAATGAAAAGGAGGCAGCTCTAAGGATTTCTGATTCTTCTAAACATCATACATGGTTAGGTGGGCTATGGTGGGTCACGCCTTTAATCCAGGCACCTGGGAGACAGAGATAGTGGAGCTCTGGGAGTTCAAGGCCAGCCTGGTCTACAAAGAGAGTTCCAGGACAGTCTGAGCTGTCACACAAAGAAACTCTGTCCTGAAAACTCACTCCCACAAAAACCATCATATATGGTTAACCATATGCTTACACTCCTCAACAATGAAGTTGCTGGGGAATCAGAAGACCTAAGATACAAGTCCCATACTGAAATCTTGTGTCACTTTGCCTCTCCTGGGCTGCGGGAGTGGGGGATAGGGGTAGGGGAAGCAGTACTCTTTGTTGGAATAACTTACAAGGTTGTTTTAAAGACAAGGAGAGGGCATTAAGTTTGTAAACCATAAATTACAGGGTAGTTTATTATGTAGAGAGAAGACAGGTTACAAATTTGAGTACTACTAAGTTTCAAGCCCATTTGGAATAAAATCTTTAATTTTATAGATTCAATAATCTTAATATCATGAAGTGAAGTTTTATGAATTGCCCAAATTTACTGATCATTAACTACTTACAGATACTGTTCCACATGCTGGGGGGGCCAGTTCTACACTCAGCAAGTGTAAATTAAATTGGAGAGAGAGATAAACACAAAGTTAAAATTATGAAATTTAAGATACCTATAATTCAGTGAAAATGGTTTTTAAAAGGCCACCAGAATTCTCTCAGTGGACATTAGCCTTTCTAAGAAACCAGCATGTAAATGAGTCTGAATGATGAAGAGTCAACCATGAGAAGACCAGAACAAAGCACTTCCAGTAGCATAAATGCAAAGACAGAGATCAAAGCAAAGTTACAAGATTTAGTTAGGAACCAGAAAGCAAACCATTGGGCTAAGGTTCAGTGATCAAGGAGGAAAGAAAGAATGGGTCAAAAAGAAAGAAAGGGAAAAAAAAAAAAAAAAAAGACCCAGAGCTCAGGTCACGGGGGAGTTCACGAAGACTGTTTATTACTCACTTTAACTGGGATGGAAACTAGCTGAAGGTTTTAAGGCAGGGAAGTGATAACTGGTGTGCAATCAGAAAGGTCATTTACACTGCCATGTTGGAGTGCTCCAGGGGAAAGACCAGTGAGGCTGTGGTACAGAGAGACAAAAGTGCTTGATTCTGGGTTTTGGATGCAGAGGCTGAGAGGAGTAACTGGATCTGCCAGGTACTTGGAAAGAGATCAGACAAGATGAGGAATGATTGGATGCGGGATGAAAGGGAGTGAGAAGAATAACGAATGGTATCTAGAGCTAACTTTTAACATTTCTTTTCTTCTTTTTTTTTTTTGCACATGAACTTGAATGGGGGTGGTTTAATGGAATGTTTGAAGCTGGTGGGTTTAACTGAAAAACAGCTAATGTGTGTGTGCATGTGAGTGGGTGGTGGTTATTTACCAAGTAGGGCAGGCCTGGGGAACTGCTGGGCTAGTTAAAGGGGAAGGAGGAATTAATAGTTCTGTTTTGTAGATGTGAGCAATCAAGTGGCTGTATCTAGTAAGCAGACTGCTAGTCCCAATCATAATTTCTGTGCAAAGTTTGAAACAGAGGGTTAGCAACACACAAGGATTCTGGAGACACTGGCTCCATAAGAGCTTCCTGAAAGACAGAATAAGCGGGCAGGAAGGGTAAAATGAAGTGTACAGGGGAAGGATGCACACCAAGACATACCCCAGGGCAGAAGGAAGCATGTTTGAGCAGTACTAAAGGTTTCCATAAGAAAAAGGTTTAAAAGATGATGCTGATGTGATATGAGAAGGCACAGTAAGATAAAGGCAGAAAACTATTTTCTTTCATCAGACAAAAGACAATGACCTTGATTAAGAACCTTCCTGTAGCAAAGTGTGGAAGAAAGTTTGACTAGAAGGAACTGAACAGACAATAATAATGAGCAATAATAATAATAATGCCCCCTCCCCATTATGATACAATGGGGAGAAATATACTGGAAAAATGACTTAAAGTGTGTATTATTTGTATTTTGTATTTTCAAGGGGGGTGGTGATATTAAAGCAAGCTATCTACCAAAGAAAATGAGAAAAAGTGAGTAGATGACAGAAGTGACACAGGAAATCATGATTATCATTAAAGTAAGACCTGTGATGAGGAAAGAAGGGGTGGAATTCAGGCTCAGGGGATCAGTCTGACAGATCAGGAAGATGCTGCCACTTCAGGAAGAGTACAGTGGGTGATGAAACTTCTTGGCCTTAGTTTTTAAACCACAGAAGTAACAAATTATTAAAAATAACATCAATAAATACAATAAAAACTCTGCTGAGTTTCATGAGCTTGACAGATTAGAGCACAGTGGCAACCAGGTCAAGGTCAAGCACAGGATTGATCTTCTAATAGCACAGTTAGCTTCATAAAGAAAAATACAACCACAACTCATACAAAACAGCACCAAAATTAAATACTTTACAAGTCTGTATCCATCAAGGTAGGGAGTAAAAGTAGCCTTAGAATTGATCCTAAGAACAGACAAATATAGATCATCAGTACTATCCACCTGACACTTCAATGGAGAGACAGAACAAAATTCAATTATATCAAACCACTTATATCAAGAAAATACGGCATCTCAACAGCTGATTCCACATTACGAAAGGGGGAAGTTTGTTGCAGTGTTTGAAGCAGGTGGGTTTAGCTGAAAATCAGGGCTAAAACATTCCACATACAACCAGAAACTGTGACTATGGATGCATATATGTGTACATATACACATATGGGATTGTGGGAAGGCTACAGTGAAGGTGACTACCCTATGTGGGAGGGAAGGATGCAGACTAAAAAGTACATGGAAATGTGTTCCTTGTTTCAGTTTTGAAAGAGGAGGTGATTCCTCACCTGCCCTCAAACTATAGTCAGATTTAGTATTCTTTCTCATATAGTACATGCGCTAGGTATGATGGAAAGGTACTGAACATACAAGAGATGTGTCAGGCAGGATGCCTTTCCTGGCTCTTGACCTTAACGAACTCAGTTTGGTAGGGGTGACTAATAAGCAACCACCCAGACACACCCAGTATATGACAAATTAGATGGCAGTGGAGGACATACTACGGGAATCCATGTGGGGAAACGAATCCAAACAACATTTGCTGTTTCCAACATGAAGAATCAGAAACGGGAAAGGGGGATCAACCTAGCAAGGTCAGGTAGAACAGATCACGAGGAGAGCTGCAGGTCTCCCCTGAGAAGTCTAAGTGTCCTACAAAAGGAATGAGAAACTATTCGGCTTTACGAGAACAAATGACAGTGTATGGAAGAGGCACCAATTACGACCCTAACTGAATTTTCATACGACAAGACTCCCACCCACAGGGTAAACTGCTGACAGCAGGGAAGGAGACCCTGTTTGTAAAGAGAAAGTTAGGAGTTAGAATTCTCAAGACTTAAGACCACTTGAGGATGGGGGGAAAAGTTTCACATCAAAGTCAAAGTAGCAACATGGGTAACAGTTTCAGCAAAAAGGTTTGAAGAGTTTCCATAAACTGAGATATGGGGAAAGGATGAGGAATTGGGGCTTCCTGGGTTGGAACTGCTAACATGGGAACCACCAGCACCCAGATGATGGCTCGTGAAGTCCAAGGTAACAGCAATGGATGGCATTGTCCAGAAGCACCAATCACCAGAAACCTGCAGAACAGTAACAGCCTAGGAAAGAACAGGAGGGGAACAACAACGTCTAATAGCAAGAAGAACTCCAGGAATATGTTGGGGAGACGGAGAGGGAGTATTTGAAAAGGAATTCAATCTACTGTTACCTAAAACTTAAACTTGGAAGCACAACAGACAACCAAGCACATTCTACTTCAGGCTCACGTTATGACTTTTAAAATTATATCCATGCTACTAGATGGAGAACTAGTTTAAACAACCTTTAAAAAATCTATAAGAAACAAAAACAAGTGACCAGCGCAGGCACCAAAATAACATGTAATTTTCTACTAAAGTGTCAATACATTTCTAGGACAAGGTCATGCAGGATCACAGAACTCACAAGCATAAAACCATACATGCTAGCACACCGTGACCATACAAACACTGGCTGAACGTCTGTACTAATCTGTAAAGTCAAGCACAAACCATGGGACATCAGAGCATTTTTGTACTAGCCTGTTAAGTCAATAGTGATTTATCCCTAGGGGAAGGTCAATTTTCTCAAAGAGTTAAAATATATCACAACACGGAGACACGTTCAAAGTCCAGCAGTACAAGCGACTTACATCTAGGGAGTGCAAACATAAACTGTCACTTAAAACATGGAAACTAGGCAACCAGCGACAATGGCTATTGATCCTATCCTGCTTCCCAACGTATCCCTCGTTTGTTGCTCTGTATAGTCATCTTTTGCCTCCTTTGTTGTTGTTGGTTTTTTTTTTTTTAGCCCCTCTTTTACCTAATCTCGACAATCGTTATTGTTGACTTTCCCCTTTGTGGTGCAAGAAGCCATGCTTATTAACTCAGCATCTGTCTTTAATTTTGATGACTTCACTGTTCTGCTACTGCGTTTAGTGTGGTGTCACTGCACGACAAATACGGCACTGGAGCTAGAGGCCTGCATTCCCGAACTTACAGCAGCCTACTCTGCCATCCAATGTAGAGCACAAGCCAGACAGCACAGGGTTAAAGCAGAGAAGACAGGGAAGCACCTGTGAAAAAACTAAAGGACTGAGAAACTAGAGTATGCATGAGAGAGTCAATACAGGAAAATACAACACAAGAGAAAAATAGATTAAAATAATCTTATGCGTTAGGATGTTAGATTGTTCTGACATAAAACTACACTGAGATACATGCTTGCTCTAAAAGAGGTAAAAGATATCATAAAAATATGACATTTCAAGTCTCAACTTCATTTTACCCTGAACTTTTAATTTCAATCCCCTCAAGAATTATGATGGTTAATCAAAAAAGATGGAAAAAACCTCAGTAGGCTCAAACATGTTCTACTGGTCAACACATTAGTCATATTCTTGAGAACAGGTTCAAACAGTCCATTTTTAGAGGACACGTGGTAAGTTAGTGGGACAAATGAGGAAGTAACACAGCTGCCTGGATAGGAAGGACATCTTTTTAAAGGATGTAGTACTGAAACCACAGCCTGGATCGTGAACACTTCCCTGAGGCCGTTCACTCACCTCCCCACCACCAAGTACTAAGTGAAAGAGTACCCCTGCCATGAAATCTTGCTAATCATTACTGCTTCCTTATACCCCAAAGCCAAAGGGCCAAGGAATCATGATAAGAATCCTTAAAACTCGAGCCAAAATGAACCTTTCTTCCTTTCGGTGTTGACTACCTCAAATATTTTGTCATTGACAGCAAGTTGACACATGAAACCATTTATCTATCACATAACTCCAAAAATAAGTTTGTTTTTCCACTGGGGGAAAATCTACTAAGAAGAGAACAAAGGCTTCTCTTTCTCAGTATCTCAGCTCTAGTATAAGTTATACGAATTGAACTTTGATAGAAAGCAGTACACTGTGTCAGCTAAAGCATCTATTCAGAATGAGACCACAGCTAAAATGACCTTGGGCTTTTGATCTTTTTTGTGTGAGGGGTAGCATTCTTGCCTATAACCTAGGATAAAGGAGATTTAAGGATAAAATTAGTATTTGTAAAAAAGCACAAATAACCAACCTAGCACAAAAATGTTACCTAATATAAGTGCTATAGTTTCTGCTGTTGCTATTCCTAAGAAATGTCTTGAGTTGCTCCTGCAGACATTACACAATCTAACATAGGCATCTCCAGCACAATTGATTCCCTTTCCCATTCACGGCTCTCACGCCGAATCCACTAGCACTGTGAATTTAATTTAGTCACTATACATCTAACTTGGTCAACTGTCTGTCTTCCTTTTCTCAGAATAAAGTGCAGATCTTTGCTTTATTCATGCATATAAGCCCGGGGCCTAGAAAAGTACCTGCCACATAGCAGACACTTTCTAATACTATACTCACGCAAATTTATATTTCAGTAAAACTTCTGAGTGCTAGATGTAACTTGATTTTGCACTTAGAATTTTCTTCTAACAACTGCCAATGCCTTTCCGTTTTAGGGAAATACATGGAATCTATGAACACATGAGGACACCAGGTCTGATCAAAGGCTGAGCTAGGAATGACTCATAAACAAAGGGGCTGAAGGGACAGGGAGTATCTGTAGTTTCAGCAATACAACCCACGTCCTTTGAAGAAACATTTCAGTTCTCATTTTCCCTGAATACGAATTCTTCTAACAACAAGGTATTTACTGTCCAGACACACCCTTGGCTACATAAGCCCCAGCTGCTTACTTTTAATCCTGACTCATTATGATTTGGCTGGTTCATCAGTGACACAATGTTAGACTTTGGAGTGAAATATTTCTAATAAGTAAAAGCTATGAAAAGTCCTTTGGCAATATTTCTATGAAGTTTGTGCCATTTTGGTTCTATTTCAGTAACTATAAACACAAATATAATGTAAATGTAAATGCTTACATTGAACCATTTTGTAATTTTAAAAGGAACATTTCAAAATGACAAATTAATTTACATATGAGCTGTAAAGACCAGTTTGTACAAATTTTAGCAAACATTCATTCACAGTAGTATGAAGAACGTGATCAAGAACTCTGTAAAACTAGAAGAGGAAAAAAATACGTAACTTCATTTAATGCCCCAAGGCACAAACAATAAAGATAAAATGTTAAGTGTTAATTCAGTTCCCTAGAGACCATTCATGGCTTCTATCATGATGTTAAGAGTAAATAATCTCTTCTTCCCAGAATTTAAGAGATGCAAAATTTCCAATTAATTCATTAACTAAATCAAAATCAATGTAAAATACTACTCAAAATTAATAAAAGAAACTGTAGTGCAAATTAAGGAGAAATGCTCATGAAAATGACAAGGCATAGGAGAGGAATATTTAGTAATTAGGAAATAAAGACTCTAATAAACAAAATACAAAAATGTAGTTGGGGGAAGGGCAATCATGTATATTTGAACTGAAGCTCAATATACACCTTTTGCAGTGCTGGACATCCAACCTAGTGATTTTGTGTACTAGGTAAAGGCTCTGCTACAGAGCTATATCCCTAGTCACTCAATATGCCTTTTATGAACAAATGCATGTGATGAAGGCTCTTTTTAATATTTCTTATTAATTTGTTGATCATGAAGTATTCATCAGTTGGATATTAGATGAAACATAGTAAGTACATACAGGCAAAGAAAGTTAATAAACCTACCAATGATGAACAGCATATTAAAGTATAATCTAGCATGTCAAAACCTTAAGTAATCTCAAATCATGTTCACATAATGAAAAGCTTCAAGTTTTATCATATTACTAAGGTATAACAGGACTTCTACAATTTGTGACTTGGAAAGACAGAGAAAGATCTTGAGATGTCTTGCAGAGAAAGACCTCACGCAGTGAGATGGTGCTGTCTCAGGACAAGGGTGAGCATGGACAGAGGTCCGCAACACTATGGATCATCATGGAATGCAAAGAGCCTACTTATCACAGAGCAATTCACATACAACTACACAAATATTTTCAAATATGGTATGACTTAAATTCTTGAATAATTTTGAAAATTACCTTCTGTTATTGCCATCAACACTATGGTATAAAAATGTTGAGAAAAACAGCTTTCATAATTTTTCTATTACTGCCTTGGGAATATATACCAATATTAATATTTTAAAATAAAAATTTTCAATCTTACTAAAATAAATTGTTTTTATTTACTGAACATTATCCTCATGTCTAGAGCTACTCTTTAGGATGTCACATAATCAAATACAGGCACCTCCAATACTTCTGCCTCCCCTTTCCATTAGCTTTTCTCTTAAGCATATGATATCATCACACTACATATTTAATACTTGTTCACTTCTCTGAAATCTGGGAATGCTCTCTTCAAACTCTGTATCCTTCATTTTATGAACAATAATATCAATATATAAAAATCCAACTTTGTCAGTTCATTTCAAATGACACAGTACAGCAAAGTCCATACTGTAAAACAAAGAACTCATGAAACTAAAGCCGTTTTAAACATAGGGAAATTCAACATAATTCGACCACATAAATGTTTACAAAGCGAAAAACTTAAGAGTCACCTAATTTAAATTTGTGTGTTCAGGCCTCATCAACTGATTATTAAACGTTTAGATTAAGTCCCATGAGCGAAAACAACTTTGACGGCTACTGGAAATGAGAACTATTTTAAGCTTCGGCAAAATGAAGGCTAGTGAGCAGTTTATTTCCACTGGATCCCCTGGGGGTACCACTTTCAGCTCCATCCTCTACATCTCCAGTGGAAGGGCAATCTTGTTATTGTAAACTGGAGCACTAACGCAGACAAAAGCACAAACTACTTCAGCTTGCCATTCATTCTGCAACATGTAAGTTTAACATACTGTAGCAATCTGAGAACTCGTTACTAAAATCATGCAATGGCCAAGACGATATAAACAGTATGTTTCCATCTGAACTGAATACACAGTATGCTTTAAGCCAGTGAGTGACTAGCCAACACGCAATAAAACCTACCTTCATTGGGAGATGTTTTCAACTTGTTGCAGATTCCATAGACATCTCCATAGCTTTCCTGTATTTTTCGTAATGCATCTGTGGACCTGAGCTCCATGAGAGCCCGCAGCTCTGGAAGCGTAATTCCAAAGTCTCCATCATGATTAGCTTCTTTCAAAGAGTTTTTCACACCACTATATGCAACTGAGTTGTTTGCCATGTCGCCCATTACAAGTATAATTTATTAGCAGGAAAATGTTTCCCAAAAGAATGAAATTTTCACTTGTTTATTTCCAAGATGAAAATCTTTTAAATATGAAAATCTTCCTTAAACCAAACACTCATTGTATGACTCTGTGAAGTAGTATCAGCAGCAACAATTCCCAGAGAAGTATCTTGACCACTGGCCCATGACTTGTTTCTTCCTCTCAATCCTGAGATGCACACATCTGTAAGAAGAAAATATTTAGGTGTTAATGGTTCATCCTCAAGTGTATTATGCATGCGCGTAAGCATACTTCTTAAATGCCACCAGGTAGCTAAACAAAGTACAGTAGTTATAAATATTTGTGAACTGTGCCTTCGGACCACAGTGTAACTACTAAACAAAAAGGGCGCATCTAGTCATTAGAACTCATAATTAAATGTAACGGCATAGCATGCCTGAATTCCGTGCCTGTGTATTACTATTATTAAGTTACAGTTGAAGTGCTTAGCGCCAAGTGGTTCGTTCCAACTTTGCTAGCTGCTTTAAATTCTTCCTTTCATTTAACTATTAAAATTAAATACTATCATTCCTTACTCTATCCAGAACAGTAAGGCCTAGACAAATTGAGTTTTCAGCTAACTCAATGGCCGAAGTATCTGAAGTCCAATGGTTTCAAAGCCAGAGTTCCTTCTTACACATGAGCCCAACCTAGCTTGCTAAGCCTTTTCATATGGAACAGCCTGTGACAGCACAAAAAGCCTAATAAACTGAATGCGTATAGTTTCCTGCGCTGCTCTTTACTACTCTGCCGCTCCATTGTCCCATGGCTTTCTAAAGCTGTCTTCCACACGGTTCCCATTATGCTACCACTTCAGGACTTCTGCCTACCTAACATTGCTTTCTACACCTTAATCCTTCTCGCTACTTCATTTTCTTACGGCTTTATCTACATGTTACTCTACTCTTAAGAGTCAAGAATTATGGCAGATCATGACAGATAATAAAAGAATGAGCATAATAATAAAACACAGAAAGGTAAAACAAATGAGATAGCTAATAAAAGCTAGAGGAAGTTTCCATTTCTTCACTGTACTTTCTTTCATCTTTTTAACTGACCTAAAAATGACCTGTCAATTCTTCATCTAACATGCTAAAGATGGGATTTATAATGTTTTCTGGTAACTATATCCTTTCATGATCACCATTATCCTAATTGCCTGGGTTTGAACTCTTATCATCTTTGAATCTATTCTTAACTGTTTCATCTAGTGACTGAGTTTGGCTGAGCCTTCCTATGATGACATCTCCTTCATCCAAGCCCTTGGACATTTCCCCACCACATTGTTTTAAAGGCATCCGTGGTCAAACTTCAGTTAACTGAATCAACTTTTCTGCCTCTCAAGCAATCTAGCCCCCAACTACTTAATAAAACGTCTGGCAGCTGGAAAAGACACTGGCAAGTACAGTTACTTTTCACCTATAAAACTGACAGATGGACGGATGTATATTATGGTTTGTGGTCCAGATACTTCAGCCATCATCAAAGTCAACTGAAGGGCTGTTTATAACAACAGACGCTGGGGCCTACACCTTAGGAATGTTGTTAGGCATTAGCAGAATTAAGCATGTACGCCACTGTTTCCAGACAATACAGGTGCTATCTGCTCAGGGAGCATCCTGAGAACTACGGGAATGGAAGCTGCTTAAAAAAGCTAAGCACTTCTACCAGTGAGCTGAGAAAAGCTTGTCTGCCTTGGGTTAAGTCTGCAAGAACACACAGGGGCGGATTCTGAAAGGCACCGTCTCTCACTGCCTTCTTCCTCCCATGTAACAGCCCGACACTTGTCCAACTACTGCCATCTTACTCACCCCTAGGCCAGGGGGTCCCCACCCACCCACATAAATTATTGTAACAGTCAAGTAAAAAAAAAAAAAACCTAGAGACTGTAGTTAATAATTGTCAGTTTCCATACTCAAATTTGTTGGTTAGAATATCACACCAACCGTAACATGGATTAATTATTCTAAGAGGTAAAATAAAGATTCTTGTCTGTGTTGGGACGAGGGCATGTGTGTCGTCCACTTGTCCTTGGCTTCCATAAGAGATTTCCTCAATAACTCCTGGCTTATTTACTATTCCACCAATTGCCATGAATGTGATGATTCTCCCTGAGGCATTTTCCTAGAGACAGAGAACAGGTTTCCTAACTTTTCTGCCTTCTTTTTAGAAATGGCATAGCTATATGCTCGTATATGCTAGACTGAGATTTAATGCTATAAAGCCCACTGTTGTTCAAAGTGCCCGGAGTAGAGGAAAAATGTCATTCCAGGCTCAATATTAGAATGTCATTGCCGTCACACAAAATCATCTTCCATTTAGCTTTAATCAGTAGTAACATCATTAATTTTAATTTTTGAGCTTTATAATACAATGTATTTTCAGTCACCTTCCATTACCCTCTGGTATCCTTTCTCCTTTCCCTCAGAATCCTTCCCTCCTCTCTCACCTAGTCCCCCAGTGGCGGCTTACTCTATTAGAAAAAGGACACCTTCTCTACTGCAAAAGCCATCAGCAGTAGTAGCTCTCCCAGTCTCAAAGGCACCTCCCTCTATCCATGGGGCTGATCTTGTGCAGACAGATGTCCACAGTTGCTGTGTTTTCATGGTTGCGAAGATAATGTCATTATCTAGGTGGCACTGATTCATGAGATGCTCCCTCAACTTCTGGTTCTTAAAATTCTTTCCACTCTTTTGTAATATTTTCATGCATGCGTGCGTGTGTTGTGATACAGATGTTCCACTTAAGGCTGAATGTGTATAAGTCACTTACTTTAAACACTCTGACCACATATGAAAATGGTCTCTGCATTAACTGTCACCCTCTGCAAAAACAAACTTCTCTGCCCTAGGCTAAGAGCTGCATTACTCTATAAAAGAAGGCAGTTTGCTCACGTGTTCATTTAGGAAGGTATTAGTAGCTCTTTTATTTTTATTCTTAGGTACCAATATTTGTTCTCTCAACGGATTTAGATAAGATAAAAGAATGCTATTCATTGGATACCCTTAACTACCTTAAGGAAGGGATAATAACTGAGCTAGAATTAGTTACGTGCCATGCTCCTAACACTAACAACATTGCCTACCCTAAATGTTCACATTTACTAGGTCACAACGGACATTTCTGTTGGCTGAAAACTAAAAAGTCCAAACATCATATATACTGATTTAAGTAATCAAATCAGTTATCAACAGACACTGCTATGGATTTTTGTCACCTCGACAGCCTTTTCCAAAGGGACCCCCCCCCCCCCCCCATGCTCTCTCTGCTTCAGAAATGTGAATGAGACCTAACAGACTGGCAATGAAACTTCCAGGGTACATTTGTGTTACCAGCTTGGATCTTCTTACTGAACTCAAATCTGAGAGAAACACAAAGAGCTGCTATGATCATCACCTAGTACTCCACGATCCGACAGGGAAGGCATGTAAGGCTGAATGGACAGATGCATACATGGATGGACGTGTGCCTTTCAGTCCTGGTTTACACAAAGAGTAATGTCTGTCCTGTCCTTGTTTTTTTCAAAAATTTATCAAGAAATTGATTTTAGAAGTTGAGTTTTCTATTATCTTATAACCACAGAGCTTTGGCTGAGTATATGATTGATGTTCAGTTCCACTATACTAAATAACAAGAACATCCTTCTGAGATGTTCTGAGAAAAGCTGTTCAGAAGAAACACCAAAAAAAAAAAAAAAAAAAAATGCAAGAGCCACTCTCCAAATTACATATCAGGCTGTTTTCTACCTCTAGGCTGTTACCTCCTTCTCTTGCTTTTTTCCTTTATTCACTCATTCATTCATCTAACTAATCTATTTTTTAGCCTCAAAGTAACAGTCATGTAAGAAACTATTTTGGATTCAAATACAACAGAAACCAGATCACCTATTCTGATGCTCTTTATTCTTCAGAGAATTTTCACCTTCCATTTTAAAGGTTTAAGGGGAAAAAAGTGAAGTGGAAGCTGAGACCTCAGAAAGGCAATGTCTTAAAAGAAAGCCACAACTCGATGTAGAACACTCAGCCTATAAACTTTATGCCAGAGTAAATGGCATTTCAGATTAAGTCACTGTTGGCAGTCTGAGGTTTTCTAGAAAAAGACGGCTGTAGCCTGGCACAGGACAAAACAGCTACAACCATCAAGTGGTGGGGAGGGGGTAGATTCTTACCACACATGAGCTCCCTAGGAATGAGCAGAGGTACAAAAGGCGGCTGTGAAGTCCACCTGCTAAGCGAGGTTCAGAGACAGCACTGCCAGTGTACAACTTCAGTTCTTTTCAGACGTAAAGAACACGGGGGAAGTTGTATGAAAGTTATCTAGTGTCAACACAGGTAACCAGGTTTTAAAAATCATTTACACAAACTAAAAAAATGTTCAAGAGCTAAGTAACTGATGGAATGAAATATGGAGTCATAGAAAACACTCCATGATATGATTTTAATATATACCAACAAGAGATTCCTGTAATAAAACAGGAAAAACATTTGCTGATACAACTAATAGTATTAGCAGCAAGACCTCCTTTTAATTGGGGTTCCCAAATCTTTAATATTTCTAAATGTATGCTAATGAGCTGAAGATGTGGAAATTGTGCTTATTCAATATATAAAAATTTAAAGCAGAATAATCAGCAAATGTTAAATAACAGGATCAGGATCCAAGCAGACAGATGGAAATGAGGCTAAATTTAATTGGCACACATGTATGATCATCCTATATTTAATTCCAAAATGTAACTGTATAAATATGATGTATATGAATGTATCAGTATTTATAAAAGACAAAGGCCCAGTTTTTCAAAATTTAAACGTGCTAACTTGATATTGATCAGCATTATTATGTATTATAATAGGCATCAACCTTAATCATGTAATCAGGGTATACTTCCTAACAATGTGCTAATATTAAGAAGGTCCACCTGCCATCCAGAGAAATGACTGTGCTCTAAACTTAGCCATTAGATAGGTCAAAGAACTCAAAAACTAAAGAGCTCCATTTTCTCGGTCTCCTTTCCCCTCAGCATATGTGGATATATGTACAAGTGTATCAGAATAAAATTAATTTTATTTCCTTTGTACCTTGACAGGCAGTTAGCAGAAGGGTCATCCACCTCTGTAACTGTCTTCTACTGTGGCTAGCATTTTATTGAGAGCTGCTTTGCAAACTAGAGAACCAACCTGCCACACCCAGTTTTCTTCAATTATATTCAAGTCAGAGAGGACAACCTGAACCTTGTACTCTTAGACCAATGGTTCTCAACCTTCGTAAGGCTGCGACACTTTACTATAGTTCCTCACATTGTGGTGACCCCAACCATAAAATTACTTTGTTGCTACTTCATAACTGTCATTTTGCTGTTATGAATCATAATGTAAATATCTTGATATTCAGGATATCTAATATGTGACCCCCAAAGAGGTTGCGATCCACAAGTTGAGAACCACTGACTTAGAGGGTCCCTGGAGAGGGTGGGTAGGTAAATACTCCACATTAGACTGGATCGACTGCCCACTCCACTGAGAACTTACCAAAGGGAAAGACACGTACTAGGCTACTGTGTCTCAGAAAAACACTGTACTCCTCCACACTACTTCAGAGCTACTTCTGTAGAAGTGCAAAAAACACCTTTCACCGGATTCCTACCCTTAAATCCTGAACCCTTTCAGTAACTGCAACAGTCTTTTAAGAAGTGGTAGTGACTTACTGTCAACTCTCAGGTATTACTCTAACAGTGGAAGGAGTATGCGGTCTGATACTAGAGTTTCCGAGAGCACATATTTTAAAATCACGAGTGGGAGCTTCTTTTACAAATTACAGTGGGCCGGAGAGATGGCTCAGGTGTTAAAAAGTCTAGGCTCACAACCAAAAGTTATAGTGTATTCAAATTATCTCATTAAATCAATTAGGAAACCCAGGGGAGACTCAAATTTAATTTTACACAGAACTCCTGTTTTATACTTTTCAAAGGACGTAAAGAAAACATACTCATATAAAAGAACAAAGTCCACACAACCTTGTCAGATGAGTTAATTCCTATTAATGTACACACACACACACACAAATTCACCAAGGATGATCTCATTTATACAGAACTGATACAGCAGAAAGCAATCACTGTTCACAATGACTGATTTATAAACCTCAAAAGATTTGTGAATACCATTTTTACTCTCCTCAAAAACTTACTTTTTCTTCTCGAAGTCTACTCCAGGCAGAGACTGAGTACTGTAAAAGTAGCTACAGCTGTGTCAAGCTGCAAGCCCCAGCACGAAAGCTTCAGCAAATGTCTTGGGGGTGGGGGTAGATTATTAGAACAGAGGAGGACCTAGTCTGTCACTTGTCACAGCTGTTTACACACAGCTGTAATGATCTGAGTTGTCTCTGTGTCTTTCCCACTGAACTGTGTGTGACCTCAGGATAGAATCTGTCCTACTGATTTTTAACCCTCATCTGTATCTGTGATATACTGAAGGTTCAACGTTTATTGACTAGAAACGCTCTCAGTTTATGCCATGAGCTATAACCTATTTGAAAAAGCAGCTCTGAAACAAAGTAATGACAATTCAAATAAAACAAAACAGAACCTAACAACATATTTAAAACACGCTAAGTGCATTATGATTTCTGAGAAAGCACTTGAATTTTCAAACCATCTTGGTATTAAAGATGTACATTTTTATTTCCCTTTGAATCTTTTTAGACAACAGAAATTACAAATACTCAAGTCTGTGCAGGGTGACACATACAACAGGGTAATCCCTGCAACAGAGAAGCAGAAGCAGTAGGGTCTGAGTTCAAGATAGCCTGGTCTACACAGTGAGTGGCCAAATAAGGCCACAGAGTAAGACCGTGTTTCACAAACATACATGTACACATATATACATTGTGGAGAGTCTCAAATGAATTATACACTACTACTGCCGATGACTCTGAATGATGGCCCTAGATCTTTGAGAGGAGGCCAAGCATCAGTTTTGAGCTTGGAGGATAAGTGTGTTTACTTGAGGAATAAACTGTTAAAAAATACTCATGTCAAATAAAAACATATCAAATCAGCATAGGAATTAACTAAGCCAGTGCTCCTAAGAAACAGGGATACTAAACTGTCAGCTAGGAAAGACCATTTACGTCCCCCTCCACAATCAACTTATTCCACTCTAGCATCTCCTGTGCCCAAGAAACCACTGTCTAGGCGACCAGTGATTCCTACGTTCCTGAACCTGAAGAGCAGTCTTTCCTATTTGATGTCCTGGCAACCTCTACTATCTACCCTTTGCCACTCTCCCGACTTGACGCTTCTGTTTCTGTAATCCCTCCACTGCTGGATTCTAGTTCCCACCACACGGCCATCTCTGGTTGCATGTTTTCACTGTCCAGAGCTTGCTGGTCTTTTGAACTGTCAAGGAAATCAGTGGGAGGGTTGGGTGATACGATAACTGTTTTCATCTGGTTTTTAGTCACAAAAAATGAGATTGGCTTTTTGATAATAAAAATTGATTTGCAAGTGCAACTGTAAGACTTCTGTTTGTTTTTCTATTTCAGAATTTCACAATTCAATTAAAATACACTTTAGCAGTCTGCCTCACAGAAGGTGTGGGGGAAAAATCAGTTTCCTTATCTTCCCCACACAACATCACTCTTATTCCCATTAACTTTTCATCTATAACAGTGTATGCCAACCTAAAACAAAGCAGGGGTATAGACTAGCCACTCAACCACATCTCTGAAGCTGTAGGTAACTGCCATTTCCAGCATAGACTACTTGTTGGACGGTAACATTTTGAATGTCAATGATCGAAGGCACAGATACCTGGATGACAACTAGAGAACTGTTTGCCTTATGGTCAAGTAAGTTGGTAGACTCTGATCCACCAACATGTCTGAGAAGATTGGCATAATCTTCCAAGGATGTACTTACAGAGTCAACAAACCACAATCTCTGAATTTAATAAACCATGATAAATTCTCAAGTTAATTCCACATATAGCAGATATGTTTCTCAACTGCAGTATCTATCAGTAACTCTTGCAAGGCTCTTGGGCCCCACCTTGGAAATCTCTTCAGATGACACAGTGCAGTGGGAAAAGTTACCTCCTTCCTTCCCTCCCTCCCTCCCTCCCTCCCTCTCTCTCTCCCCTGATGTTACAATTTTTCTTTGTTTTTATTGAGTTATACATTTTCCTCTTCTCCTTTTCCCTCCCTCCCTCCCTTTCCCCATGACACCCAGGAGATTTAGTCTTTTGCTCCTTCCTATGGAAAGTTAAATTTCTAACGACTTCTGGGATGCTGACCCTGCTGTTGCTCTGGTAAGCCACTATCTGGACAACTGTGACCCAAGCTCTGACTCAATAACTAACTGTTGGATATCCATCTTGATCCAAAAGTTTCTGGACAAAATAGGCAAATTACTCAATCATTCTGCATCGTGCTAGTGTTCACTTTCAAGAATAACTTAAAGCCGGGCGGTGGTGGCGCACGCCTTTAATCCCAGCACTCGGGAGGCAGAGGCAGGCGGATCTCTGTGAGTTCGAGACCAGCCTGGTCTACAAGAGCTAGTTCTAGGACAGGCTCCAAAGCCACAGAGAAACCCTGTCTCGAAAAACCAAAAAAAAAAAAAAAAAAAAAAGAATAACTTAAAGCAGACCACCTTCTAAAAATATTTTGTGAGCTGGTACGTAGAACTGTTCTGATTTTAATACCAGGTACACTGATACGTTTCTTCTTAAGTGTCATATTACACAAATACTGTGAGTAATTCTTTCAAAATAAAAACATTTAACCTTCAAGTATTGAGTTTTAACAAAATGCTCTAATTATTACCTATTCACACCTCTAAGATAAACTATACTTCGTTTTTTCCTATCCTATTATTCTACATAGGCATCTTAAACCTTTCATTTTTACAGTAAGATTCCTGGCTGTGGGGTGGGGGGGAGACTTTTGAAGAGCTCCAAAATAAAGTTAATTTTATATAATCCTGTGCAATTTACCAAATATAAGAACATACTATATCTCCGGTTAAATATGAGAACCAAATGTTCTATCATTTTCTAGTCTCTCTGGTGTTGAAATTTTCGGCTATAGTCAAGGAAGAGATTTCTAAATTAAAACAGTGTTTTTTCCTTCTGTTCAGGGGCTAAGAGGCAACATGAACACTTGAATGTCACACCAGCTGCTCCACCGGCCTACTCAGTTCTTAAGAGCCTCTATCCTGTCAATTCACAAGAACCTACACTTAAATGCTTAAGGAAACAGGATGCTCATTATGTCACAGAACAGGCTCACAAAAATAAAGCTGGCAATACCGAGGGAGGCTCTTTTCTGTAAATTAATGTGAGTTTTCTGTTTTATTAATTGAAAATCTAGTTTTCAAAGATTTGGACCAGCATTTCAAAACTGAACACAAAGCTAAGAGGAAGAGACACTTTCCCAGGCCTTCATTTCTATTTTATATATGTAGTTTGCGTGTGGATGGTCCTTTTGCAATTTCCAGCTATAGATACTGAAGAGGAGCTTGGGAAAAAAAAATCAATACTCAGTTTCATGCTATTTCAAGCAACTTGGCTGAAAAATAAGCTATATTTTAGAGGATATTAAGCAACGTTTGATTGATGGTGAACTCAATAAAGTACACACAGTCTGGCCGTTAGGAATGTCTTCAACTGCAATTTACTCCATCACATCACCAATGAGCCTCTAAGCTGCTCACATATTCCCAATCTTTCTCCTTTAAATTGTTTCCCCACACGTATTCCTGACCTCATTTTGGTTTGTTTTCTGACTGCTATTGAAGGCCAGTGCCACCCATTGAAACCATCGCCAAGAATTGTTCTAGTTTCAGATTTTCTCTCTGTGAATCTTGTCCCACATTCTGACTGGTCCTAAGCTCACCAGACTCCTTGGCCATACTAGCTTCCCTCGAAAAGCTAGCTTATAAGTGTCTTTATGTGTGCCTTGCTCTGGTCCTCCTCCTGTGTCTATCTGGTTAATTAGCGACCCCTAGAAGAGACAAACCATCTGCTTAAGCAATACTAAAAAAAAATACATATTTAACTAATGGGGTGTGTGCCTGTGTGAGTGTGTGTACGTGTCAGACAAGGTCTCAGTGTGTTATCTCTAGGTGGCTTGAGTTTGATGAATCCTCTTGCTTCTGCCTTCACTTGCTTGAGCCACCATGCCCACTGAAAAACAATTTTAAAAGTTTTAGTTGTTTTTGAGGACTTTTAAAAAATTGATTATTTGGGCATGTCACACTGTTGTTCAATTGCACTCACTTCCCACACCTCTCAGGCCACAGTCGCCTTTAACCCCAGCACTCTGGAGGCAGTGGAGGGAGGCAGAGGGAGGCTGATTGGGGGTTTGTTCATTAATAACTTAGATAACTTAGTAATATACAACCGACTGACATATCTCATTTTCCCAGAATATTTTGATTTTGATTTCAAGGCTTCCATTGTTTGCACTGCTGCTTCTTAAATTGCCATTGCAAGCCTGCATCTCAAGGCCTTTTCTGTTAGGTCTCTCACGTGGCCTTGCTAATATTCACATACAGTCTACTCCATAAAAGACCGTCTCTTTCTTGTCTAAAATGTCTGCCTCTCTTGGGATTTTCTTAACCCATCAAGCTGTCTGTTTCATCTCCTACCACACCTCCAAAAAACTTCTTTCCTCAATACAACTTCATCCCCGATTCTCATCTTGAGGTTGGCAACTGGATCCATGCTTGAGTCCACACACTCCTGAGCCGACGTTACAGTGATTAGTTGTTGCTCTTCACCCCCACCTTTCTCTATGCCACCAGAGATCTTAACAGACCTACAAACAAACAGAAGACCTCAGCTGCTGCAGCGCCCTTCTGAACGCTAACCTCTTCTTTTCCTTTTTACTGGCTTCTTCCAAGGGATGCTTCCAATACTCCCCCACTCTGAGCTAAGAGCAGAGAAACAGTCCATGTACGTGTTTCTATGGTCTTTCAGAGAGAGCCTCTGTAACACATCCAGCATGTACTGCAATCTTTTGTGCAGGTCGCATTCTTCCTTGATAAACCGCAAGTGAAGTCTGGAGACAGGATGGTCATTCACACCTGTATCTCCTAGTGACCACTTGAGCAATGGTATTTTGTCCCTAGAAACAGTTCAACACAGGGTAATTAAACTGAACTGGAGCACATGAGGCAACACCATTAAAGATAACATGGTATTTTATGAAAGAAGCCTCATTCGGGTGCCAGAAAGCCGAACTGAGTTTCTTTCACAGAAACCAAGATTCTTTCAGCACTTATAGTGACACACGACCCACGAGTTAATCATAAGAGGAATGATGGTCAGTCCATAGCTTCTTGGATTCCACGTCACACTTTCTTGAACTAGCAGAGTGACCTTGACAAATACTGCTTCACCCTCATTAAAATGTGAGCAAACTGGTAACTTCAACTCTCTGGACTCAGCTTGCTCCTAGAGCCTGCTCTGCTTCTCAATATTAAGCACTCAGTGAACTATAACTATCGTGATGCTTTTCATTAGCAAAATACTTTAATTAGTTTCCTGTCACACTTATGTCTAAATTATCTCTGTACTGTGGAGGGTTATTATGTATATTTATAATACATGTATTATATATATTAATATATAATAAATGCATTACATATTTATTAAATAGATATGTTTGTTTTGGTATTTGAAGGTGATATCCTTTCATACAGTAACTCTAAATAAAACTTAAGAATTTCAAAGAGCTGAAGAATTTTAATCTCCAAACTAGGTTGGTCCGTATTTGAAAGAATAGTATTATGGTCACCCAAAGGGAGAAAAGTTTTCCTCCTATGATTAAAATCAGACATTTTAAATTATTAGATAAGAGTCTTGGAGACAAAGTAACCATTAAAGAAAACTAAGACACAAACCTGGAAAATTCTTTGCTGCGTAATATTGGGGGGGGGCAGAAATTTGTAACTTGAGGTTTCTTTCCCGCCCACCAGTTCCCAAATAACCACCACTATGAGGCTTAATATTAATCACAAACTGTTTAGCCAATGGCTCAGGTTTCTTACTGGCTAGCTCTACATATAAATTAACCCATTTCTATTAGTCTATTTTTACCACAAGGCTTATGGCTTGTTACCTCACATCTTATTCCCCAGAACCTACTGAGTCTCTCTGACTCTGCCTTCCTTCTCCCTGTCCTCTGTTTGGATTTCCCACCCATCTATATTCTGTCCTGCCATAGGCCAAAGCAGCTTCTTTATTAACCAATGGTAACAAAACATACTCACAGCATACAGAGGGGCATCCCACACCATACATTCCAACATGACACATGTTCTTGAGAGACTTCTTACTCTTTTGTCTGTGTAGCCTGTCTATAGCAAAAAGAACAGGCAGGATTGGAGAGTTTCTAATAACAGGCTTTTAAAAAAAATCATCGACTGAGATGACTGAGGGACTGAGAAATGGCCCAGTGGGTAGTGTGCTCGTTGTAAAACCATGAGGACCTGAATTCAGATGCCCTGATACTCAGCACCCATGTGAAAGCCAGGGGGAGGCACCATTTGTAAATCCTCCCTCTCAAACCGCCCACCATGCCCTCGGGGACAGGACTGAGACTCAGAGGCTTGCGGTATTCAGTCTAGCAGACATGCCAAGTTCCTGGTTTAGTGAGAGACCCTGTCTCAAAAATAGGGCGGAGATTGACTGACAGAGGGCATTAAAAACCTTTGTACATGTACACTCATGCCACACACACAGACAAATGGAATTTAGGAACGCTAATCAGTAATCCAGCATTCTGGTTTTTCCTCCCTCTCACCAACTCTGAGTATGAGTTTGCGTGAGACATCCAGAATGGAGTTACCCTGATTTTTGTCTGTAGGTTTTACTCATTAAAAGGTACACCTACTAGAGGATATAATAATTCCAGCCTGTGGATTTCCCTCAGGCACAGCCAGTCCTCTCCCAAGATGAGACACTTTCACACCATCATCTGCTATCTCCTCCTTTTTCAAGTCAAAGCACAAAAATGTACATCTAAAGAAGATTTCTGACAGGGCTATCCTGCTCCTTTATCCTAGCAAATCACTGTCTCTCCTGGCCTTGTCTGCAAATAAGCCACACCGTCTTCTACTCTTCCCATCTACCGCATGCATCACCCTCTCACACTCGTGTACAACTCCTAGTTCTTTTTTTCTCTTTGGCTTTTCAAGACAGGGTTTCTATGTGTAACAGCTCTAGCTGCCCTGGAACTAACTCCTGTAGATCAGGCTGGCCTTGAATTCAGAGATCCACCTGCTCTGCTGGGATTAAAGACTTGTGCCATCACTGCCCGGCATAATTCCTAGGTCTTACACTGCCGTTTTCCTTCTCTGTGTCTTGACTGGCTTTCCCGACCACTGCCTGTCTCTCTGCAATCTCTCTCTCTACACCCATCTCAGAAGAGTCCAAGGTTCTGTACTCAGTCCCTTTAGCACCCACTTATGACGTCAGATTCCAACCCCATTTTACACATCACTCTGGAATACAATCTCATATATTGCTGTGTGCTCAAGGCATTAAAGACTGGTGCATACCTGAAAGCCCACACACAATTTAATAGTGCAAGGGTCAGCTTGCAATTGCACACTGACATTTTCCTTCCCAAGTTCTGTCTCTTGCTTTCCCCTGCTTGATTCTAAAGCTTCAAACTCCTAAAACCCTCTCAAGTTCTCTATTCCAGACTTTCAAACTGGTGTCCTAAAGAGCTACCAGCTCACAGTACACTAACAGAGGTAATGTCTGTCATCCCAGCTCTTCAGTTTTTTCATGGCCTTGCACACGTCACTCAAAGGGGGAAATGGTACATGTTGCATTTTTGAGCTTATTTTTAACTACTCTTTCTTTTTTTTCCACGAATAACTATTAATATACTCTGGAGCCAGCGTTTCACAGAATATATTAAGAAATGTTGCTCCAGTCTTTCCTAGTTCAAGATACCTACTACTGACATGCAAAAGCAATTCTGATCTCCTGCTAATATTCAGTCAGTCCCTCTCTCACAGTGCTTCTCAACCCATGAGTTGTGACACCTTTGGGGGACACATCTCAGATATCCTGCATATCAGCTATTTACATTACGATTCATAACAGTCTCAAAGTTACAGTTGTGAAGTAGCAATGAAGTAACTTTATTGTTGAGGGCACCACATGAGGGACTGTGTGTGAGGCAGAGTATCTTACTGAACCTAATTCTTAACTGGCTGGAGAGTGCCTGGCCAGCAAGCCCTGGTGATTCTCCTAACTGCCTCCTAGCGCTGGGACTAGAGGTGTGTGCCACCTTACATAGGTTCTGAAGATCTGAATTTGCTGAACCATTTCCCCAATCCATCAAATTCCCTTCCTATTTTCTCAATCCATCCTTTATATATTCCCTCTTAAATCACTGAATTTCAGATCATGTCCTATGTAAGAGTCTTCTTTAAAAAAAAAAAAAAAACCCAATGTTCTATCAACATTTCAGGACTGCTGTAAGGATTAAATGTGTCATCTTTTCTCTGTGATGCAGTTGAAATCCTTCTCGTTACGGCAAATGTGGATCAGAGTACTAGGATTTTTATTTCCTCTATACAAGCAGCGCTGCACTGGGAATATTAGCTAAGACTGGGACTTTACATAAGGCAAATAAGAAATGTGCATGAAATGTAATCAGAGAAGTAACATCTCACTGCCAGTTTTTTTTATGATTTCAAAATTTAATGCTGAATTTCCCTAAAACTTTATTACTATATATTGCATCTTTCAACTAGTCTATAAATTTCTCAAGACTGTCATGTCCATTTAATCTGTGAACACATAGTAACATGAAAAGAGCACAAATATTATCTCCTCAGTCCCAGGAATTGTGGACAGAGAGGAAGAAGACCCCCTCCCCAGAGTTATTCAGAATATCTGTCTCCTACTGTAGGTACAGGAAGTGTACAATGTTTACACTGTTCCCTCTGTGATAGTCTCACTAAGCACCCAAGCTCGCCTGGAGCCCATGATCCTCCTGACTCAGAACAGCATAACTCCACGAACTGCACATACTGACGCAGGCTGATTTTCTGATTTCTTCATTTCCCCCTCTCTTCCCCCCCCTCCCGACGTCCTTTCTCCTTGATTATTTACAGTTCCATAAAATTGAAAAGGGAAAAAGGGGTGGTAGTGGTAATTCCAGCTTTCTGATTAGTCTTTCGGTACTGGCAAAAAATCGCAGTATTTTAATTTGAATAAAGATAGTGATTGGTAGGCTGTGGCCCCCAAGGCTATTAGAAGCAAATTCTTTAAAATTGCTTCTGCGACAGCAAACTTATCTCACATTAGTAATCCTTTGGCTTACTGAGGGAAGGGAACCCTCTCAGTTTATTACGCAGTATGATCACAGCAATGATGCCAACAATAAACAGCTAACATGCACACAGTGTTTATTTTGGCCTTTAGGAGGTTGGTACCACAAGATAAACATGATCTGAAAGGGTTAAGTCTGAATATGTTGAGGGTGTTAGATTCTAAAGTATTTATGATTTCGAGTTCTGGATGGTCTGTCAGTAGTCTGTCTACACAAATACTGAAAAAAATATATATATTAAAAACAAAAACTAACAAACAAAAAAACCTCCCCAAACTGAAAACAGTTCCAGATAAAGGGTAATCAATCAGCACCAGGCTATGTTTTATGGAAACTAAAGATAGGCAGGTCAATTAATTCTCCCAAGGTCACACAGCTATGAAGGGGCAGCGCTAGGATTCACACCCCAGTACTGTGGCTCATACATCCACATCTCTACGTTCTTTGCATGCATTTACAGGGGGCAGGATATTTGACCTCTCTACGACGATCATCTATTTGGAAAGATAGCAATTCACTAAAATAAAAATAGCCTACCATTAAATGTGAAATATTGCCCTACATTACTGGAAACGCCATTACAAAAAGTACACTCACTTGAATCAGATATCTGAGCACTTAAAAAATGGTCACATGCTATAATAACCTCAAATCTGCAGTGCTCTTACAAGTATTACAGAAACTCTAGGTACAGAGGGAGGAGTGTTATTTATTAAAAAGCAGATACTAAAATTCTTGGAGCTGCAATCTCAAAGTATCCTCCATTTTAAAATCAGGGACTTTACTATCATCAATATTTACACTGAAGCTCGTTAGGTAAAAGGTGTCATATTACACTAAACAAGAAGAGGCAGAGGGTAAAAGTCCTATTAAGTTTACAATCGAAGAACAGAATCATGCATTAAAAATGGATTAGAAAATGTCAGTTTGTTCTAGCAATAAGCCTATATTCGTGCTTGTCATAAAACATGTATTCAACAGTATGCATCAAATAATTATATAAATAGCAATTTATGCCTTTTAGTGCTAAAACATCTATGCAAGGCTAACTCAGCTATTCTGAAGGATGATCACTTTATTCTGAAAGCAGCACTATTTTGAAATTGTGATTCTAGACCACGAGAACATTTCTGCTTTTGTTTTATTAGTGTTAATCCTAAGAAGCCCATCTTTTACCCCTGGAGAGTGTGGTATGGCACATGATTGACACACATTTGCCAACAGAACCACAGTGCTGAAAAAAATACACAAATATAGAATTTGCAACCTCACCAGTGTATGGCTATTACATAATTTACAGCTGAAGCAATGAAGAAAATGAAAAGTGGCCTCTACAACTCAAGTCTATCAAAATAGTTCACATGCTTCAAACACTACGGTAAACAGGCTAGAAAAGAGTCCTTTCTAGTGCCCTAGTCACCATGGTAATTTCAGTTTGGGAAGGATACTGCTTTATTTGAAAATTATGACAATCCAGGGTTAAATTTAAGGTCTCATTATTTCCAAAAATCAAATGACAGAAGTTTTTGGAAACAATGTTGAAAAATATGTTGGCTCATTTGTATGCAGGAGGTTAAGGCTAAGGAAAACTTGCCCTACGTTCAAACAGACTGGGTTAAATAAATAATGAGTTCTAGGCCTGTCTGGCTAACATGAAACTCTGTTTTAGGGTTTTTTTTTTTTTTTAAATGATGGCATTGTTTTATAAAGAATACTTAATATATACATTCATTTAAGCAGAAGATGTCTTAATAATCTCAGAGATGAATGTTGTTGCATATCAAATATTCTTTCATCGAGAACAAGCAATTGGCTATTTAAAACACAAAATCCAGCCAGGCTAGATTCTGTTTTACATTTTTTTGTTTGCTTGTTTGTTTTTCGAGACAGGGTTTCTCTACAGCTTTGGATTCTGTCCTAGAACTAGTTCAGGCTGGCCTTGAACTCAGAGATCTGCCTCTGACTCCTGAGTGCTGGGATTAAAGGTGTGCGCCACCACTGCCCAGCCACATTTACATATTAGAATCATTAGATGCCAGGGAAAGAAGTGCAGTGCGACAGAGAGCGTCCTAGTCTCATCCCATCAAAGCAAGTATGGAGTTAGGGGCAGAGGTTTTTAGTATAGCCTCAGTAATTATCGCTGTAAAGTCAATCTTGGATTCAAAGAACCACATAAGGCAGTGGTTCTCAACCTGTGGGTCTTGATCCCTTTGGGGTCTGAAGGACTCTTTCACAGGGGCAACCTAAGATCACTGGAAAACAGATGTTTAATTTTGATTCATAATAGTAGCAAAATTATAATTATGAAGTAGCAAAGAAAATATTATGGCTGAGGGTCACTACCACATGAGGAATTGTATTAAGGAGTCGCACACTAGGAAGGTTGAGAACCAGTGACCCAAGGCATCACAAAGGAAATCAAGGCAAGTTTATACAGCCGATGGGTGTGGAGCTTAAGGTGGTACTGTCTTAAGTCAGCTACAACTGCGCCACAGCACCCACTAAAGATGACAGGCTCCTAGAGAAGGTCTACTACTACCTTAGACAAGAGTGATCCGACCACGGGTAATTATGTTCGTATTATTGGCATTACAGGATAAAGTCTGGCAAGGCTTGTGTGATACAGATATCCTGGATGAGGATATCCTTAATCAGAGGTATGAAATTGCAAATAGAAAACAGCTCATTCATTTGACAGCTGTTCCCATATTCACATAAAACTTCCAGATCCCTACATTCGTACAAGATAATTATCCTTCTAAATTGCCAATTTTGAAACAATTCTAATTCCCAACTCCCAGATTTATAAAGCAACTTTTAAAATTGTTATTTTAACAAGATACAAAAAAGGTATCACCCCCCCCCCCAAGGCAAATCATCTTCTCTTTAGATAAAAATTCTATATTACTACTATCCATATAGATCTTTAAAAATTTCAAGTCATTCTCAAAAAAAAAAAAAAAAAAAGACAATTACAGTGCTACCAACCCTGAAAGGCATTTCAGGTATTTAAATATTAACAGTCTCACGTATCCAGTAGTTCCAGGAAGGTCTATGAGGGCTGCTAGGAGATTTCTTAATCACTGCCAAACGATACCAAATACAGACTCCGTAGGACATTAAACACCTTGTATTTTACACGGAGCTTGGGCCTAGCTTCTGAGGCACTCCTTTGCAGAGCCCAGCTGTTTTGAGTGATTTATCCACAGGAGTTTAATTTCAATTGTGTGTGGGGAAGTGGGAGGCAGTGATTATACCTTCCCCCAATCTTTCCAGGACATTAATGAATATTTTAAAGAACAGTCTCCAACTGAGATTAATTTGTCTCAAAAATATTCTCCTCTTAATTCTCCAATGGCAATCTCTGATACACTATACTTTAAATGGAAGAACACAAGACCAGGCTTACAATGGAATGTATGCATTAGGCATTCTCTGTCTTCAAAAGAAAACTGTGGTGAAGTAAAGCTACTTACTTCCTTAAAGGCATGAACCAAGCAAGTCCTTCAACTGTTCTGCTTGCTATCTCCTGGTTCCAAACCTCAAATTAGTATTCATTGCTTCTCAATAAGTATCAAACCTTAAGTGTGCTATTCAGAATTTCACCGATGGTAAGATAATATATACATATACATGTATGTATTCTCCCTCTAATTAAAAAAAAAGCTATAAAAGACAGCATATGAATAATGCAAGGAGATCGCATATGCCAGATGGTAGATTACATATTCAAAGACTTCAAAAAAAAAAAAAAAAAAAAGAGGAATGGGATGAAATTTAAAAATATTAATCTCTGTGTTTAGGCTCCTTAGAAAGTTGTAATGTAAAGGTAGGTAAGTATAAAATGGAGACATCTTAACAAGATAAAGGGTTGGTAGTTCACTACCAACTCAAACCTAAGCTTGACTGTGCAATCTATGTTAAGTATGGAACGTTGCAGAGGCCCCAGTGTTCAGGGGAGGGGGGGGAGTTAATTAATTACGGAAAATTAATTAAAAAAGCACTCTATTTGAATATGCCTCTGATACCAGGAAAACCTGGTCAACCTTGGAGGTTGAGTACAATACTTGAAAGCACCAAAAAAGGCTCCTTTTCTGCATGGGTCAATGCTTGAGGTAAGGGGGGAGGGGATCATTTCTACAGAAACTGACACTGTGAGGGCCTCAAGGGGAATCACAGAGTACATCATTCTGCTTAAAAACAAAGAAGACCTTGAATTTCCTGTCATTCAAACTAAAGTATGGATATGTGTAGTCTCTAATTCACAGAACTGAACATCGACTGCTTAAGGTGACTGACTACACCTTCCTGGTTATAAGAAAGAGCTGTAGATGGGGCTGGAGAGATGGCTCAGAGGTTAAGAGCACTGCCTGCTCTTTCAGAGGACCTGAGTTCAATTCCCAGCAACCACATGGTGACTCTCAACCATCTGTAATGAGATCTGGCGCCCTCCTCTGCTGTGTGGGCATACATGCCAGCAGCACATTGTATGCATAAGAAATAAATTTAAAAAAAATTAATAAAAAAAGAACTATAGATACTCTACTATGTGTTTCTCTTAAGGCTAAAACTTTTTGAATGAAGTCTTATTTCTGAAGCCTACAGATCAATACTAAAGCACATTAAGAGATATCACCAGGTACAATTCCAAGCTGAGATCAACTACTACAGCTGGGATGCTCTGGGGGACCTCACTATTGTTCACATTTTATCTGCAGGAAATGGGATCACCAACGCTAAAAATAGAGGTACAAATGCACAGAACTGAGTGGTTAACATGGTGGCTATGTCCCTGGCTTAAAGAAACTTTAAATTTCTATTAATTTGTCTGCCCCCCCCCCCAATTACAAAGAACACAAATACTTATACAAAGCATAGTATGCCAGGGGCTCTCAATGAGAAAAAAGAAGAATATGAGATGTTTAACTTATGACAAGGAAGCAGCCTCAAGAAGACATGGGCGTAATGCATTCTTAGCAGAAAAAGAACAAGGTCCCAAAGACAGGAACAAGGCTACAACATCCACAAGTATAGAAGGATCAACTTGGCTAGCGCATCAAGTGAAAGCCAGTATAAGTGGCTCGTGAATTAGTAATGCCCAGATACTGAGGAGACTAAAAACACCGCAAGGAGTTTGATGGTTGTTTTATGATGCACAGTTCATATGCTGCATGATTATTGTGACTTCTGTGAAAAAAGGGAGGGTGGAAGTGTTCCACAGAAATAAAGTTTAACTTTCAAAAAATGATTTATTTGTATATGTGCATGAGCAGGTGAGCATGACAGGTATGAGCAGGTGTGTACGAGGGTAGAGACTAGAACGGGGTGTTCATTCCCTTAGAGTTGGAGTTACAGGTATTTTGCAGGACATCTGGTTTGTGTGGATTTGTGATTTGTATTCTGGTCCCGATGATTCAACAGTAAGCACTCTTAGCAGGTTAGCCATCTCTCCAGCCTGAAAACTTATAACCTTTCTAAGACAATAGAAAGAGCTACCAGACACTAACAAACATTACTAACTTTAACCCACTGCCTTCTACTCCCTGTGCAAGCCAGTTGGCAACAGACTTTCAAATACTGACCACACCGGTGAATCATGAAAAACAGGATGACTTCTGACAAAAATAGAGGTGACTAACAAACACAATGGGGGTGAAAACAAAACACCTTCAAACCATAGTGATTTCACAATGGAAATCCATCCCTTCATGAAATACAGAAGGATTAAATTATACTGAAGAGTGACTAGTTGGCCTCCACCTCCCTCTGTGTTTTCTTCTAGTGGGAACAGAAAGAACCTGTGGGTGAAGGATTTAGTGAATCTGTTACCTGAGCCTTATTTGTTCCTATCTCTCCATTGTTATTCATGCTGTTTACTCTCTCACAATAATCTCTTCTATGCTGTAATCCTCAAGGGAATGTTACAGCACCTCTGATGCTGGAGAAATCAGAAGTGGGAGGGTGGCCTGCACACAGCAAGACCTCCTTCTCTAATGCACTCAGACCACTCAGTTCAGCTTTTAGACGAGCACACGCCCTTGGCTGTGGGAGAGAGGAAGCCGTTTCCTCATTAGTATGTCTTACTAAGGCAAATTAAGAGGTGCTGCAAGAAACCTGTACGCTGCCAGAAAAGCTCAATTTCAGCCATACAAAGGTCAAAACCATTTTGGTATATATTCTTAAACTTCAAATAAAAAACTCTGTAAGGAGATTCTCAAAGTATTCTCTAAGAAATTTGACTGTGCTGGTCACTACTCAAGGCATCCATTTAAAGTGCTGTCTGTCTGTAAAATAAGTAGTTTTCTAGGAATCCTTGGCTGCACACCCAACTAGCCAGGACCACCTGCATTTGCCTTGGTGTTCTGGCTTGTTCTTACTGATTTGTACACAGAGTAGGTCTAGAAACATGATTTTAACCATCAAAAGAAGTAAATATAACATTCAAGCCAAACTATTATAAACAAAACTTTTGAAAATAGTGTATGTTGGAAGTTGGCCCAAATCACACATCATCTTTTTCTTTAGGTTAATTGCTTTTTTATTTTTAAAGGGAGGGGAAAGAACAGTAGAAAAAAAGGGGGGCAGGGAGGACAGAACATTCCACAAAGATTACCTGGTGTCAAAAAACTTCAAGGTTTAACGAATGACCCTTTACAGAAGAGCATGTTTAGCCCTGGTCTAAGGTCGGCAGTTCTGCAAACCAGCTGTGTGTCAGGGCACTGAAAGAATGTCTACACCTACATGCATATATGTGCCTCTGCAAAGGAAAAACTCAGACACAGAGCTTTACACCAGGAGAGCGTATGTCCTGGACTAGCATCCATAAACCTCTTAATTTTGAAAGGTTCCTTTACAACTTCTGGGCCAGGAAGATAACTGCAGAAGCCTGAATCCCAATCTCTCTCCTCTCAGAGCACAACAACTTCAGTGTCACAAGAAAACTACAGACTGTCATAACAAAGCCCACATTCCAAGAGGGCCCCACCCCCTGTGAGTTTGTGGCTGCCCATCACAGGAGGGAAGAGGCTCAAGAGACCTTGTAAAAAGGAGACTAAACACAGGTAAACCAGAAGTCACTCACAGAGAAAAATAAATGAATATCAAGTGCCAAAATGATGAATATTTAAATATGGATGTTCATAATACCCAATTACACAGGAGCTTGAAAGGCAAATGGTACACTAAGACAGAAAGTGATTCTCGAGCAGCAGAAGGCAAGCCTAGGAAGGAAATGAAGGATGCTGTACAGATCAAAGACAAACGCCTCTGCACTTCTCCCCACTTACCACCACATTGTCCATTTTTAAAGGATCACTATTTTAACAAGGCATTCTTAAATCATAAACTCAGCCGAAGAATTACCTAGGAATTTGGGGGTGGCGTGCAGATATGACACCAATCTCACCCTACCCTAAAGAACTCAGATTTGAGCTGGTAAGAACTCTCCCCACCAACCAACCTTAGTCAGACATACACCATCAATTAGAAGAGCATTATGAAGCAAAGCCTTTCACATTGGGTAAAGACAGTGACAAAAATCACGTAGAAACAGATGACTGATCGATCCCAAGGAAGGGCTTCATTTTTTTTTTTCCCTCAGAAGTCGAGAACAAATTGAGAAGGCCCAGTGCGGAACACATCTGGGAGGAGACAGTGAGAGAAGGAAAGAGGCTAAAATGAGAGACAGGGTAGAGAGGTCCTAACAAAAGCAGGGCTGGAACAGAAGACATGGGAGAAGTTCAATGCCATGGAGTTCAAGTGCCTTAAGAAAATAATGGGACAGAACTAATTTTTTTTTTTTAACTATAATTAAAGAGAAAAAAAAGGCAGCGACAATGAATGTCTAAAGACCTACCCAATCTACTTCAGGACACATATTAACCAAACTACTAGAATTTAAACAAACCAGAAAAATTTGCATGAACAAAAACAGAAAGTGATTTGAAAAGACAAGAACGTGAGACTTTTAAGGCAATAGTCAGTCAGTGTTAGTGAGAAAGTCAGCAATACCAGAGCCAAGACATTCACCAAGAGCAAAGTCAACAGAGAAAGGTTATTTGTGGTGCTGGGGATTGAACCTAAGGTTTCCCACATTCTAAGTATATGACAAACACATGCTTGTGCCCAGCCACACCTCCAGCCCAGAAAAAAGTTTTAACTGATGAATTCTTGGGAATGTTGCATACATGGCCCCATTAAGGGCTTACACAACAATGAACTCCAACTGAGTTTCACCTGGTATGGGATTTGACAATAGCTAAGAAACAGTGATTTGCCCATGACCCCAGCTATTTCAGTTTTAGAAATGTACTCTGAAGACGTGCCTTTACAGTATGAACTACATACGCAGAACTACGCATGCACTGTGGCATCACCTGAACTTCAGAATAGTGGGAGCCTCCTCAACTCCAAACGTTTAAGAAAGTGGCTGCTTACGAATGACACAGAGATCAGAACACAGCACACCTGTGACAAGGACGGCGCTGTCTACCAGCCAATACGGTGGAGTTTCTAAAATACAAGTCCAGGGGAAAGTGCCAGTCTTCGTGAAAAAGTAAGACAGCGTACGCAAGTCTCTTTATTTGGGGGAGAGAATAGAAAGAATACAGCAGAAGGAAGGTTACTCATAAAAGGAAGCATGCGACAGAAGAGAGCAGGAAAGGATTGGGAATCTTGAGTATATGGATGCTCTGAGAAGCCCAATCTGTAGACACACACATTAAACTGCGATGGGGGAGGAACATGAGAAGCAGCAGAGGGACTGCGAGGGGAACATCTTACCAAAGTACTGAATATTAGGGGAAGTAAGATTGTTAATAAGATCAGAACTTATTTTCCAGAGGATATAAGTGATTGAACTTCCAATCAAGTCTGTCTTGATGTCAATAAACTGGGAATAAATATAACTTGGTAAGCTGACCCAAGGAAAGTCTCCTGAACATTCCCACTGAACTTCTATTTCTGGCTACAGCCCTTTCTCACACCTCTCAAGTTTAACACCCTCATCCCATACCAGGAATCCAAAAGCCACCCTCCAAGTACAGTCCCTAGAGCATCAGGTTGGAGCCTGACTTTCAAGCATGAGACAGACTTGGGAACTCTGAAGGCAAGTCTTCCAGGTGCCCATGGGTCTCCTTGCTTTCTCAGTTATGGACTGAACTATGTCCCCCTAAAACTCCTGTGCCAATGCCTTATATTCCAGAATGACTTCTGGTGGTTGTAACTTCAAGAAAGTAATGAAATATTAGGTGAGGTAGAAGGGTGGGATCCTAACCCAACAGAGCAGGTATGGTCAGAAGTAACCCAGTCTGTGGTGTCTTCTTACCTCAGCCACAGCAGACTAACATATCCCTTTTACTTTAAAAAAAACCAAAATTGTTTCTATGCCCTGTCTCTTGCTGTATGAACTGAAGGTGCCACCAGCCATTGTTAGAATTATTTCTGAAATTATCCAGTGTCTGTTCATCAAATCAAAATTTCACAGTTTAGATGGCAAAAGATTATTCTGGAGAAGACAAATTCCATCTAACTCAGCAAAGCTGTAACAAACTTGCAGCCTCTGATACCTATAATCCATCCCTTTGACTCACTCCTCTCGAAGACTACAGCCCTTTCTCAAACATCTGTCTCCTATGACAAACATGCCAGATGGCAAGTATGTTTATGAATACACTTTTACTCTATATTATGGTTAGAATAATGTAGAATAAAACTATAGACATGCTCTTTAGTATAATCAATAGAACAAATATATTGTCAAACCTTCCAAATCATTTCCTACTCTTAGGAAGTTTTTAGCAAAATAACACTACACTGAGTATGCCCTTTATTAAGGAATACTGATCAATTATTAATGCTAGCCAATTAATCAAATACATAAACCATAAATTAAACATTAACTAACAGACTTAGTACTCTGGGCAGAGGCTTCTGTGCATCCACTATGTTTAAAACATCAAGACATGGCACAATGATGTACATTCTCAACACAAAACCACTGGATCTGGGAAAGGTCTCATTTCATGTGTGTGGTGTATACATGTACAGATACATCTAAATTTACATTAAGAGACGAGTGAGTGCTTCTACAGAGCCAGGTACACATACAGTACAGCAAGTGTGTTACTTAGAAAAATATAATCCTGCCTCTTCCAAATTTAAACTTTATTTTAAAAGACTTAAATGTTAATTAAATGTAATTAAATAATTCCCCAATCCCTCTCTCGGCCCAAGTGTTCTTTACCCCAATGCCTCCCTTTTTCTGTCAGTCCCTTTGAAATCCAGGGCTGTTTTTTCTTGACTGTTGTTACACATACACACAGAGTAAACTACAACCTGCCCAGTCTGTTTAGTATTGCTATGAGCATATGACTCCAGAGCTGACAGCTTGGTATTGGATAACCAATTGTGTGTGGGGGTGGGTTACCTAGAATACGAGTTCTCCCACTCCCAGCAGTCCTGAGTTGTCTGTAGCTCTAAGGGTAGCTCCTTGAGATCTCTCCCTTCCACGTCTGTGTGCTTATCAGTGTTGTCACTATGTGGGCCTTGTGCAGGCAGCCGTACTGCTGTGCTGAGGTACTGTGGACGAAGCTTCCCTGACATTTTCAGAAGACACAATTCACAGCAGACTCCCTGGTTGTCTCCTCTTTTGCAATGTTACTTGAGTTTTAGGTATAGAACTTACATTGTACTTTTATCTATCTATGGGGCCTGGAGACTCCATGATGGGCTGTTCTCTGCATTCTGACCAGCTGTAGCTTTCTGTGATGCTCTCTTTCTATTGAAGAGAAGCTTCTTTGGTGAGGGGTGAGAGCTGCACGTACCAGCAAAGACGGCTGGGACACCCCTATTAAGTTAAGTTAATATAATATTCTTTAGAGGATATTTGTATTTTCCACAAATACAAATGTTTTAAAACAAATGATTAGGATTTTTTAATTTATTATGCACTAAGGTTAAAGAAATGAACATGCTAATTACCCAGTTCCTTTCTAATTCAAATTTCAACAAAAGTATTTTCCCATAAAGATGGTAACACAAAATGTTCTTTTTAAATGATATTAAACTTTAATTAGAACTTAAGTTGAATATTTAATTAGAAAAATTGTTTCGACTTAAAGAGACAGTCAAACTTATAAATAAGTTGTTTTAAGTCTTATTACAGTTTTCTCATTTTCCAGGGACTTGTGTGGGGAAGCATGCATGCCACAGTGGGCATGTGGCGGTCAGAAGATACTGTGCAGGAGTTGGTCCGTCTGCCATGTGGGTCCTGCGGATGAAACTCAGGTCATCAGGCTTGGCAGAAGGTATGTCTACCTACAGAGCCATCTTCCCAGCATATTAAGTGTTTAATTAAAACCTCATTGTAAGTAGTCTTATAAAAGTGGTAATTTGGTTCGGTGTTCAATCCTTTCTCTACTTTTTTTTCCCGGTTATATGTGTACAGGTGTGCATACACACGTGTGGACAGGTGCACAGGTGAGTGCTTGTGGAGGCCTGAAAGTTGATGTTTGAAATCATCTCCCACCATTCACCCACCTTATTTATCGAGGAAGGATTTCTCAACCAAATCCAGAGCTCATATTATGATGGTATCTACAAGCCAATGTGGCGGTGGGCATTCCTTGTCTCTGCCTTCTGACGCTACAGTTACAGGTGGCTACCTGTCCCACAGGTGGCTACCTGTCCCCTTGGCATTTATAGAGGTTTCTGGGCATCCCAACTCCAGTTCTCATGTTGGAACAGCAAGCATTTTAACCACCTTCATAGTCCCCATTCATTTTCTGAATGAAGACTAACTAATAAAAGAATTGATAGTGATAATCACAAAACTGGGGGGGTCCTAACAAGAAAAACATCAAATTTTTTGTTCTATATACTTTATTTGCTAAGGAAGAAAAATATTAATATTTTGAGATTAATAAGGTTCACCATGGGATTGAAAAAAATCTTACACAGAAATTCTAACAGTCAGGTCTTACACATTTGCACTTTCGATGTTAACGCAAACCAAGCATATACCTTCTCTATTTGGGAACCACTGCTGAGAATTCATTAGACTGCAAAAGTAAGAAAGGCAGATTCATACATGCTTGTGATGTTACCTTTCCTACTGATTTACTCTATACTAAGTCAAACGGTCCCTAGACAAATAAATAAATGCAGGGGCATGTAAGAGCACTGCTGCACATGACAGGAAAATCAGGCCTATCCTGTTAATTACTCCATGGCTTCCTGTGCTTTCAAGACTGCTGGTAGAAATGTAAGTCAAGGAGAAGATGGGGCATTAGTTAAGGTCAGGATTTTGTCTGTTCACTATCTCAGGCAATAATAAAACCTGCTAACACTTTCTTTTGCACAACAATTCAGGTCTCTTTGATATTAACAATCACTACTGTGGGTGACTATTCCAATTATAAATAAAGCAGCAGCTCAGGATTAAAGATGCACAAGTGTTTTAAGTTACAAAATATATGGAGACTTGCATGAAATTTTTGTACAATTAAACTGTAGAAAGGGGAATAAGTTCCAAGCATAAAAAGTAAGGCTTGGATCTTGGGACTATACACTTTAAATAAATCATTTTATGTCATCTTGTCCATTTAGCTACGAATTATTTATGATAAATGGAGGCACAATACATCTCCATATATACAGGACAAAGTTGCTTTAACCATTGTCTTCCTTGGTACCCAACACACTACCTGATGATAAAGCTGTGCCAACATAAAGTTAACACTCAAATATTACCTTGAATGAATCTACTTCCATATATGTTTAGGAGATCTGAGGTTTTTTTGTTTGTTTTGTTTTGTTTTTCGAGACAGGGTTTCGCTCTAGTTTTAGAGCCTGTCCTAGAACTGGCTTTTGTAGACCAGGCTGGCCTTGAACTCACAGGGATCTGCCTGCCTCTGCTTTTCGAGTGCTTGGATTAAAGGCGTGCAGCTGAGTTTTAACGAGATCTGAGTTTTCACCCACCTGTGCAATCCTGAGCAAAGTGGAGTACCACTGGGTCTCACCTACAAAGCAGATGGTTGCACCAGGTCCTCAGTGCCTTTCTAGCTTTACCTGCTGCCCAAAATGCTTTAAATCCCTGACATCTCCAAGCACAGAAACATCTGAGCCCCACTTAGTGGACACAGGCACACTTCTTGTATACAGTCTTCTTTACCATAAAATGACTATAAGATGACCCAAAGAGTCACAGCATAGACTCATTACTGATTTTATGTTAGTGGCTCAAAACCCTCGTTCAATGTATTAAATTTAGTTCCTAAATGTAAAAACCTCTTGATGGCTCTAATAAAAACCCATAGTCTTTAAAATTGGGTTTTGAATTCTTTAAGACATACAGTCCGCATTTCAGATTCCTATTTACTAGTACAGACCAAAAGATTCACTCCGTTACTGTCTGTCTTGTTGGGTCCTAAAAGGGCTATGAAACCAAGTACTGGACTTCTCATTAAATTTAAATTTAAGGTAATTAACAAATATTTTTAGTCCATGTATAGTCCATCCAATATTTGAGGCACATAAAAATATTCATTGGCAAATGGGTCTTTGTTTTACATGATTATAAAGCCCAGTTTCCAAGGAAACAATTTTAAAAGTAGATTAAGCAGCATCAGATGTAATTTAGATTTTCTTTGATTCTGAAGGAAACTGGGTCTTCCAGCAGCTGGGCATCACCTCCCTCTGGTCTCACAGCCCACATTTACAAATACTGGGAATGAGCTGTGAGATAACAGACTGGCCATCTGGCCTGAACTCTTGGCCCTTATGTCTATTATGTTTCTCAGCATAAGCTTAAAGACATCAAATGCCCACTTAGCAACTGGGGAGAAGGACCCTCTAACCCACATTCTGCCCAGGCTCAGCATGATTTTTTCATCGTTATACTATCTGCTCATTTGCTGTATTAGTATCTATACTTTTATTTTTGCCTTTCACATACAGTTTGGGAGATAGATTTTACTGACCTCGCATCCACCCATTACCTTTCTCATGCACACAGCACATCATGCAAATATAGTGTTTTGCTTCCATTACTCTCCTCTCTATTCATTTATCTTGAGACAGAATCTCACATGTCAAACTCCTGATCCTCCGGCCTCTACCTCCCAAGTGATGCACCACCATGACCAGCTAGCAATTGTTTTCTAAACATCAAATGGTTGTAGATCACCATACACAGAAGGTGGGACAGTGCTTCTGAACCTGTGATAAACTTGGAGTTCTTTTTTTTTAAATCATATTGACTGTTTTGTCTCTAGTTTAAATATGAAATATATAGAAGCCCCAAATTCCTTACTTTTTGGAAACTTGGATTCTTTTAGTAAGATTTCACTAGACATTTGATACAATTTCTAGACTTTTTGTTGTAGATATCATTATTACTGTGCAATATGGCTATAAAGAAATTACAAAATTTTAAAATGTACCAGAATATATGCATATTAGTAAATGCCCGCTTTTTACCAAGAAATAATTATCTTAAGTCATTCTGATAGGGCTTGATGGCTTCAATCATCTGCAAATTCTACTTTGGGTGCTTTTTAAAGAAAATGTCACAAAGATAGCGAACATTTGTGTTTTTTTCTTTTTTTTTCGAGACAGGGTTTCCCCATAGTTTCTAGAGCCTGTCCTGGAACTAGCTCTTGTAGACCAGGCTGGCCTCGAACTCAGAGATCCGCCTGTCTCTGCCTCCCGAGTGCTGGGATTAAAGGCGTGCGCCACCACCGCCCGGCAAACATTTGTGTTTTAAAATGATCTATATAAAAGTCTCATTAATAAGGTTGGTGGCTCATCCCTTTATAAAGATATTGGCAAAGCTGTATCACAGAAACTGTCAGAGGCAAGTCCTGACACAAAGTAGTGTTTCGCAACACAAAATCTCCTAAATCAATCGGATCATCAAGCTCCTGAGCCCAAATTCAACAGAATTATTTTTTAAACTTTAAGCACGTGTTTCAGCATCTATTATTTACTACTTGTTAGTTTTGACACTTTTTTTTTGTTTTCCCCTTTCCCTGGGATCATCAGAAATTCCACAGTTCATCAACAATGACTACCTTCCCCCTAACCTCAACCATGTTTTTGGCAGTGTAAGATGAGAATAACACCACCAAATATAGTGGCGCATACCTGAAAGCCTAGCACTTGGGAAGTCAGAAGATCATGTCCATCTGAGCTGCATGAGACCCTATCTCAAAGAAAAAAAACTCATCAGGATAATACCAAATACTCACTGCTTGTTTGCTACTTTAAATGATTTGTACAATCTAAACAAAATTAGACTTCAAAAGGTCCTTTGGAAACAAACATTTAGTCAATAAATTAAATGCTGAACATTTTTGGAACAATAAATTGGTGGAATAGGTAAGCATTTCAGGAGTCATCCAAGAAAATTTTAAAATCAAGAATTTATACACACACACACACACACAGTGCTCACAATGTTACTTCAAGTGTACACAGGCATGTCAGAAGCAAAATTAAGGACAGTGGAAAGGACAGTTACCCAGAACTAGAGAATTGGCCTATAGCTGTTAGGCCTCTGGGCACTTGGGCAGGTAAACTCACAAAGAAAGGAACTTTTACCTTATTAGGAATCTGCCATGAAGATCAAGGCATACCAGCTGTTGCTGCAACGTGGTTCTCACACAATCACCTAACTGTGTAAGAAAATCAGACTCTCTAACCTCATAACTACAAAAATTAGAGCCAATGAGCCAAACCCATTCTCTCATACTCAAGGCAAAGGGTGAAATCCACGACTAAAGCATGTCTAAAGAACTTATTAGGAAAAATGTGTGGTATGAGAAATGAGGCATGTGGTGGTCTGAATGTAAATGGCCCCCATCTGCCCACAGAAAGTGGCACTTGTTGCAGTAGGTGTGGCCTTGTTGCAGTAGGTGTGGCTTTGTTGGAGGAAGCGTGTCACTGGGGGGCAGGCTTTGAGGTCTCAGATCCTCAAGCCAGGCCCAGTGTTTCACCCACTCTTCCTGCTGTATCAGATCCAGACATAGAACTCTCAGCTATCTCTCCAGTACCATGTCTACTTATCGGACACTATGCTCCCCACCATGATGACAATGGACCAAACCTCTGAGCCTGCACGCCAGGCCTGATTAAACATTTTCCTCTATAAGAGTTGCAGAGGTTATGGTGTTTCTTTACAGCAATAAAATCCTAACCAAGACATGGCACAAATGAAAATTTACAAAGACAGAAACTAAATAATTTGCATAAAAATATTTTGCCAACACATCACAAGTTATTGTGGATAATTTTAAAGAACCAAGCACAAAGCCAGCAGGTGAAATTTATGATTACTATTCAGCCTCGGACCTGCAAGGTCTGGGTCACCAGCTCCTAAAGAACGTCCCTCTATCCAAAGACAACAGACCTGTAAACAGTCAAATTTAAGATAACAAATAATATTTTAGAAAAACTCAAGATTGGCTGACAGGTCAAAATGTTTGCTGTGCAAGCCTGAGGATTTAAGTTTGGATTCTAAGGGCACACTTAAAACTACAGGTGTGACAGGTAAAATCCCAGCAGGCAGAGCCCTGGGGCTTGCTGGCCAGGCAGTTAATAATTAGTGAGCATGAGGTTCAGTGAGAGCCCTGTTTCAAAAATGGAAGAAACCTGATGCGCGCTCGCTCACTCTCTCTTCTCTCTTGCTTGCTCGCTCACACAAATAGTCATTCTTTCCAGCTTCTCGGCACTATTAGCTTCCCAAATAGGAAATTCCATTCTTCTGTCATTGTTGAGTCCATGGGAATCTGAATCCCTCATTTCTGTTTAAAGTATCTTTCAGAAGTCTGTAATTAAGAAACAACACTGAAACCAAAAATCTAGTTTGCACAGATTGCCTGTCACACGTCAGATAGGCAATTATAGGGAAAGGGATTGGCCTGTTCTCAGAAGAGGATTTTCGAATTAAGGAAAGGCAGTGTTTCCTTTTTATGCATTAGCCCAGTGGATCATTATTACATTAACGACAGAAATAAAAATAAGAAAACCACAGACAATTATAAAATGTGAAATTTGGGCCAATGAGAAGAGTTCAATGGATAAAAGTGTTTGCTGCTGGAGCCTGACTACCTGGGGTCAGTCCCCAGCATCCATGTACGAAGCAGGTGCTGTGGTACATCAGTAATCCTAGCTTTCCTGAGACGAGGTGAGAGGCAGGACAGGACAACAGGCTCTCAGGCCGGCTAGCTTGGGTGCACTGTGCAGAGACACTGCCTTGGGGGTAGGAGGGCGGTGTTGAGAACTGACACCAGAAAATGATGCCCTCTGACCTCCTTGCATCTGTGCATGCTGGAGAACTCCTTCAGACATAAAGTAAATAATGAAACATGAAATTCAAACAAATGGAGACATTCTGCTAAGAACAATGGTTATATGCCCACTGTAAACGCTGTAGAGGTTAAGAGTAAAGAACACAGGTTAGAGAAAGTAACATGCTGCCGTGATGCCATTCTCAATCCAAGACCAGCATGGCTCAGTTGACTTGAACTGAAAAAGGCTTGAACTTGGATTTCTGTGTATTAAAAAAAATATTAAAAAAGATAGCCCAGTAATAATCCAATTTTTATATCTTTAGTTGAAGGATAAATTCTATTACATGTAACAACAGAGAAAAGAACTGTCGCTAGTCATCAGTACAGGCATTCCCGTGAGCACACTTTCCCCTCCCTACAACTGCTAGACTATTCTCATCCTTTACTTCCTACCTGATATTTCAGAGTCAAGGAAACATTAACAACATAAAATGATTGCAACACAGACACGGGGATGCATCTGTGAAGGAAGCTGGAGGAGCGGATCAAAGCTTGGCCTTTAAAGTGGGCCTTGAACAGGAGCAGTGTTTTATAATATGAGGGATTTATTGCACAGGGTGTGACAGACAAAGGCAGGGAACAGTGAGCAGCTGCTGTGCACATCTGGACCACAACTAGATGACCACTCATTTGTGAGATACCGAGTTAGAGACTCCTCCCTCATCTTTGAGAGGTGTAGGGGGTTCGTGAAGGAGTTTCAGGGTCCTAAATGAGGTTAATTCCAAGTGAAGGTTTTCCAGATATGGAGAACATCAAGAGCAATTGTTTCGCGACCAGCTGTCCACGACTGTTAAATCTGATCAATTAAAAAAATGTCATCTTATGCCATCACGAGGTCAAATTTCGATTTTTAAGCAAGATCCTTGTGCTTGCTTCCAAACAATGGTTTCTCAAGCCTGTTCTGTCATTTGCAATATATTAGGAAACTGATTGTAAAATTTACAGGAATGAATCTAAAATATGAATGAACATTACCAGTAATCACCTAACCTGAAAAGTAGCTTTTGGAGTTTTGACAGGAGGAATCTGGCTTCTTCAAATGTTTTTCTGCCAATTTCCTGGTTTTCATCTTTGTTTTACATGATTCAGGAAATTGGATGAACAACAGCCCCAGGCTAGCCCAGAAAACACCCGACAGCTCTTGATCTTTCCTCTAGCCCTGCTGCTGCTTCATTCTTTCCCACTACAGGAAGCCATCAGTCCACCTGGAACTCCTCAAGACTGTGAGATCGGGTCTCCCTGTGTAGTCCTTCCTGTTGGCCTGGAACTTGCTCTGTAGACCAGGCTGGGCTACAACTCACAAAGATCTAACTGTCTCTGCCTCCTGAGTGATGAGATTCAAAGTGTGTGCCACCATGACCAGCAAAGACTGGCATTTATGGACTTCAACATAAAAAACACATTATAGTACACTTGTAACAAGTGTGATATTCCAAAGGGGAGAAAAACCCTACATGTTCTGAACTCCCAAGTATACATATATAAGCAGCTATCGATGTAAAAATGTTACAACCAACTATGTAATCTGTTCTTTTCTCTCTCCCCACCACATCCCACTTCTGTAGCTTGTCATCTTAATCCAAAAGCCCACAATTCCTGCGTTATCTGTGGCTTTCAATGATAACCTCCAGCTTCCTGTATGTATTTACAGTTTCAGCTAAATAAACATTTTTCAAGAACCCTAAAAGCAATATAATAGCCTCGGTTTTGGGGGCTTACTTTATGAGGTTAGCAGCTGAGAGCAAATGTGACAAAGAACCTTGTCAACAGTTTTCACTCAGCTCAGGACGGCAACCATCACCAGACAGTGTCTCTCTAGGGAACCATGCAATGTGAGTTCCATGCTACATGATTAATATGTATCAAGAAAGAGGTCAGAGGAAAAGTCTGACATTATATAAAAGTGAGTGGAGAGCCTAACTCACCAGCCCTTGGCTCTTTGTGGAAATACACGGAAAACTGTCAGCAGCAACTTTTAAGAACAAAAATGATGGCAGCAAAACTGCTGAGGTCTAAAAGCGCTTCCCAGAATGCCCCTCTGATTTGTAGGAAAATACAGAAACGGCTAGAAGTGACAGACACCTTTAATATAGGGAACAAGCAAGGAAAAGGACAGGTGCACCGACACTATTGGTTCTTGGAAGCCAACAGCACCTGATGAGAGCCCTCAGAGGAAAGGAAATCCCTGACCACCAGAAGCGTCTGTCTGTTTCATGCGCTCTCTCTCTTTCTCTCTCTCTCTCTCTCTCTCTCTCTCTCTCTCTCTCTCTCTCTCTCTCTCTCTCTCTCTCTCTCTCACACACACACACACACACACGTGCATACCATCTCTTTGTCCCACTCTTTTATTTAGGACAGTGTCATGTACTCCAGTCTGCTTTTGAACTCCTGATCTTGTCTCCCCCTATAGATATATACACTTTGTCTTCCATTCAAAATCTGAAGTTTGAAAAAAAATCAGAAAACATCATATAAAAATCTACTAAAATACCTTGAAAAATCTCCACAATTTTATTTTACCTACTTGTAGCACTATGTTAATAGTTTCACACAGACTTCTCCATAAAAGTTTAGATGTTAAAATATCTGTAGTTTTCTGCTCTAAAAAACAAAGGCAAGCCACATTATTCTGCTCTGGGGCATGAATCTCTGGCACTCCGAGCTCACAGTTGTTTAGGTATCTATAAGTTTTCTCTTCCTAGACTTTACTCCTTAGATCAGCCCATTTTTCTATTTACAAAGGTAGTCAATTCTCCTCGCAGAAAGGGCTAAATTTCTAAAGCATATAGTAGCTGTAAAAAGATCTTTTGTGTCATCGACTAACACATCCGTCAACTCAAAGTTAAAAAAGCAAACAGGAGCTGTTGGTAGACTCTCAGTCCAAGCACACTACTGCTTCTAAGAGATGGAACAAGCGTTTTATTTTTATTTTATATACACTAGTGCCTGCATATATGTCTGTGCATCACATGTATGCATGGTACCTGAAGAGCCCAGAAGAGGAAATCAGATCCCCTGGAACTGGAGTTGCTGATATTTGTGAGTCACTATGTGGATCCTTGGGATCAAACCCGGGTCCTCTGGAAGAGAGGTCAGTTCTCTTAACAGTGGAACAGAGACAAATATCTCATAGGATCAGAAGCCAGTGGATATAAGCTCACCACTAGATACAAGATGCTCATTCAAAGTCATGTAGAATCTCACAGATATAAACAGGCACCATGCCAAGAGCAAGTGATAGAAGAATTAACATTCTCTACTCGAGGGCTGAACAGCTCCTGGAAGTGTCAAACAGGTACACAGTTTTAAAAAGTGCTGTGGGAGTTTGAGAAAGCAGTGGAAAGACTTGTAGATCATTAGGAAACATTATATACAGAACAAGAAAAGACCATTCCAAAACACCCGACTCTGGGAAGCTGGAAGGAAATTCTAATAGGTCACAAACCACATTTCTTTAAATTTAATAATTAAAAAGGGCACGGTCCTAAGTAAACATCTACAATTAAAGATTCACACTGAGGAATTATTTAACAGACAGGAAAACCAAAACATTGCATATGAGGGACTAGCCATAGGCTGGATCATACTAATTTACATCACATTAAGGAGAAAACTTAGAGGGGAAATCATGTCAAGCTTCTCTTTAAACAATTCAATCACACTTTATTATTTCAAGGGTGTTAAAATATACACAGTTTAAACACCAAAATAATTACATTTTAAAGCTACTGATTATCAGACACAGAGTGATTTTCTTTAATTTTTTTTTAAATCTTATATGTATAGGTGGTTTTGTCTCCATGTAGTCTCTGCATCATCAACACGTGTGCCTAGTGGCTGTGGAGGGCAGAAGAGGGCGTCAGATCCCCTGAAACTAGAATAATTGGAGGCTCTGAGCCACCATGTGGGTGCCTTGGAGAGCAGTTAGTGCTCTTAACCACTGAGCCATCTCTCCAGCCTGATTTTCATTTACTTTTACGTTACTCTGTATCTTCCAAGCATTATATAATTAATGCTATTTTATTTTTAGGTAGTAAAAAGTTAGTAACTCACTGTATTTGCAGATAATTGAGTATAATGTATGTTCACTTTCATATGTGTAGATGCATATATATACATATATACACATACATACACACACACACACACACACACATGTACCTTTGTGCATGTGCATATGGAAGCCAGATGATGGAGTCGAGGTACCTTTCTCCAGCAGGGTCTCTGACTGAACCCACAGGTCACTGACTCAGCTATCCTAGCTAACTTGCTCCCTGTCTCCAACTCTCAAGGCTGAACCACAAGTGAGCCTCCATGCCCACCTGGCACTTAGTTGGTGCTAGGGATTTGAACCCCTGTCCTTGTATGCCAAACACTTTACTCATTCATCTCCCCCACCCTGAGAATAACCTTTACCAGACAATAAATAGCCCTTTTCATCTTTTCTGTAGACTACCTCACCCGCAAACTCCACAGAACTCACTCACTTGACTGTCTTAGGACAGTGGGTTACAGGAAAAACTGGTATATGGTGATTCATTTTACTCACTTATCTTAAATTTCCTTTTTCTGGTCAGAGTAACTGGGATTACTTGGGTGCCATGAAAAGATAGCTCTAAAACATTACAATATTAAGGATGGCAATCCACTGTTCCTCATAATAAAGGATTTAGAAATTTGAACTTGAAGTAAGACAAACTTAATGGAGAAATCAAGAAAGGGGGAAAATAAACCTGTAAGCTGTACAGAGAATATCTTTGCAAAAGAAATGTTCAGTCATATTTGCATTACTCCTTTATGCTTCCATAAAAATGAGTTAATTCATCCAAACTAACATGATTTGTGTATCTAAGTCACTCGAGATTGCAAACAGACACAGAGACTTACAGGTGACATATCTGGTGTTTCTACACATTTAAATGTGTTCATCTGTAGTTTTGACAAAACTCTACCACATAAGTTTGTTTAGAGCAAAGATCTACAATGCTCTTTTACTTTTAAATATCAATAATTCCCTTAGTTGTCCTACATCATTTTCTACTCAGAGGCAACTACGAACTACTTCTTTTAATCTATTAACTATTCATTTTAGTACCTATGATGCTTTCAGATATTAAGTCCCGCTCCTCTAGCATAAAAGGCTAGTTACCAACCTGATGCTACTGTGAGGGTTTGCCCTTGAAGGAGATATTGGAGCCTGCCCATTCCCTGCTCCTGGGCTGCCCTGGGGTTACCTAGTCCTCTACCTACCACATGCTTCTGCCAGAACATGCGCAGACCAACGGGCAAGGCAATGGTGAACCCAAATCTCTGAAATCACGAGTCCAAATCAGCTTCTTCTCCTTCGAGTTGACTTCCTTGGAGTCTGTCACCACAATGACAATGTGATGAACAGTACCCACCTCCATCTTCACAAATAATCCTGAAGCACAGTCTCCCTGCTTTTTTTAGAGGTGTCATATATTCCTTTCACTAACACTCTTCCACATCCTAGCACAAACACAGATGATTCGTAAAGTTCTCTGGTCTAAGCGATAAAGAGCAACATAACTCAATAATAACAAACTATGATTTACTGGAACCGGAATATCCGTTAATAAAATTAACAAATTGTGTTACAGCTATATAATGACGTCCTCATCAGCAATAAAAAGAAACAAACTATGAATAGATAAAACGTGGATGGATTTCAAAATAATTCGACTGAGTGAAAGACAGACCACATACTGTATGTTTCTATGTACATATAGTTGTAGAAATTTCAATTACTCTGTGGGAACAGATCAGTGGTTACCAGAGGAAAGCAGAAGGGAAATGGAGGGAAGGGGTGTGGTATAAAAAGACAGAAAGACATCTTTGTGGGAGATGACTATACTTAGTGACTGGTGATTTTCCTGAGATAGCCATACATCAGAACTCTCCACTGTCACTTTGAACAGCATGATGCTTACTTCTGCCCAGTAATATACCTTCCAAAAAAAAAAAAAAAAAGATTTTACATTTGACTTTTTAAGAAGCAAGACAATAACAGTAAAATTGGGCAGTGGTGGCGCATGCCTTTAATCCCAGCACTTGGGAGGCAGAGGCAGGTGTGTTGCAGGAGCTCCTTCTGCTCCTTCAGCCAATAGCCGCTGAGATACCAGCCCATTGGGACATGGTCTCTCTCTTGAAAAAAGCGGCCACTTCCCTCTGCTCGGCTCTGGCTTCTAGCTCCCTTCCTGATTGCGCAGAGCGCCGTTGTCTGGGACAGTGATCTGTAAGTTTTTCCTCTTCAAATAAATAACCATTCTATTAATCATAATTCCAAACTGGTGTGGGATTGTTTGTGACTTATGCCTTCACAGGTGGATCTCTGAGTTCGAGGTCAGCCTGGTCTACAAGAGCTAGTTCCAGGACAGGCTCCAAAGCTACAGAGAAACCTGGTCTTGGGGTGGGGGGAGAGACAACCAGGGTAAATCAAAGGTATAGACATGAGTGTGTGGCTTTCTAACTATGGATTTCACAGCAGAAGACCTGACGCAGACTTCCTTTTAAATGTGTGAACACACACAGCAGAATCTTCGAGTGTTTCCCCCTGAGCCAGAGCACTCCCCTGTGCTAGATGGCAGGCACACTAACGGCTAAATGAGGGGTGGCTAACTTGCACATACCTACCAAGGTGTGTATCTTGGTTTTCAGTTGCATGCCTCGGTGTATTCAGCTTCCCAGAAAACAGGCTTCTATAACCTGGATGGATAAGGAAGATGGGCAGAGCTACACCGTGGAGCCTTTGGGGAACTCTGAAATGTAAACTGAGTAGCTATTAGGCTTTAGTATCACTGGTTTAGAACTCAGCCTAGTGAGTACACTAAGGGCCACCTCTCACTTAACGGTTAGTGTGCCTGCTGTCTGCATAGAAGAGCTCTCTGGCTCAAGGAGAAAGTCTAGAAGATTCAGATTTGTGTGTATTCAAAAGAAAAAAAAAGGAGGGGGGAAGTACCTGTCAGACCGTCTACAGTGAAATCCAGAGTTAGAAAGCTGCACACTCATGTCTATACCTTTGATTTAGTGTGTTTCTCTTACTTCTTTATAAAATCAGAACATAAAATGTTTGTTTTTTTGAGGCATAACACTGTGCAGTAAACATGTTGTTGAGAGTGGCAATCTTGAGTTCTGATGTAAGGCTATTGTAGCTCTTTTCAACGTTTTGGTATGGATTTTTTTTTTCTCTGAATTTATAACAAACTCACTATTCACATTTTCGGTGTACACCTGACATGGAGCCGATGAAGTTAGACAACTTAGGTTTTCAATGACTGTATTTATTTCTCTTCACTAACCAAATAGTGCTTGTCACAGCTGAAAAATCAAATAATAAAACAAAATTAGAAGATAGTTAACAAATTTGAAAATTAAAGGTGGGGGAAAACAGTGTCTCTAAGTTTAATAAAGGTTTCTGAAAGCTAAACTAAAAAGAAAATTAATTTAAAAATACTTGCCTTTTACACTTTTCTGGGAGGTAAAACACAAGAGTTTCAATCACTCAAAGTTCCTAGGGTTTTCAGTGGCAAAGATAAGACAGAACTTAAACTTGGAGTCCATGAAATATCACAGAGGGAAAAGCAAAGTGAACGTCTTAGCTGTGGCCACACACAGGAATATGACAACAGTACTCTGAAATCGCTTCAGCAAGAGGAGCAAAGAGACCGAGAAATCAGCTGGGTCCCAGTGCTCTACATGCAAAAAGACGGGTTCACACTCAAAGGCAACACAACCATCCTCTACTCCAAATCTACTGTGTTTCTAACACCTGACCTGGAATCTGATGCTGGGAGAGCTCGGTTCCCTGAGCACGCCCACCATCTTTGTTGTTTAACTACCTGGCCATCCTTGCTTGGTGTCTTCCCCTCAGTATTTCTCTGTCATGGTATTAGTTGTTTTGAGTGTATAATCTACCCGAAGTTCATGAGTTACATGAACAGAAGAGCAGCGACAGCACGACTCAGCTGGCTTTGGGCATGAATTGAGAAGAGAAGGACAGACCCATGGCAAAGGGATGGGTGATCTCCCACAGCTCTAGGCATCAGCAGGCAGTATAATGTATATGCCACTAATACCTGTGTGTATTCCGGTCCAGAAAGATCAAGACTTTCATCCGTTTTACTTTTGCTGATATTATTGTTGCCTTCAGATTCCTTTTATTTCCCACTAACGAAATCACTCCCATGCATCACTTTCAGATGTATTACATCACAACTGCAAAACTAAAGCAGGACCAAGCGCCAACACTTTCTATGGCACTTTATCAAAGCCCGTCTATCTACATGGTCAGGAATCACGTCAACAGTCTCATTCAGCTGTATACCATGTGCCACAATATTGACCAGCCAAGCAAGATATGCCCACTGCTGCAACAGCGGCACAACTATTTCGGAATAACCAACTGCTTTGTGATTGGACTGGAGGCCTGTTCCATAGGATGGAATACCTCGTACTATAAAACTGTTGAGAAGCCTAAGGAGGTCATCATCGCATGAAGGGACCCTACTACCAGTGCTTCCCTAATGAATGTGTTGTCAAACTGCCTTCTAAGTTTTTATTTTTATACCTGTGAACCCGCGGCAGAAAGGCTCCCTGATGTAGATGGTGATGCAGACTTCTATTTGGTCAAATGCTGAGAATAAGTAACTGCTGAATGCTGAGCCCTGAAAGGGGTATCTCTCTCTCTCTCTCTCTCTCTCTCTCTCTCTCTCTCTCTCTCTCTCTCTCTCTCTCACACACACACACACACACACACACTCTCCAATAGCATTGCAAAAAAGGAAGAAATAATTTGAGCTGGAACACGGGGAGGAATTCTATAAAACATTGTCATCCCGATATGATATTGCAATCATAAAAACAAAGCATAAGACTTGGCCCCTCCAGTCTATCAGGAATGGAAGAGGTATCCAATAGGCACTACCCCTTCCTGAGAGGCTGCTGAAAGTTTTCTCTCAGGGTGCAGCAACAGGCAGGCTAGCTGGAAGGAAGAGACTCTGAAAGAAAGGAAGAAGGTAACAGAGGGTAAAGGGGATAGTATAAATATAACCACAATAAATTGGGCCTACATGGGATAATGTCCAAAAGTAAGATTTAAAGAAAATAAGCACTTAAAATATAAACCCTGAAAATCTTTTCAAAATTTGCATGTATAAAATTTAATTACTGAAAATGGGTCATTTCTAAAGTTCCCCCTAAGTATTCTAAGAGTGGTGATTTACATGGTAAATTTATATAATTACTTGATGCTTGAAATTAATATCGTGTGTATAAAATGAGCATTCTGTAGAACTGATAGATGTGGTCTTTCTTGACCTAAAGGCAGGTGGAAGAAAAACCACATGACTGTACTTATAAACTCTAACAGACTGTATCCTTATGCCTACAGTGACTGAATATTAGGTCATGGACTAACAGTTCACTTGCAGTTCAAAACCCTTTTCCAAAACAGTGGAACCCATAACCCATCGCAGTTCCACAAGCAGTCCTATCCGTAACAGAAACCGTAAGAACACAATGTTTAAATTATAAGCCACAATATATGCTTCAACGTATGGCCTTTTATACTATGCAGTATACCAGTGGATTATATATAGAACCAGAAAGCACATCTCAACACTAATCCAAAAGAAAAAGACGGCACATGCCAAAAATGAAATTAGTTATTTAAAAATATATTCTAATGACTTGCTCTTTTTTATTTTTATTAATTCTTTGAAAGTTGTGTTCACACACCTTTTGATTAAAAATAGAAATATTAACTGTAACCACTTTTTAGAATCGGAATAAAGTCTAATAAGAATAGATATACCATGTTGTTTACAAATGAAAAATAGTTCCTTATAGAAGCTAAATTCTACTGTCCTGGTAATAGTCAATGAAAAAGAATCACTCTACCAGTAGTAAAACAGACTGTCCTTTTAAGCAAAAGCAGGGTTAAAAAGTCAAGGATAAAATAGGCTTTAGAAATTCTCAATTTCCTGCAAGCTTCTCTGTTATCTTTATCTTAGCAAAAGATACACACTCAATATGCAGAAAACATTGATTAAACATCTGTTGTCTTCAAGTCTATACATCTTCATGAGCATGTTTCTCAACTTCTCCATATTATCTCCAAATGAAAACTCTTACAGAAAAGGGATCTAGAACATAAGAAGTGTCTAACTTTGGCTGGAGAGATGGCTCAGTAGTTAGGAGTACCTAGGTTCTGTTCCCAGCACCCATACCAGATGGTTCACAACCGCCAGTTCACAACAGGTCAATGGGATCCAACTGCTCCCTGGCCTCCATGGGCACCTGCACACACATGGGGGCATATAAAATTATGCAGGCACACACAGATACATATTAGTAAAAAGAGAAATAAATCTTTAAAATAGAACCACTAAGTGTATAGCCAAGAATAAAAACTTAGAGGAATTCAGACGGGCAGATTAATGAAGAATGACTAGAAAGAGTGGACAGGCGCTGAACTTTGAATACTAAGGCACACTTAGCCCACAAGACCAGAGTTGTCTCAGGTCAGAAGAAAGACATGTACGAAGTCACAGCAAAGGGGACAGGGAAGCAGCCAGACTATTCAGCTGTCTCCAATGGACAGTCAACAGTGCCGTGCGTACAGCATGGCTCTCGACTCCAGAAAACAGAATTCATTTGATATGATATTTATGAATCACTCCTACTGCAAGTGTGCGAAGTAGTGACCCTGGTTAGAAGCATATTAAGGCTGACAGATGAGACAGGTGCTCCACTAAGGTGATCTATGAAATAGAAGCAAACAATGACATCTCACATTGAAAAAGAAAAGAAATCCCAAATGGAGAAACTGCATAAGCAGTGCATCCTTGAGTTCAGCTCTGCCCCCTCCTCAAGTGCTTAATATTCCTAAGAACCAGATTAAACACTTTAGAAAACACTGGCTTACTGACATCCAAAATAAGTTTATATGATTTAAAAGGAGCTACTAAATGTTTTAGTGAAGAAATTATGTCAGATGAGGTATTTTCTAAAAAAACCGACAACAAATTTCAGCACAAATCTGAAAAGCAGAGTAAAGCAAGAGAACTGAGAAGCTCTGCGAACAAGATTAGTCCTCGTGGCAGGAGAATGTTCTCGGTCAATAAACTGAACAGATCTGCACTGCTAACAATACAATTATTGTAAGAACTCCTTTTAAGTTAAATAGTCAAATCCTTTCTTAGGTTTACTTTTCAGAAAACATGTATTTTTTTTTCTTAAATTCATCAGGTCTCTCCAGTAGTCACACCAGTTTTCAGTGAAGAGTATAATCTCAGATTTCACAGTGTAAGCAAGCAGTGGTCCATTCAAAATTATGCTCGTCTCTAGAGGCCCGGGTGACAGTAACAATACAAAACCCGAATCCCAGAAGGTTAGAAACCACAGTATTAGAAGTTGCTATTCTTACAAGTAGCAAATAATTTTCTTACCAAAGAAATAATTCAAAACACCATATATTCTTTAGTTAACATTGTTTATGGAAAAATTCAATAGACAACAGCTTTAAGAGACTATAGCGAGAAGTCTTCCCACTCTGCCAAAAATACTAATTTAGATTTCCATAATCATTAATAAACTAGACCCCATGATTTCTAACTGTTCCCTAAGGCTCAACCAATAAGCTAAGTTTTAGAAATAAAGACAAGTTCAGTATTCTTGAGATGGGTTTTGAAACTACTTTCATTTTAATGCATGTACTATTTATTACATGGATATACATAAAGCAAAACAATAACCACATTTTAAGACTGATTTTAAACAGGAAACTTATTCAAGGCAGTTACTCCATATATAGTATGTAACAGTATGCAGTAATTAAAGTAGCCTTAACACTCAGATGAAATGGACCTAACCTAGCTACACAAACTAACACGTAAGCGAAACAACACTAACTTCTGTCCTGATGAACAGTTGGTAAGTTATCAATCCAGTATCATTAATATTCTTCAAAGATTAACAGCACCAACATGCTATGAGATACCTGTTTGCTAAATGCTAAGCCTGCTCGTTTATGCCCATCTGTTAGAAGGACATTCCCTGTAACAATAAAACAAGACGTAGACTGATGCCTAGAGATACAAAACTATGAAGACACAACATGAATCACTTTTATTGTTTTTTTTTTTTTTTTTTTTTTTGGTTTTTCGAGATAGGGTTTCTCTGCAGCTTTAGAGCCTGTCCTGGAGCTAGCTCTTGTAGACCAGGCTGGTCTCGAACTCACAGAGATCCGCCTGCCTCTGCCTCCCAAGTGCTGGGATTAAAGGCGTGCGCCACCACCGCCCGGCTAACATGAATCACTTTTAAAGAAACCTGGGTCCAAATCCTTTGAAGACAGCAGACATTTAGACATGAATATAAGGAAGAACACTGAGAGTTTACAGTGCTTAGTAAGTAGCCACAGACAGCTCTTCTGAAAGATGATGCACACAGATAAGAGAGGATTTTCCATCTATGTTTTTTGTTCAGTCACAGAAACTACCCAAGCCAACAAATCACACTCTTCAACAACAGTCAAAACTATTTCCAAACATAAATTCGACTATGTCCAAAGAGATCAATGGTTTCTTCCTGTATCATAAAGGATTTTTAATAACGTTACAATTTCAGGTAACATAAATTCAGTCTCATTCTTTTTCAGAATTCAAACTGATAGCCCCCCCCCCCCCAAATCTGCTGAATCAGAATGGCAGGGGTGATGCCAAGAGACTGCACTTTGAGTGACTGCCCCGGGGAACCACACTAACTGTTGAGACCCATTACCTTTTCTTGTGTGAGAGAGTTGTAACCAGGTTTTGGATTTCATGAACTAAAATCTCCTAACTAGGGACCTATTTAAACTTCTAAATTCCACTGCTCAACAAATTAATATTCTAAAAAAACTTAAGTAACATACCTGTGGCAGAAAAACAAGCACATAAAACATTACAGGATTGAAAGAAGGAACTTTTCTATTTTTAACTAAATTATTACAAAACAAAACAAGGTTACTGAAAACAAGATTTTTAAAAAAATATATATAAATTTAATATTTTACAGATGTTCATATTCATTAAGTCAGTGTTAAGCAAATCGGGGTATGTATGGATCGTTTATATTACTCCAAGCGTAAGCAATAATTAAACTAAAAAGCTAAGCCTAAGCAAATTTATTTTTATTATATTATTAAATTTATGCCGATCAGAAGCTGACCTTTCATAGATCATGAATATGAATAATCATACGCTCGTACAAACACATACAGTGAGTGAGCAGAGCAGTGAGCAGAGCTAGAAGAGAGAGCCTCTGGAGAATCTCGAGTCCAGGTCTGGCTGATTTATCTGTCAGCTATGTGACACTGACCCTAGATAAATCACCTTGACTACCAGAGGGGGAAAGGTGCAACTCTCTATGTAACTCATTTGGAAAAATTACTCGTCATGAGAATCATGCAGCACAGTATGATAAAAACCACACTAAACAGCTATGAGCATTCCTTAGTCACTGTTCTAGAGCACCAACAAGCGTGGAACCCGACAAGCTACTATTAGGTACCTGCTGCACAACAGAGTATCAGCAAAAAAATAAAAAGTCCAAGCCACACATACAACGAAGGTTACAGAGTCAACTTTTCAGATATTGTTGAATATTGCGTAGTATTGAGGATCTCCTATGCTACAAATATTAAACATAAGAATTCAATTTAACATTCAAGAGTTGGAAGCAGGTGGTACTCTATGAGTTCAGGGCTAGCCTGGTCTATATAGTGAGTTCCGGCCCAGCCAGGGCTACATAACAAGAATCTGATATTAAAAAAAATTCCATCTATTTACCTAATGTGTCCATTCATAACAGACTTATTTCTAGTATGGTGATATTGACAGTGGATTGGCTATGGGTTGTGAAAATGGTGATTTAACTTTGTTATTCTGTTTTCTGTAACAAAAAATTTAATAAAGCAGTATATTTGGTATGTGTTTTTAAAGCACCGTTTCTAAAAGTTAAGAAACTGTCACTTCTTTTAAAAAATGTTTCTTGTATATATCATTTTCCTTGTGATGCTGCCTCAGAGTCTGTAAAATCCCCAAATAAGCTATTAATAGCACCTTTTTATAAGACATTTACCAGAAAACCATTTTCCCTTTAACTAACCAAGTAAATACTTGCACACGAGATGCAGGAACTTAAGTCTCTGCTTCCTGATCCTTACTCTTCCTGTGTTTTCATATTAATTACAAATTCCGTAAGACATGAAATGCTAATTTAAACCATATATGTATAAAATAAAGGAAAAAATGTCAAATGTTTTTGATGTTCAATATTACAATAGTTTTACTATTTTTATTATTATTTACAGTTTTACTGAGTGACAAGTCCTCGTAAATCTCTTCATATAAGAGACTGTTTCATTCAAAATGAAGTTAACATGTTTGCCCATGGAAATTAGTCAATTGAATGCCCAAATAAAAAATTTTATCAAAATACATTTAACAATATATTAATTATCCTGCATACATCACCTTAATCGTTTTAAATGTCCTAGGTTACTAGGGCCATATTCTATGGCTTTAAGGAGGCCTTGGAGCAGTAAAGGCATAAGTAATCTATCATCTCAAACGGATTTTTTGTTTAATTATAGCTTTATACCTATCTACAGCTCAACATCTAACGTTTGAGAGTAGTCAGAAGAACTCACAAACGTTGAATTAAACTTAAAGGCAGATAAAACAGTAATAATAGCTTGTGGTCTGTAATTAAAATCCATATTAGGTAATATCCATGTTAATTTACCCATTATTTAAAAACTACATCCTTTTCTCTTGTGTTCTATGGTATACAATAAAAAATTATCATCTGTCTAAAGAGATAGTGTACCTTAAACTTTGAATCTAAGAAGGGAGAGAGCGGTGCAGAGCGAACAGGGAAATCTCATCAGCTCAGCTGTCGCTACAGCATCTCTTTCCCCTAAGCCTGAAAAAGTCAATTTATTTTCATATGAGATGCATCTGAGAAAAGCTGTACACAGAATCCACTTTTCCCAACATGGTCTTGATTAAACTTTGAATGTAAGTACTTAAAGCAAGTAATTATAAGCACCCGGCAAAACCATGAAAGGCAGGTAAAACAAGATAACGAAGGAAAAATAATTAATATATCATAGTCAGGCCAGAAAAATAAATTTACCACATTTTTGGTCTTTATTTTAGAACCTGTTTATAGCTCAGCAGTTTAAAAAAAAAAAAAGTAGTGAAAGTACTACCATGCTGGTAGGTACTGGAATTTGCTGGAATGTCCAAACAGGGGAAAACACTGCTGCATCACCTCCTTCCCTCAGTCGGTCCAGATCATCAATATCCTCTCATTCTATTATTGACATGAGTCAAAACCAGTTCCTCACCTCATCTTAGAAGGCCACGTAAGGTCTCAAGCTTCATCTAAAAACAAAACATCGTAGTTTCCCCACACAGTCGCTGAAATGCCTCCCAAGATCTAGAAACTAGAGGATACAGAGAAATGAAGACAAGTCCCCCTTCCCTCTAAATGGGCGCAGCAAAGACAACTGCAGTAAGCAGGCATACTCTTCATTTTCACCGTTTGATGGGAGTGGGGGGGGGACACGACAAAATTTTAAATCAAAGGTGGCGCTCTGTCCTCATCTCACCCGAATGTGACTCACTTTTGCAGACTATATGGTAGAAAATAACAGTTACTTTTCAAAGATCTTTGCTGTTACACCCAAGCCAAAATCAGGGCAGAGATCCACCCTTAATGACAGCAATTTAACTGTCTTATCCAAAGCAAGGTAAAAACTAAAACAGCTCCCTGAAAACATGGCTTAAAAGGCCCATTTCATACGCTAAAAAAACCTCCCAATAAGAAAAAGATTTTTTCTATTTACTTCAAATTTTGAACTCACCAGGAGGGGAAAAAAGAGGGGTTGGGATGGTGGTGCCAAATGAAGCACCCAAGTACAAAAGGCAGATTCTCCTCCTCCAATCCCTCTTTAATTCCCCCAATCCATCCCTGCCACACACAAGGACAGGGAGTCTCCCTAGGGAAGGTTGGTGGCAGAGCAAGTCAAGCTCTCCATTCACTCGCTTGGGCCACCATCCAAAGGGATGCCCTAAGAGCGCTTTACACGAACCAGGCCCTTACAAGTACTTATTATTATAAAATACACCTACGCTGAGCAAGAACCTTATTTTAAAGTAAAGACTGTCCTCAGGTGGGGGAGGTGAAACACAACAAAGCCTTCCATGTTGAAAGGCAGACAGTTCAGGACGTGCATATACCTACACACGTATGAAAAAAAATCCATATAACTAATTTATCAGGAACAGCAATCGATACCAACAGGAGCCATTAGATTATTAATAAACCCAGAAAAGTAGCATGCATAGCAGCCAAAAGGTGGCTGTCTGCAGCGCTCCAGCCCACAGGAAGGGAGAGAAAAAAAAATCAGCCCACCGAGGAGGATCGCGTCCTTGGCGGTCCTGAAGACCCCTCTCCCCACGCAGGGCAGTCCCAGCTCTCCTTTGGGTCCTCCTTCGGGGGTCCTCTCACCTCAATAGCAAAAGCACTCCCTCCCAAGGCTAGAGTCCCGCAGTAAACTGGTGAACGAAATGCGCACAGAGACCAACCCAGGCAGAGACCGAAGCGCAGACCCAGGGGTCGCTAACTAGCTAAGCCACAAAATTCTCTTGCAAGATGGAATAGAGAGGAACCCACCGTCCTCACCGCCCCCCCCCCCCCGCAACTGGAATGCCACCCTCCTTCTTACTGACCCTTTCCGGGGACCCGAGGACAGCGCAGATATTATTTTTTTCTTTTAAACTAAGTACATAAACATGAATCGGAAGCAAGCGTGAACATCCTGGGGGGGCCAAACGCAAGACCTGAACAGAGAGTCGGGGCGGCTCTCCAACTCCCCGGGAGTCACCGTCCTGTCTGACACGCATCTATCACAGCACCCCCTCCGGGAGGCCGACGCACGAACCCTCACCTTGAGCCGGCAGCACCTCTAAGGGGCCCAAGGCAGGGATTAAATGGGTGACCCTCCCGGGGCGCGGGGAGAGGGAGTGCCGGGCTAGGCTGCCCTCAAGGTCACCACCCACACGCCGGGGTGGGGGCGACCGGTGTTCGGATGGGCTGTGGCGGCAGCACGGGCAGCCCCGCCAAGTAGGAGAGGCGCGGGTGTAGCCGAGGAGCCACCGACCGGGACGGCGACTCCGAGCTGGAGCCGGCGCTGGGGCGCGCGGGGAGGAAGCCTTCTCACCTTTACGGTCCCCCTAGCAGGGGAGCGAACCCCGGCGGCTCCGCCAACTTCTCGGGGACCCGTCGCACTCCACCCCGAGCCCAGCTGTCAGGACCCCCGTCGCGCCCTGCTCGCTCCGCCCGGCCTCCCCCGCAGGTGGCCGCCCCCGCCGCGGGCGGCCACCGGCCGCCACTCACCTCGCCCGCAGCGGGAACCATTTTTCCGAGGGAAGAATCAAGGAAGGCTAGGCGGGAGGGGTGGGGGGAAACTGGGGATGGCGGCGTGGGGGTCTCGGGACGTGCCCGCAAGCCGGCTCGCTGAGCTCGGGGCGCCACGCGGAGGTGCGGCTGCACCTCGGGGGACGAGGCGGCCGCCGCGGAGCCCAGAGCCTCGGCGTCCACCAGCCGGGGCTCCCTACTCACGCTGCACCGCGAGGAGGCGGCGGCGGCGGAGGAGGAGGAGGAGGCGGCGCCCGGCCGGCCCCCGCCCAGAGCCCGGCGGTCGCCGAGTGGCCGCTCGCGTCCCCGCAGGACCCGCCTCCTCGGCTCCGCAAAGCCGCGCTCAGGGCGCGCCGCGCTCGGCAAGGCACCTCTGCCGGCCCCGCGCCGTCGTCCGCTGCAGCAGCGGGTGGGGTGCAGCCCGGGGCGGGGTCCGGGGCTGTGGAGGGGAACACACCGGGAAGCGGACCGCCGAGCACGAGGGGCTGCGATCAGCTCCGGGGCGAGGGGCCCGTGTGCACCAGGGAGGACCCGCGGGAGACCCGTCCGAGTAGGCAGAGGGGGTGGAGGACGCTCACCCGTTCCGGTCCGACGCTCCCTTCTTCTCCACACCTCCACGCCTCCCGCTCCACGCTGGCGGCGCAGCTGCCTCCCGCTGCCTCTGCCACCGCCGCCGATGCTCGCGCGGCCACCGCTGCCGCCTTGGCTGGGCGCGGTCACGTGACGCGGCCCGCGGGGAGCCTGAGGGCGGGCGGGCGGACGGGCGCGCGCGCACGAGCAGAGGTTAGCGCGGCTCGGACCGACCGGGACTGGGCGCTTCACCGTGAGGGCGTTTAAGGGGAGGATCCGGCGAGCGCGCCCCCGGGCTGGCGGAGCGCGCGCCCGGAGACCAGAACTTGGCAGTGCGCGGGGCCGAAAGGGTGGCCGGAGTGCAGGGCGGGCGACTCGCGCCTCCGCGGCGCCCCTCCCTCGCTCCCTCTTCCTTTTCCCTGTGCGCGCTGGGGCTGGCGGCTGTCCCCGCCCCCTCCTGCGCTCCCCCTTCCCTCCTGCGGCGGCCTCTGATTGGCCGGCGGCCTCTGACGTCTGTGTTTCCATGACGTATCGGCCCGGGGGAGGGGCGGCGGGAGGGGGCGGCGGGGGAGGAGGGGGCGGTGACTCCGTCAGTCACCGGCGCTTCCTAGGCGCGCGGCCGGGCGGCACCCGCAACGTGTGGAGGCCGGAGAGTGGTGACTGTCGCTGCAGCGGGACGACCTTCCCCTGGGGTCCCCGTTCGAGCCGTCCGCACCCCCCCCCCCACCGGGGTGGGAGGCGAAGCCGGGTCAGCGGACCAGAGAGCGGCCCCGCGCGGTTGGGCGCCCACTCCCTTAGCGGACCTGTCTCCCGTCCCGGACAGTGACGCACTCGCGCGACAGCCCCAAGTGCCTCACCCTTCGGGACCGGAGCCCACTGTCCCCGTGGGCGCGCTGGCTCGGCCGCCCGGCGGACACCGGGGATCCCCGCTGCAGCGCTCAAGCGGTGTCCGCGGGCCGGTGCAAACAGGCCTCGCACGGTCCGCGCTTCAAGTCCTCTCGTTTCTCTCTTAGGTTTGTACCTGTGGCAAGCTCGTGGGTCTTTAATTCATAGGATTTCAACCCTTTCCTTCCCCGAGGAGAAAGAAACGGAAAGAAAAAAAAAATCAGACCGAGTCACGTTCAGTATTGCGATGGTAAAAGGTAGCCGACTCTGGCCCAACCTTTCGAACATGTTGCAGTGAAAAAGAAAACCGCTCGTTAGTGCATCTACTTTTAGAAAAGGGTTTTCTTGGTTGTATCCACATATTTAAAGGAGTATTTTCTGCCCCATCCCTGTCTAATCGCCTCTGCTTTAACTAAAGTTCCCCCGATTGATCGTTCAGACCTTATCAATGTTATTTTCAGTATCACTTAGCCAGGGGGGGCAAAAGTTCTGTAGTGTTTTTTGTTCAGTCCCTGAAATGGAAGAGTTAATGGCTGCAGTCTTCTCAAAAGCACGGGGTAAAGACAAGTCCTGCATTATGGATGTTCACTCTCTGATAGCCTTGTTTCAAAATATGTTAAGGCTTGAAAGCAAAATGCTTGAGTTTAAAGGCAAAATTTCCACGTTAAAACTGTTGGGAAGATGCATTTTCCATTTATACCTTTCAGCAGACTAGACATTACCAGCCTTCTGAGCTGTGCCCCTGACATGTAAAACTGGCACTGGGCATTTTTTCCTCTCTGTTCCATCACAGAGAATAGGTTGGTGTGGTACAATAAATAGCCCTTCCTGATACTATTTCAAATCTACAAATAGAAAAGCAAATTAATTAAATTTCACTTAGGTAATTTCCAGTAGTCTCTTGCCCTGAAATATCTTTCAGAAAAGCTCAGACACATTTATGAACCCTTGGCTGTTTCCCAACTTTCCTCCAAGGAAGTCCCCATAGAAAACTGAATTAGGCATTTTACTTTAATCAAGAACTTGACATTAAAGTAATAAATGAATCACTGTATGCTACACTAGCAAAACTGATAATAGGTTAAACTAGAATCTGTTCACTTTATGGATTTGCTGAAGTTCTAAATCATAAAATGCATGTTTTTAAAGTATATGTTTATGACAAATCACTGAGCATCCTTATTATAGAACACTATTGCAATGAAATTTTTATTTGAGTATACAGATGTGCCCACAAGTGAAAACATATATGTCCCAGAACATAGTTGTACACACTTCAATAAACATAAACGCATACATGATAAATTTACTCTCATACAGTCAACGTAATTGTAGTGTATATTTGATTTGTATGTCTCATTCCCTCAGATAAAAAACTTAAAGCTAAAAGCAATATAGAAGTAAGTGCACATTAAGAAATTCATTTTTTTTCCTCCCACGGAGTTTCATCCTGAAATCTCCCAGATGATATACTTTTCAACGTAAAAAAAAAAATGCTGAATTGCTTAATTAGGGTTTTTTGTTTTTCTTCTGGTTAAAGAGCTAGAACCAGGACCTCATGGATAAGCAAGTACTCTGGCACTGGACTGGAGTTGAACCCTTCAGAGTTATTTCTTAGAAGGCATTGGGTCACCTGAAATCAGCAATGCCCTTGTGTATTATATGAGCATTTCATCTTCATCTTAGAACTAATTTATTTCGTGAATTTAATTGAACTGGAGGTGTATTAGTATATAATAGGAACAATGCAATGCAGTTCTCCACTTAATAACCTTACAGTTTTGTAAATATGCTTTTTTATTACCAAATATATAAGCTCCAGAAAAGTTACTGTTTTGGATGCCATATTGAAAATTAGGCAGTTTTAATGGGTGCATTCCTTTCATTCCTTTAATGGTGTAATTGCATTGACATCTTTACTGGTAATTTGATTGTTTCGATCTTTATAACACATGCGGAAGCTCCTCGAAGTAACCAAATGTGAAGAGAAACATTAGGCTCTATATTCTCTTAAGGAATCCCAGCCTAGCATGATTTCACACATCCTCCATCCCAGCACTCAGGAGGATGGAGAATTCCAGGCCAGCCTGTCCAACGTTGTGAGGTCCAGGCCAGTATTGTAATACATAGCAAGACCCTGTCCTTAAATAGAAGCCATTGTATGTGTTAAGTGATGGGGCAAAATTAAGACACCAACAGTAGTATGTTTTTAAAACAAGATACATTCTTTACATGGACTTTTATATGTGACTATGTCAGTCCTGATCATAACAGAACTGGCAAGAGGAGAGAGGGAGTAGGGTGGGGGGGAGATATCAAACACTTCATAAAATATAATTATGTATATTCTCAAATTTCCATTAATCTGGAGATAGAGACATTCCTTAGCTGAAAACCCACATGAAACTTATTTATTAGTAACAAATTAATTGTATTTGCTGAGTTAAATGGAGTACAATTACAAGTAAGCCTAAAATAAGAATCCTCAAGTCACAACATAGAACACTTTTATATATGAAAAACGCAAAACAGTTCGATGAAATAATTTTCTGGTAATTATTTAGTGCCTACATACTTTGTACCTTCTAGGAGTAAGTAACGTGTTTGTCCCACTCCAAATACTGTATAATTTAGGCATATGGTGGTGACCCCCAAATATACATTCCAGCAAATAGAGAGATCATACCTAAATGCTGAAGAAGGTTTCTCATGGAAGACTTAAATCTGTCTTATACCATAAGAGACACACATAATTTAACAGAAGGGAATATGCATGGTAAAAATGCTAGGGATGGTAGCTGGGAAGGAACAAGTTTACCACAGTTGCTATCTTTGCCCTCCGTTCTTCAAGCATATACTGATGGCCTTTGAGAGCCCTCCCTTCCCTTAATTAGAATGCATTCCTTTCCTATTTACTAATGCTGAATTGTGATATATCACAATGCTATTATAAAGTTTGGGTAAAATATCTACATAAAGTTTCAGCCCAGTTTTCGCTTCTTTTCTCTTGTTTTGTTTTTCCTTCCTCCCTTCCTTCCTTCCTCCCTCCTTCCCTCCCTCCCTCCCTCCCTTTCTTCTTTCATTCCTTCCTTTAAGACGGGTTCTCATTCTTTAACCCAGGCTGGCCTGGAACTTATATGTAGCCCAGACTTGCTTTGAACCCTTTTCTTCCTTCTGCTTTTCTTCCTTCTGCCTTCTCAATCTCAGATGTGTACCACTGTTTATTTTCATCTTGTTTTTTTTTGTGTTTCATTTGTTTTTGTTTGTTTGTTTTTCCCCTGGCAATGCTGAAGCATGCATGGAAAGCCTGTATATGGTGGTTCTGGTGAACTTGTCCATATTGGGTTTCATGGTCTAAGTTGATGAGGATGACTCACCGGGTCTCTTCCTCTAGAGGGCACCAGATCTCATTAGAGATGGTTGTGAGCCACTAAATGGTTGCTGAGAATTGAACTCTGACCCTTTGGAAGAGCAGGCAGTGCTTTTAACTGCTGAGCCATTGTTACCATTGTATTCATCTAAAATAGAGTATACAGTATATAATATATGCTCAATAAGGGTCATTGCTCAGAAATACTCCTTTTTTTTTCTTATTACAAGGTAAATGTATTACGAAAATGCACATTTAATTTGTTTAGTCAGATAGATTATAACCACTGAACAGAATGACTTGCTAGTGAAAAAGACTCTATTTGTGATCCTCTTTAAATCATAGCACACTTAACTGTATCACTGCTTCATGCTTCATTTCACCGATATAGCCAAGCCTTCTCCAGAAAAAAAAAAAGCCCTTAAATCATGAGACATGCCTTTCTCTACATTTAACCAAAAAGTGGACTAATAGCGGCTTTTATAAATACAGGTTATGTTAACTTACATTGCTATAGAAAATACAAAGGAGACAACACAGGAGACAACACATAGGAAAAGCTATTTTACCCTGTGTTTTCAGCCCATAGTCAATTGTCTCCCTTGCTTTATCAGTGGATCTTAACTATTCTAATGCTATGACTCCTTAATACAGTTCTTCGTGTCATGGTGACCCCTCCAACCATAAAATTATTTCGTTGCTACTTCACAACTGTAATGTTGCTACTGTTATAAGTCATAATGTAAATGTCTGATACGTAGGCTATATGATATGCAACCCCAATGGGGTCGTGACCCATAGGTTGAGAACCATTGTTATAGGCTGCCTTGACACCAAGCATCCTACTCGGAAGTCTGTGCTGGAGCCAAGCTGCTTGCTTCTTGGTGGCTGGGACAGAAGCAGAGAAGAGTGGAAGGAGGGGAAGGGAGAGTGGGGAGGGAGGCCAGGAACCAAGATAGAACCTTCAGGGATATTCTGCTCACCCAGTGACCTACTCCAGGGAAGCCCTACTTCTTTATAGTCCAGTCAACTACAGATTCATCAATGGATTCATTCACTGGTGAAGCTAGAGCACTCATGATTCAGCCATCCTTGAACTGTGTTACAGGACCAAGCCTTCAGCATGTGAACCTTCGGAAACATCGACTGTCCCCGCCAGAACAGATGCCAGTCCCTCTTTGGAAGCTCAGAACAGGTGGTGGTGTGGAGTCAGCTGCTGAGCATGGCCATCCAGGATGCAGGTTCATGGCTTTCTGCCCTACTGTTTTAGAAACTGTCACTAGAACAACCAGCAGCAGGATTTTTCCCATGTTGATATCAAATTCTAGTTGTTTTTGTCTGTTAGCTTATTTTCCATGTAGTTTTTTTTGTTGTTGTTCTTGTTTTGCTTTGTGGGAACATCTCCTTTCAAGAACCACAGTGAAGAATTACCTTGGTAAGCAATGCAGATTTCTGGGACAGAACTTGTGATTGAGTCTCTAAAGTAGACAGTCCCTTTAGCTGGTTCTTGTGTGAAATGTTCCTTTCTTCCTCTGCCATTACATTATTTTATCATGTGTGTGTATGTGTATGCATGCATGCATGCGTGTGTGTGTTTTGGAGCATGTGTGTGAGACTTCACATACACATGAATATAGAGGCTAGAGGAGAGTGTTGTCTGACCTCAAGGGGCCATCCACTTTGGTTTTTGAGACAGGGTCTCCCAGTGGCCTGGAGGTTGTCCTTTAGGCTAGACTGACTGACCCGGGTTTCACCTGTCTCTTCCTCCCCAGGGCTGTGATTGCAAACATATGCCGCCATGTCTGGCTTTTTCTATGTGCATGCTGGGATGGACTCAGATTCTTATGTTTGCATGCTAAGCATTTTATTCAGTGAGGTATTTCCAGTCCCTCTGTGTTTTTTTTAATTATTCTTTTTATTAGGAATAGGTAGGGTGAGTAAAATAGACTCTTACTCTTCAGCATTTTTCTATTTTGATAGTATGCATGTTTTTTTGTCTTCAGCTCCTTGATGATAGGGCTAATGCTGTTTTATTTAGGAGACATTAGTATCAGGGTGATAATAGTTCATCTAGTCATTTGCACAAAGAAACTTTTATTAAGCACTTACTCCATGGCAGGCCTAGGAGAATTTGGCACCAAGTAAATGTCAGTTCATTTAGCTCAAATGAATGAACAAAGAAATGAAGTACCATTTCTCTGATGATGAAGTCTAAGTTTACGAACATAACCTGATTTTATTCTTAGCCTGCGTGGGAACTTTAAGGGTTAGCTTTTCTTCTTTCCCATAGAAATGATAGCAAGAAAGCAATCAACCAGCCACCAAAAACAAGGCACTGAAAGCTGCTTAGTTGATCCGTGTGTCCCAGTGTCCATGGAACGGGACCTGAGAAGAATGTTGATAAATGTGGGGATGTAAGTGGGGTAGAGGAATGTGGAATCTAGGAAATAGAGAACAAGAAGGAAGAATAAAAACGGCTGTACGGAGGGAAGGTGATGCAGGCAAACAAATACTGATCTTGCTGTTCCTTATGTACCAGTTAAGGCACTCAGCCTGGAGGAGGTAAAACTAAAGACTGAGATGGGGAGATTGAAGGAATTAAAATATGGTTAAAGAATAAGTAAAATGTGTATTTTCCAAGGCTAGATAAGTTTAGAATAGTTTTACAGCAATATGAATTTGCGTGACATTTTGTCAGAACTCAGAATTGAGCTTTTTTTTTTTTTTTTTAACCTATTTGGCTTCACCATGTAGAGTCAACATGGACATATGTTAGGGAATATTATTTTCAGGTGTGTGACTTTTGTTTACTCTGCTTTTTTTTAACTCTGTGAAGCTGTGTTACTGTGCCTGTCTAAAACACCTGAGGGTCCTAATAAAGAGATGAACGGCCAATAGTGAGGCAGGAGAAAGAATTGGGAGGGGAGCTGGCAGACAGAGAGAATGAATAGAAGGGGCAATCTGAGTGGAGGAGGACATCAGGGGCCAGGCACTCAGCCAATCATGGAGTAAGAAGGAACAAAAAAAAAGGTATACAGAAATAGAGAAAGATAAAAAGCCCAGCAGCAAAAGGTCAGGATAATTTAAGAAAAGCAAGAAACAAGCGTACCTCTATGCCTCTTCATCACGGGGCTTTCATTGGTAAAAGTGAGTGTGAAGAGAATCTTTCTCTCCCTTGTGAGTACACTGTTCTTCTCGGGTTAAGCACCCACCATTACAACCTCACTTTGCTTATTCCTTGTCTAAAGGCCTCTTTCTTCTTCGTACAGGCCCATTGAGCGTTAGAATTTCAGCATATGAATGTTCAGGAACGCAGCTCAGTTGATAATGCAGATTCATTTTTGGTAAGAAGTTTTTCAAGTTCACATATGAAGCCTCCTCAGATCTGCTGCGTTATGTAACTCTGCTCCTCAAATGATTGTGGGCGGTGCATATAAATGGTACTGAGAGTGCAGGAAACAATACTGATCGGAAACTGTAAAGACACAAGAAATTTGTAAGTCTGGAGATGGGAGAACTCGGTGCTAGAGGAACAAGCGACCATAAGGAGCAGTTAGTTCAGGGAACTATTTAACCTGGAGATGCGCCAGATACATACAATCTCAGAATTGTACTGGTACAACTGAAGCAGCAAGGTGGGTGCAAGTGGTGTGTCTGCATGCTGCGCCCCCATAAAATCCATGCCTAAACTGATCAAGTAGTGAGAATCCTGAAGAACCTTCATGAGTAGAACTATTTTGCTCATAAAATAGACCTGAAGTTTTACTCTGTTCCCTACCATCTCAGAACACACAAGATACTGTTTATGAGCTAGGAAACTGGTCCTCACCGGATGCTAAGCCCCTTCTACCTTAATTTTGGACCTCCCAGCCTCCAGAGCTACATAAATAAACATAAGTTGTTTACAAAAGATCGAGTCTATGATATTATGGTAGCACTCTGCATGGGCTACAATGCCATGTAAAGTTGGAATCCTGTATCCCTGCGTCTTACAATAGAGTGCTGGTACTGGTTCCTCCCAGTTCACTCATGCCAGGTAAAAGCATCAGGGAGGCAGAATTTCTTCCCAGAATTGTTTAAAAACAAAAGGCACGAGTGGTGCAAGACATTAAAGAAAACGGCCCTACACGCTGCGCTAAGAAACCACATGACACAAAAGAGAGAGAGGGACCTCATTGTAGCAACTACAGATGGGAAGAAAAACCAAAACAGTTAACCGATGGCTAACTTTGTTTTAACAACACGGGTGGAAAGATAAAGAATGTTTTCTTCAGAGTCCTTGAGGAAATAACTCTCCTAAATTTCCGTATTTAGGTAAAATGCTGTGAAGCTGCTGCTCTCCTGAGAGAACCACTCGTACTCAAACACTGGAGGCTTCTGCATAGTCAACACGTCAGGAATAATGAGAAGTGGAGAAGGATGCCAGCGTGAGAGAGACGTAACTAAAGAGTTGATGAAAAGCCCATGATGTGGCTCGGCAGAGATGCCAGTTTCTCTGTTGGACAACTTGGAGTGTCCTTATCAGAAGATTGCAAGGAGCTGGGCCTGGAGGAACAAGAGGTTGGGAGAAAGCTTATCGCTCATGATAAGAAACAACAGTCTGCCCATGCCCTCCTCAAAACTCCCACATACACCTTTATGAGTGCTTGGATGTCTGCCACTCTGAAGGCATCCACAGCCAGCCAGAGCCTAGCCAAGAAAATAGACTTGGTGCTTTCTCTTCATCTGCTCTTGTCCCCTGCGCTGGCAGAACTATGTCTTTGAGAAATGAAAGAGAAAGAGAATGGATGTAGAAAGATTGAACAAGCTCTTCTCCAGTACACCCGTTGGGCAGAGAAAATGTTTGGTTCCAATTATCTTACAGTTTCCTTGCTGAAAACACACAGAAGGTAAAAAACTCACTTTCAGATGTTAATGAACAGGCAGGGGAGGCTCCTTCGGCCTATGGCTAAACTGTTGAAATCGTTCTTTCAGCAAAAAACTTTAGTTGCTCTTGAGGCACCTGTGTTTAGAATAAGAATACAGGAGTAGACTGGATGAGATCTACCAACTGCAGATCAGGTTCATGAAAACAGCTTGGGTAGCTTCATCGGCACACACAGAAAGCTGGTCTGACAAGAAAAGAACACCTCCGTTAAAATTGTGTGCATAAATTCCTGAATGCTTATCACTGTGAAAACCCGGCAGTGGCAGGGTCCAGTCAGATGTGTGTTCCTGTCTACTTGGGAGATCCAGAAATGCTGAGTTCTTTAGAAATCTTCCTTTCGGTAATGGTGAGACTGCTGGGTACAGCAGCATGTCACACACTCATTGCTTCCCACCTCTTCAGCCCTGACTGTTGTGACTTGCTGGGTTCTAGACCGTTTGAGGACTGCTGGACTTGTGCTTTTTTTTTTTTTCTTTTGGGAATCCAGAGTCCTCCAGGTTTGCGCTGTGTGCCTTGAACTCCAGCAGCTGTGTCCTATCCATCTTCTTGCTATGCAGTTTCTGGTGCAAAGATTTCATTCTCACATGTGTTTCTGCTCACATCCTGCGTGCTTGCCACTTAGCCTGTGATCTCTCTGGCCCATCGGAAACTTGAATTATACCTGTCTCTGGAAGGTGCTCGAATGGCTGACTACTGGCCTGCCAAGATTCTGGACTCTTTTGTACTTTTTTAACTTTCCAAGTTCCAAATTCTAGATGCCTTTTCATGCTTTGCTGTCATTAATCGCGGTGTGTTTTTATTTCTAAAAGCCATGGGTCATTATACAAAAATCCAAGTGCCAAGTTTTAGAGAGCTTCTTTTGAGTTCCTAGTTAGGAAGTCCCCCTCCCCGAAGACAGTACAAACTCTTGCAACTCTGCTTGGTTTTCCATCAGAAATAATTGATAAGACTGTATGACTTTGTTGCAAAATACAGTGAAACCAAGCTGGAAGTGAACAAGTTTCCTTCTTGTTGGTTGGTTTCCATAGTGCTAGATGGTGCTAAGCAAACTGCTAGAGGAGAAAAGGTGACCCCTATCTTACCAAGTGTGAACCCTATGAACTATAACGACCTACCAGAGAAAAGGAACTCACTGGTGCAATACTGGCACGGCTGCTTTGGGGGTAACCAGCCACTCTCTGCTTGGATTTGACACTCTCTTTGCATAAGGGAATTCATTCCTGATACTCACTGCAAACTCATTTTTGAAGTGGTCACTGGGGTATTGCTGTGGCAGACCTGACTATGTTGTTTTTGGGAGAATTATGGAAGGACTTTGGAATTTTGGATTAGAAAATTTATTGAGTGTTGAGAACTTAGTGGGCTGTTTTGTAGAAGCTTAGAAGATGGGAGTTTTGAGGGCAATACAGAAGATGGAGGCCTGGCTTCTGAAGATTCAGAGGGAAGTTTAAAGACCCTATTGGAGTCATTTGTTACTTTGAATTAATATTCTGTGGCTCTGCTTAGTTGGGGCTGAAGAATCAATCAGCTGTGAGCTACAAGATACTACAACTACTAATGTGAAATCTTTGCTGAGATACTCGAAGCTGGTTGGCTAGAGCTGAGAAATTAATAGTGATTAAGAAGAGACCAGTGTCGTTGAGTTGAAATCTTCTGGGAAGTGTTTCCTGAGAGCATGTAGGAACTGTGTTCCACAGGCAGCCAAGATTATATACTTCAAGCTGGCAGCTGAACTTGGTAGTGTAAGAGTGGCCCAGGTGGTACTGGTTTTGAAGGTCATGGAGAACAGCTCAGGCTTGGCAATGTGAGGGGCCAAGAGAGGACCATTGTTGAAGTTGCAGCCTCAGTGGCCGTTGAAGGCACAGGATCGAAGGGATCATAGAGAAATTGAGGCTGGGCACCATGAGAAGCTAGTGGTGAAAGTGTGGCCCAGTTTCAGCAGAGGTCCCCAGCATGTAGGACATGCTAGTTCCATAGGATGACCACCAAGAACAGTAGCAGTGGTGGAGTGGAGCCAGCCAGGGCCTAGTAGACAGACTGTGTGCACTGCAGAGGCTGGAGCCAAAGAAGCGACCCAAGCCTCTTGAAGGAACCCAGGAGATGGTGAGTAAATTCCCGGTGTTAGACACTGAGTTATTTACACTTTTGGAGTTTGGTTTGGTTTTGCTTTGATCGTGACTCTGCCCTGGTTCTTCCCTCTTGAAGTAAGAAAGTATTTCATGTATTTTTGATTTTACAGGACCCCACAGTTGAGAGACTTTGAATTTTAAAAGACTGTGGATTTAAAAAAAGATTGGCTATTTTAAAGAGACTGAACTTTTAGTGTGTTTGAATTTGTAAAGACTGTGAGACTTTAAAAGTTATTTATATTTTTAATGTAGACTCTTGGGAATGAATGAGAAAGAAGAGACTGTGACTTAATGGTGATGTGCTTGGTGTCAAGTTGATGGGGGTCAGTTGTACTGAATAGTTTTATGTCAACTTGACACAAGCTAAAGTCATCTGGGAGGAGGGAACCTCAATGAAGAAAATGCCTCCATAAGAAGGGGCTGTAGGCAGGACTCTAAGGCATTTTCTTAATTAGCGATTGATGGAAGAGGTTCAGCCTATTGTGGGTGGTGCCATTCCTGGGCTGGTGGTCCTGGGCTCTAGAAGAAAGCACGCTAAGTAAGCCATGAGGGGCAAGTCAGTAAGCAGTAAGCTCCTTCACGGCTTCTGCATCAACTCCTGCCTCCAGATTCTTGCAGTTCCTATCCTGACTTCCTTTGATGATGGATTATAATGTGGAAGTGTAAGCCAAATAAACCTTTTCCTCCCCAACTTTCTTTTGGTCATAGCATTTCAACACAGCAATATAAAACATATATGTACATCCATATATATGTATATTCAGTGCATATATATAATTTTTTCTTAGTATTTTCCAAATTAGACATTTAGCATTAGATTTTTATAACATATAAGTTATATATAACTTTTTTCTTAATATTTTCCAAATTAGACATTTAACATTAGATTTTTAATAATAAAACATCCAAAAAGTCAGTTATGATGCCACATGCCTATAATCCCAACACACGGGAAATGGGGACAGAAGAATCAAAAGTTCAAGACCATCCTTGGCTATACAGTGAGTTCAAGACCTGTCTCAAAAAATAGATGTAGATAGTTACCTGCATGTATTTATATCTTTTGCTAGTTCAAATAATAGATACATGACATGTGAGAGAAAGACTTGTTCCTTCCTTCCTTCCTTCCCTCCCCTCCCTCCCTCCCTCCCTCCCTCCCTCCCTCCCTCCCTCCCTCCCTCCTTCCTTTCTTCCTTCTTTTCTTTTTGTTCTGTGCAATCATAGCTGTTGTGGAACTAGCTCTGGAGACCAGGCTGGCTCCAGTTCACAGAGATCCACCTGCCTTGGCCTCCCAAGTGCTGGGATTAAAGGCGTGAACCATCACAGCCCATCGAGAGAAAGATTTCTATAGTTACTTCCTGCCTAACCAGAGTGGGAAGCTGTTATAATTAGTGCAGAGTAGTTAATATGCTGACATAAGATATAGCATAGGGTATGGAGTCTGGACTTAAGTACTGCACACTCCTAGAAGAAATGGTAATTGACAAAATCATAAGAAAGAGAATTTCAAAGAAATATATGGCTTGTATGACAGAGTAATGTATCCTGTATACACTTCTGCTAGAGCAGTTTCAATGAACTGAAATATTAAACTTGGCTTTAAGGAAGATTCAAGATGGCATCTAGAAAGAGCCTAAGGTTAGGTACTAGGCAACCTAGACTCGAACACCACTTCTAAAATTTACTACCACATGATCTTGTTCAACCAGATCCATATCATCTCTGGTCTTCCTCTATGTAAAACCACAACTTTCTAGGGTTCTTTTGAGAATGAAGTTATACAGTGCAGTTTTCATAGCAGGTATTCAGTGTCTAGGTCTTTGTTGTTGTTTGAGACAGGGTTTCTCTGTGTAGCCCTGGCTGTCCCAGAACTTGCTTTGTAGACCAAGATTGACTCGAACTCACAGAGATCCTCCTGCTTTCTGAGTGATGGCATTAAAGGTTCAAGCCAATACACCTGACCAATGGCTTTTAACCACTGTCCTACATAATCTGCCATATTTTAGAGTAAGTCTTAAAACTCACTAGGCCAGTGGTTTTCAACTGTCCTAATACTGCAACACTTTATACAGTTCTTCATGTTGTAGTGGTCTGCAACTATAAAATTATTTTAATTGCTACTTCATAATTTTGTTACTGTTATGAATTGTAATGTAAACATTTTGCCAAGAGGGTCACCTCCCATGTTGAGAACCACTGTGTCTAGTATCTATAAAAGTGATATAATTAATGGAAAATGAATGAAATGTAAGAATTTATACAGCTTCAAAGGAAGTTTTTAAACTTTATAAACCATGTTCATCATTGTAAGGGAGATTTTGGAAGTTTAAGGAATTTGAAATAGTTAAGTCATTGTAAGGGAGATTTTGGAAGTTTAAGGAATTTGAAATAGTTAAGTCATTGAGATTAGGTTCTATTTGTATGACATATTAGTTAATCGTTTAGCTCAGATTATTTTTTGATCAGATAAGAAATTCCTTTCTATTTTAGAATATCATTACAATTCTTGTTAAGGTCAGCTATGTAGCTACATAGGCATGAGCAAATATTAGCAAGATGTCTCTTAGTAGTTATTAAATAAAAGAGAATATAGTCTCTCCTGAAAAATAAAGAAAAACCATTTGTATTGGTAACTTTTTTGTTGCTATGTTAAAACACCAAGACCAAAAGCAGGTTATGGTAGAAAGAGTTTGTTTTGGCTTATGGCTCCAGTGGGCTTAGAGTCCATCATGATGGGGAGATATGGTGGCAGGAGTAGGATTTGGGGAGAGCATGTCTTACCTGTAAACACGAAGCAGAGAGCGTGAACAGGAAGTGGGGTGAGACTATCAACTCTCAAAGCCTGTGTCCAGCAATGGACTTCCTCTAGCAAGGCTGGACCACCTCCCCAAACGGTCCACCAGCTTGGAATCATATGTTTATACGCCTGAGCCTATGGAGGGCATTTTTAATTCAAACCACCACACCATTCTTCAAGAAAGCTTAAGATGACCGCTGAATTCAGAACCAGAGTCCAAACAGCGAGCACCAAGCTATCTCAACAAGTCATGTCCTTATACCGCATCCCAGCACTGCAGCTGGGAGCTAATTAAATAGCCCAGATTGTCGTGCTGAACTTTAGTACTGCATTTACAGAACGACTTCAGAGGACATGCTATTAAAGTCTGGGGTTTATCAGAAGAAGGCAGCATTTTTTAAAAGCAGCCCTTAAAATTAACATACTGGATAAGCTGCTTATTATAGACACAGCCTATGAGATCCTTCATATAGATCCAGAAGTTAAGCAGTGAATTTCTAAGCCAACTAATGAGACTGTTGCACTGAGACTGAAATCTAAAAATAGCATTTTAGATAACCCAAGAGAATTTTGAGAAGCAAATTTATACTCTATATGGTCATTTCTAAAATGCTAAAAGCCACATTGATAGCCACTAATACTCTGGAATCTCTCTGGGCTGAAATGAGGAATAATTCTGTACTTAATTAACTTAGAAATATACCAGTGATAATGGGAGCATGTGAGAAGAGAATATTTTAAATGAATTGGAATTATACCTCTACCTTTAATTAATCTTAATAGTTAGGCTTTAAAATTTGTATCAAAATATCCGAACAATAAATAAAATTTTGCTTCATAAGGCAGTGCTGACAGCTATCACCATTTAAGTTGTACACAGTAAGTGGGGAGGTAAGATATGGAACCACTTAGCGACTGGACTCTTTGGAGACCGTAGAAGATAGCTACTATTTCAGGCATCTGATGCAGTGGATACTCGAGAAGACACAGAGAAAGTTGGTGAGACCTCTACAGTTCTACTCATTTATCTCTAAAATGGGAGGAGCAACACTGAGCTTACATTTCTTTCGGTGTTATAGTGAAGTAAGATAGCAGATTTTGAACAGTTCCCTATCCCTGAAACCTGTTATAGGCAAAAGCTATTATGTCCAACAAGACCCTTCATCTAGATAAGGAAGTTACGTGACCTGGGGCGGCTTGTACTCCTATGTGTACATTTCACTGATGCAAAAGGAAGAGAGCTGAGCTGTGGGGGTAATGTCTATGTCCTTAAAAGTAGTCTTCTACTGAGTTCTGGAGCAGTGAGGTCTACAGATAAGTTTAGGATGTATCTTCAGGATTGCAGTGGTGTATGAACTGGGGGGGGGTAGATAATCTGATAGTAAACTTTAACAAAGGGACCTCCACTGGCTTACCAGTTTTTAAAAATTGTGCATGCATGCGCGCGCGCGCGCGTGTGTGCGTGCGTGTGTGTGTGTGTGGTATGTGTACACTAGAAAATCACATTTTCTTTCTATATGGAAAGTCAAGTCCTTCTTCAGTATAGGAGAATGAGAATGCCACACTGTCTTCAGCGACTATGTCCCTGTCTAAAGGCTCCAAACACCATCTTGAATAATTTGAAGTAGGCCTTAAAGTGTTTCATCAAGACTGGTCTTTTAAAACTCATGACATAAAAGCAAAGTGAGTATGTGTTATTGTTATCATAGTAGTTTTTTTCCCCCAGAAGGTTTTACAGTTTGAAACAAAACATGGAGTTTTACAAATATCTTCTCTAGCCGATCTAAACCAGACCCTCCATTGACAAGATTCCACAGTGCACGCTTGCCTTTGTCCGCCAGCCACAGCTGCAGCTGATCAATCAGGGTTGTCTTCTCATACGCAGGGTGCAAAGCTTGGAAGAAGACCCTAAGGCAGAAAAAAAATGATATGACTTGATAAAATGAGATAACAGGAAGGAAATGGATTTTTGAGTGTGAAATGATTGAGAAAATGAAGTCTACTACTGCTGGCAGGAGACGAGCTGGGTAAAATTTAGATGGTATGCTAAGGACAGAAAGCTTGATGGGTTTGGAGGAAATCTAGTCAAAGGATCTTTAAGTCACCAAGGCAAAGATAATCAGGACGCTGAATCAGTGTAGGTATTGTGAGCATAGGAAGAGAGACTTAACAGCTGTCTTCAAATATCAGAGATATTAGCTGGAAAAGATAGTTTATCTGCTCATAGGCAATTGTTTGCTTGATAGAAACAATCTTTCTTGTTTATTCAACAGTAAGTAACTGGCTACATTTTGAGCACCATAATAATATGGTAGGTATGACAGACACAAAGATCTTAGTCTGTTAGGAAAAACAACAGCAACAAAAGCAATTCTAGTTTAGTGTGGTATGCGCCAGGTATCCATGTGTGTTTGTGAGCTTAACAGAGGAGATGATACCCATTTTGAAGTTTGAAGTTTTGAAAGATCAGCTTGGGCATGAGTGGTAGAAGAAACAACATATGCAAAAAAGCCAAAAACAAACAAAACAAAACAAAAAAAACCTAAGGAAGTTGAAATAGTAGCTTTTCCGACTAATTACAGGCTAGTGATAATGGCTAGAACATAGAATGTACTGGAAGCTGATTATAGGAATGAAATTGGAGAGATAGGCTGTCAACAGCATCCCAGATATGATGGGAAGAAACTTCAACTTTCAAAACAGTTGTGCTGCTTAACACCTATAATCCGATTCCTTAGGAGACCAGGGAAGGAGGATTGTATGAGCATTGAGACCAGCTTGGGCTGCTTCATCAGTTCTAAGACAGACTGAGCTACAGAGTGAGACACTGCCTCCAGACAAACAAAGGGACCAACAGCCATCATTATTATCAAAAACAAAACAGGAAAAGGTGCAGTGGAGAGAGAGACATGAGAAACATTAAAAGATTTTAATTCTATTGGATTCTGGTATCAGCTGATGGCTGTGCTTTCAAGGATCATTCCTCTTGAGACTGATACCAGTTGAAGCTTATGAATCAAATTAAATATCTTGGCGTGTTAAGGATTAAATATATATGTATACATGGATGTATATACGTATATATCCCCACTAATAATCCTAGGTGGTGTGTCGGGAAGAATAAAAGAACAAAGGGAGATAGGATAGTAAGAATTAAAAATAATGTCCTTAAATAAGTAAGATTAATACAAATCACACAATTGAGGCAAAAATGAGCAACATAGTGATTAAGATAAAAGAATGGAAAACAGAACTCCCCTTTAGGACAAATTATTGAACAATGTATATGCAATGTATACACACATACACACTACTGAAAATTTTATGCATATAAAACTTTCTATTATATATGTACATGGTTCCTATAAACACTGTAACTGATTTAACTCTACAGATATGGGTAAAAATACATTTTGGATTTGATATAAATATCCATTGAAGCTAAAATTGTCACATACAATCAATTGCCTTTAATGACAATGAGAAAGTATTGATCTAGAACGGCAAAATCATTTTCCAAAAACCCCAAAAAACAAAAAACAAAAAAAACAAAGCCTTCAAAATAAATACACAAAGTGCAACCCTGTAGGCTGCAAAAATAGTGGAGTCTCAAAATGGCCTATGCGATAAGATAAAATGATAGGAAACACCAGACTCTCTTTCTGTTTGGGCAAGTCCTAGGTTGATATTCAAGAGGTCTGTTTTTGGCAGCTTCTATTGCTCCCTTGCAGCCCAGTTCCCTTCTTCCTTCTGCTGCATTCCAGCATCATTTCTGGAAAGACTCGGGCTTGTCTTCTTGTTCTGGACATTCAAGAGATAGATGACGGTATGAATTTTCAGGACCCAACTATAGCAGTGCATAGTTTTACTTAGCAAGCAGTCACTCTTTGTGGGTCTCAAAATAGAACATTTAGGAACTACCTCCGTTGATATGTTTCATCCTTTCCTTCCAAAACAGCTTAATACTTAAGTTGCCCTCCAATTACTTTCCATTGTGCAAACATTTCTCTGCCTATTTGCTTCCTCATCCAAAAAGGGATGTGTAGCAATTACCCAGTTCACATTATTGTGGTGATGGTGACTCAGGACACTGAAAGGCATGTGACTCTCAGACTTTTCCCCATATCCCTTCCACAATATTTCACAGAGTGCATGTGCCCATCGCAAACATCCTGCGTAATAATTTGTCAGGTTTTCCATGACTGCAAAGATGAGTAGACTTTAAATACTATACGTGGAAAACGTCCATTTTCCTCTGTTGTTGTTTCCTTGTTTGGCTGCCAAGCTTGTTGATAGCAACCTAATGAACAAAGAGTAAACTATTATCGCTTTAATTGGTCTCCACTGGCTAATTCATAGGAGGCTTTTAGAAACACATTTATTATATAATTAAGAGATTTGCGATTCCTTTTAAGTCATTGGCCATAAAAGGCTTTGTTTAATATAATAATTACAGCCACTTCTCCTGTTGCTCTGGGTCAGCAGCCGACTCTCACCCTTAGAGATCGTTTTCTCAAAGTCAAAATTGTCTCTGGTTTTGCTCTCCCCTCAATCTGATTCCTTCACAACCCGTGTTCTGTTGCTCTTCTTGTTTGTAAAGACCACAAGCTCATCAATTTCAAGAAGATTGAAGTCACCAATTTGTTTGTGCCTGTTTCTCCCTTTCTTCTCTAAAATCACACTAAGGCTCTAGAGATGTACTACTTTAAGACTCCAAACTGTAGCTTGGTAACTTAGTCCATTGTAAAGTGTGTGCTAGAGATATGCTCTGATTCTTAAACATGGAACTGACAATAGAATATTTTCAGAAGTCCAGAAAGTTTTCTTCTATTATGTTTGTTGAATATTTGTCTAAGCCCGTATTCTAAACCATTCTGCGCTTGACTTCAGGCTATGTTATCTTTTTTTTTTTTTTGTTTGATTTTGTTCTTATTTTTTTCTTTCTTTCTTTTCTGTTTTTCTTGAACATGTAAAGATTCTTCCTTGGTGGTTCTGCAAGCTGTTTTACTTTCCTTGTCAAAGGCACACTCACATTTTGAATTCTTGGATTGCCTAGTCTTAGCTTTATCTCTTATCTCTACTCAGACAGCACAGAACTTGAACATGCTAAAGGAAGTTGACATTCTTTGTTATTTGGTAGGGAATTAGCTTTTGTTATTTGGTAGGGAATTAGCTTTTGTTATTTGGTAGGGAATTAGCTAATGTTAGTGTAGGAGCTGGATGCGGTGGCTCACACTTACAATCCCAGTATTCTGAGACAGAGGCAGGAGGCTGGTCTGGGATACACAGTGAGGCCTGTCTCTAAAGAACCATATCAATCTGTTGGTGATAAAATATTCATCTTAATAATGCTGGTAGCATTTTGAGGGCTAGAAATGCCAGCATCATAGTGTTACCACAGCCCCTCCCCGACTGATACTCAGTAGAACTTGAAATTAGACACTTGTTTGCTTTCTTTCTAATGTAATATTGTAGATCATTCTGATTTTAATTTTAAGTAAAATGAAAGTAAGTTATAAAGCTGTTTCTATAGCCAGTGAAAACTTGTGTTGACAGTTCCCTGTTACTAATTTATTAGGCGTAACCTATTTTCTGTTTAAAGACTTTGTTCTATTGTTCGTACTGGGTTAGATAGCAACTAAACTGGTAGGTAGGGAGACAGATAAATCTAAGTTTCTGGAGCACCTTTTTCTTTCGGTATAAATATTTAATTGTGTCATGAGAAATTCCTATGAAAGATTGTGACACATGATAGGATTGATTTTCCCTGTAAGTAGGGCACTAGTTACAGATCTGAAAAAAGAACTAAAACTTTCTAAGTCTTTCTAAGTGAGGACTCTATTCTAGGCACTTGAAATTATTCTCTTTAATCTTCATTGTACCTTACAAGCTAGGCGTTATCACCCGTAATGTACAGATGAGTCATTAAGGCTAAATAGCTTGCCCACAGTTGCAGTTAGCACTAAGGAGAACCAGGATTACAACACAGGACTGCATCTGAAGCTCGTTTCCTTTTTCACATTCTTAAAATAGGTCCTTCCTGCTCATGCTGAGGGTGGAAATAAGCTCTGCAATAAATTATAATGCTTATGTCCAGAGCCCGCTGCTTTGGTGGAAAAGAGCAAGGGTTCTGGAGTTGAAATCCCTGGCCTCCTGACTCAGTTCTATTACTCACCCATTTTGGTAGTCAGTATTACTGTTTTATAGTCTGAAAAATGGGTGGGAGTATAACAGTACCCACTCAATAGCATGGCTTAGAAGGACACAGAAAATACATATAAAGCAGTTAATCAATTAGTCAATAGTAGTGTTCTGTAGATATTTTCAAGGGTTTTGATCTCACTATAAATGTCAGTATTTAAGTCTGGGTTCCCTTGAGGCCCTGGGTTTGATCCCTGGCCCTGAGGGAAAAAAGTTAGCTCTCTGTATGCATAAGTTATAAATTTTCTTGCTGGCTACTTATGTCTGGCTCATTTGGCAATCACTGTTCTATTTTAGATCCCTGCCCAATTTTATATGTTCATTTTTTTCTTTGATGCATGCAGAAGATTGAAAAATGCCTATAAATTCTCCTACTAATTCTCCCTTTGAGAGCGTTCTTCTCTTGAAAACAGACTACACTTAGTGACCCGCTTAATGAAACGGCCAAGACAGAGTGAGACTGTGAAGACTAAGTAATAGGAAATGCACCACATATCTCCGAGCGCTCACTCAGGGGACTCCCAGTCTACAAAAACCAAAAGCACTGAGACCTCTACTTTGGAGACACGTAGGTGACCTTGGCCATCAGAGACACATAAGCCCGGCCTTCTAGTCATTTTTCTTTCTTCTTCTTCTTCTTCTTTTTTTTTTTTTCGAGACAGGTTTTTCCTGTAGTTTCTAGAGCCCTTCTAGTCATTTTTGCCGAGTAAAAGTATCTTGAGTCTTCCAGACCAGGTCCAGGCCAGGTCATCTGCCACTTCATCATCACTGAGTGTCCTTAGTGAGCAGAATACTGAGCCCTACCACAGTTGTTGATCTGCAGAATTATGAAATCTAATAAAATGTTTGCTGTTTTAAGCTATTAAATATTAGAGTAATTTATTGCATAGCAACACATAACTGAACAAAAGTATTATTTATTATTATAGTATTATTTATTTGTTTTATTTCTATTTCTTTATATTTGCTTACTAAAAATAAACTATTGTGCCAACAACTGTCCTAGTATGGGGGTAGATCTATCTATGAGTGACCTAAATAAGATTATTGCTCTCAATATGGCTACTGTATTAATCACGGTTCTCAGGGAATGAAACCAATAGGTATGTAAAGATACATACCAAAGGAGAGTAACTGTTGGGCTCTGGAAACTCAGCAGTCCCAAAGGCTGTTGCCATCTATGTCTACAGAACTGAGAAAACTTGCGGTAATAAGCCTGAGGCTGAAGACATTGAAGACTCAAGGGTGGGCTGATATCCAAGTTTCAAAACTTAAGAACCAGGAACTCGAGAGTCAAGGGAAGGAGAAAATGTGTCTCAGCTTTAGCATTAAAAAAAAAAGCAATTTTCCCCTTTCTATGCTTTTTCATTCTATTCGACGCCTAGCATATTGAATGAATCCTAACCACCTTAGAAAGGGTAACTCATGTCTCTCTGTCCACCAGTTCAGCTCTCTGAATGCTCTCTCAGATGAAGTTGGACAGGATGCTCTCCTGCCTATTAGAGTGTACTTAGTTCAGTTAAGATGAAAAACCAAGTACATTAAAATTAACCCTCACAATCCTAGTCTACGAAAGGCACGGACAATAAAAATGGACAGATTCCCAAAATTCATAAATCTCACACGGCAAACAACCAATGTGAAAAGATACTGACAGCTGTAGGCTTGTGGAGCTAGTGAAATTTGAAGGGGATTTAGAAATTACTCAGCTACTCAGTCGCTCCTCATTAATCCGTCTACCAATTAATCAAACAAATGTTTAGTAACTGCTTTGTGCTTAGTATTGCATAAGCTAATCATAATGTATCCTGAGGTAAACATACATCATAATAGCATTCTAGGAATATGCTATCAGGGAGATGTACACCTAGAGCTATATTGCATAATAAAATGGAATTTAGCTTATGTAGACATTAGAACTTCCTTTTTCTCTTAAAATATGTGTTTTCTGAAAAGTTCATATATGCACACAACCAGAATGGCTATGTACAACCCCCACACTCCTATTCACTGATTTCTCATACCGTATCCCCTTTCTACTTCATGTCTTCTCTATTTTTAAATAAACCTGCTATGTCCAATTCGTGCTGCCAACATGTGTGGGCTTTTTCCACTGGAGGCTGAGAAAATGACCAATGGCCACACCCCCAAAGAAGAATGATTCTCCCTCCCTTGGCAGCCACTGTAACTTAGGGGTGGGGTCTGGCGAGCCTCTTCCCCATTCGTGATGGATGCTTGTTACCTTGATCTTGCCCCATCTTGCTCATGTAAGCACAGTTGCCTTGAATTCATGAGCTCCCTGTTCTGAAGACAAGACCTTGCAGCACTCTGCCCCATCCTCTGCGTCTTAAATTCATTTTGCCTCTCTTTCTGGAGGTCTCCCAAATTCTACGTAGAGGTTAAAGTGGATGATTCAGCAGCAGCTAAGCAGCCGTGATTACTTAAATTTGGCATTTTGACCAGATGTGAGTCTCTGCCCATGAAGCTTCTCTGACCAAGATTGAGAGACACATAAAGTGTGTTTGTAAACATTTATTTAGAAGGCGGTATGACAACGTGCCCATTAACAAAATAACAATGCTAGGTACTACCCACTGGTCACTGACCCCGCCCACCAGCCTCAGCCTTTTGACCGGGTTTATAGTAACAAGCATGAGTTTTGTTCTGTAGAACCCGCCTCAAGTCCTATCAGAGAGCAGTTGGTTACCTCATAACAATCATGCCACTATTGTAGCAATGGGCACGTTTGGCCTGGTATGTTGGTAACATAGCATGCAGGCTCCAGCTTTGGGTAAAATCATCAATGTCTTTTCTCCCTCTGCAGCCTGCATAGCAGCTTCTTCCATCAGGGAAGAGGTTTCCTGTTGCTTTCAGATTGATTTGAAAACTGTTTATTTAGCTGTTGATACTGTATTTATTCCGCCATTGATACTGCTCTTGTCTCAAATCTTACTGATTCTACTTCTCAGGTAGATATTAAATTTCCTATCACCCACACCTACACTCCAGTTCCCTTGACTCTGGAGTTTATGTCTTCCTGTGTCGTCTCTCCTGCCTAGAATGCTCTTAACCACGCTTACTGCAAAGGGATAGATTTCTTAAAATGCACTTCAGGGTTTTTCCTTCTGTATTCCTGGCATTGTATTCATAGCAAATTGTATTCTCCATGCCGTGCTTTTAATTTATATATGCAATTCTTAGTGTAGTGCGTGGCATCTCATTCCTTCATGTATTCACCCAATTATCTTATATTAAATATGAGGATAGACAGTCTGCTTCAGTCCTTGATGGAAACAGGCAAGGTTTCAGACCTTGTGGGGCATGCAATCTAGCTAAGTAGTGGGATAATAAAAGAAATAATTGCTGGAAAAGTTGAATGAACATAATGATAGGTGGGTGACAGGAGGCCATGGAAGTATGTAATTTACATTATGCAGAGCTGGAGAAAGGTTTTCCCGAGGCAGTAACATTTAGCCTGAGACTTGGAAGATGGATTAGAGCATCCAGATTCAGAGAAGGGAAGGTGGGACAAGGAGGAGGGAACACATTCCTTTCAGAGGAAGTAGCTTGTGAAAAATCCCAGATGCTGCTGAGAAGGTGTTGAAGGGATTGAAAAATACTGTAAAGTCACCGGCAAATATTTACTGGATTAGTAAATCTGGGACTGTGAGTCTATCTGCAGGTTTTGAATAGTGAAACAAACTTTCAAAAACAGCTCGCGCTATTTCTTAAGCAAGTAAATACAAGTGACTGCCTTTCACTTAGAGTTGACAGTTCAAGCTAATAGGCAATGATGTCAGTAAGTGCTTCATTGCAATAATAATTATTCACTGTCTATATATATATGCACCCCACATTGCTTTTCTGAGTTAAAAATTATTTTAACATGCTTTGTGTCAAGCAATAAATTTAATTGTTCTAGCGTGATGCCCAATATGGCAAACCACTAATCACATGTAGCTATTGAATGTATGAAATAAGGTGAGTCCAGACTGAAATGTTGTAGTAAGTGTATGTTAGATTTCACAAATGAAAACCACATTAACAATTTTATATAGATCACACATTGAAATAATTATGTTTTGTTATATGGTTAAAGATGCTAATATAATTAATTAGCCTGTTTCTTTTACCTTAAAATTACAGGTGTGGTAGTCATGTATTAAATATCATTGGAAAGTATCCTGGGCTAGGCTGTTGAAAACAATCCTGCTTTTTTCTTTCTTTTTTATCTTCCCCAAAAGGCTGGGATGCTATGATACCCTGTTCTATTTAATAATACCTGAGCAGATGCCTGCTGGGGGATTTCTAGAAGAAACTTTATTTTCAAAAAAATGTTTGAAAATTCCTGTTGAGAGAGTTTATGCGGCACTTTAACTTTGTAATTTTTTTACATCGAACTATGAATATGATGGCTTTATCTTATATAGTTCTTTCATTGCTTCTGTTTTTCATTTAATGTTTTAAAAATTAAAATGACGTTATATCACTTTACCCATTTTCTTTCTTCCCTCCAACTCTTCCCATATATTTCTTACTTGCTTTCAAATTCATGGCCTCTTTAGGTATTGATACACACACACACACACACACACACACACACGCATACACACACTCCTAAGTATATAAATACCACATACTCAGTACATATGTCACTCAATTGCATATGAAATCGATGATTTCTGGGTCTACCATGTGTTATTGGATAACCAATACTTTAATATCATTTGTTCGTGGGCCATACTCATGGAAAAAATTCCAGTAGGATCCTAGAGATTATTTTCTTTAAAACCATTGATTCATTACTACTGCATCCCAGATGGCATCTATTTATTTAAAGTGATATTGCTCCTACATTCTGCTCCTTGTAGTCAGATAGATTATTAACTAATACACTTATATCCAAAGTCATCCTTGGGAAGAATTATAGACAGCCATCATGTCTGCTGTGAATACTCTGTGGCTGCCATACTGATCTGCATTGCTAAGATAAATTTAAAAGATTTTTCTTTGGTGAATATGAATGTCATATAGTTCAAATTCACTGATATGGTTGTCAAAGTTCTTCACTGCACTGATTTTATCCTTTAATTTTCAGTTGCTGAGAGAAAGGGATGCTGTGATTTGACTCTTTTTCCCTTTTTCCCTCCTTGTTTGTTTGGTTTTTCAGTGCTGAGAATAACGCCCAGGGCCTTGATCATGGGAGGCAAGTGTTCTACCACTACAGTACATCCAGAGACCCTGTTATTTTGACCTAGGGTTGTGCTACATGGAGCAGTTTAGTATTAAATTTGCAATCTTCCTGCCTCTTTTCCTGAGTGCAAGGATTGCAGACTTGAATCACAGAATCCATCAGTTTCATGTATTTTAAAACTCTACAAGATACATAAAAATTTGGGAGTTACCAAAATGCATGATGGGAGCTTCCACTGAAATTTCATGAACATCAGTTACCTCACTAGCCCCATACTTCAATCTTTTTTTTCCTCTATTAGTAAAAGACCATAATGGGACTGCGTTTTCCCATGCTTGACTGAAAATGTATCTTCAGGGACCTTCACAATTGCTCTGCTCTAGGATCGCAGCCATTCACACCCATTTGTTTATTGCCTTGAAGTATTGCTTTATTTTATCCAGTTTTGTAGTTGTATATGGCTGGAGCTAAGGCAACGCCACCTGTGTCCATCATCACTGGAACTCCAGGTTTATACTGATGTTTTGTAACAAAAGCCACACTTTCTCTGTCTGTGCCGTAAATTTTCCTCTTAAGTGGAGTGCCACCGTGTTCAGATCAGAATTAAAACTATTTTCTGTGGCCCACAGTAGCGTGCCTGAGCTGGTCCCCTACTACCTGTCTCTCACTGTTCTGTTCTCCTTCTTACCTTGCTTTACTGATCTGTTAGCTGTAACACATCTAATAGTGCAGATATCTATGGGCCAAGCATCCATGCACATGAGTCGATGGGCCATTCCTATTAAAACCACCACAGTTGCATACTGTAGAATGTTATTCTGATCCTGAACACATGATCCACGTGAGCAGAAATCTCTTCGTGGTATTATTTTTTTGTTGATAGTACCTACAATATTTTATACCTAACACCTGCTCAACAAAAAGTTATTTTTTTCAACAACTACTTGATATCTAAAAACATAAGAGGAACTTAGGAATCACCTTTATTAGTAACTTTCAAATTGTGTGTTGTGAAACTAATTTTTCTCTTAAGCTAAGAGCTAGTTGTTTCTTAGAGACTTGTTATTTAATAATTTGGGAAACATTGGCTTCAAAAACACTTAAGTGTTTTCCGAAATGTTCCTATTTTAGTCTATGTTGTAGATATTTAATGATAATTAAAGTTGTATACTGTGTTTGGATTTTATTTACGGTGAAATTTTGCTTGTGACAACCTGTTGCCATCTTCTAAGGTAGCTCTTTCTTCACTGGAACAATATGGTAAATTTTTGATTACTGCGTTGAATGTTAAAAAAGGTTAAAAGAGTGAAATGCTATTAATCCCACAACTGCAGCTTGCATCTCCATCCAGGTTCTCCCTCTTTGTTGTAGGTATTTCATCAGAGTCAAATGCCTGTGTTTATCTCTAGCTTTCGATAGCCTTTCCCCCTCTCTGTCTTAATGAACCTCACTTTTTGACTTCTGTTATTTCTCCAAATAATAGAAAGTAGGGTCTTATTGAGGATCTTGGGCCTTCTTTTCTGACTAAAGTACTTTACCTCAAGGATATGAATGCTGAGGCAGAAGTTATTGCCGGTTTCTTCTGAGATCTTAGCTCGGCTTTAAACAGAGAAGTTGAGTGTACTCAGGTCCAGCTATGAGAGAGAAGAATACAAAGGAGAATTAAAAAGGGAAGTGTAGGAAATCACCCAGTACCAGCACAATTTGTTTTACCTCCATTTCAAAGAGAAGTGGTTGCTAGTGAAAATCAAACATTGTGGACAGATTTCCTGATTCTATTGGGACACAATGAGTTCTTGTGAAGAAATACAAGCCACTGAAATCTCAGGAAGCCTGGTCATTAAAATATGTTTGAAAATGCTCACAAGTACTAGAAGCACTTAGCTTGTAACATCTGATGCTTATTCTTTATGACCTCTGCAGTTAGTCTTGATTCTGCTTTAAGTCATGGCTGAGTCAGATGTTTTACCTTTAGGCCATTGTCTCTCCATCTGCAGTGCAAAGAGAGAAGAGGCTGACTAAATCATCCCTACTGGATGTAGGGAATTATAGCTGTAGTCTGGACTGGGGGCAGGTCAGTAAACTTTTTGGATTGGAGCAAGTAGTATAGGTTTTTTGTTGTTGTTGTTTTGTTTTGGTTTTGGTTTTGGTTTTTTGAGACAGGGTTTCTCTGTAGCTTTGGAGCCTGTCCTGGAACTAGGTCTCATAGACCAGGCTGGCCTCAAACTCACAGAGATCTGCCTGCCTCTGCCTCCCGAGTGCTGGGATTAAAGCGTGCACCACCACTGCCCGGCTAAGTAGTATAGGGTTTACAGGTCATGTGTAGTTCACTGCAGCTTCTCAATTTGTCCTTTGTATCTCAAAATAATCACAGAAAATACAGTCCTCTCTCTTGATCTGTATTGGATATATTGAGATATATAGTGGATGTCTCAACCATGGCTAATAACAAATTACACAAACACACACACACACACACACACACACACACAGAGAGAGAGAGAGAGAGAGAGAGAGAGAGAGAGAGAGAGAGAGAGAGAGACTTCATCATACTCTTGGTAAAGTTTAACTTATAAATTAGGCACAGTAAGACATTAAAAAACCAGTAACTTCTAGAGAAAGAAAAAACATTGGAAGGCAAATGATAACAATACTGTAACTCGTCTTCTGGTAACAGAGAACCAAGGGCATGAGTGCCAGGGAGCATATACTGCATGGATACACTGGCCAAAGGGATGGTTTGTGTTCTGGGAAGGATGGATAGGGATGATGTCAGATCTTGTGCTAATTAGAATAGCAAGTTTTTAAAAAACTTTATGAATTGCCCATTTCTGGAAGTTTCCATCTTTATCCAGACTACAGTGGACAGTGGGTAACCATAACTGCAGAAAGCAAAACTGTTAATAACAGGGAAACACTGTATTCAAGGACTTCAGATAACATTTTATTAAATAAAAATAGGCTGTGATTGGCCAGTTCCAAGCTTAGACCGTCAGCGTGTTGTTGCTGACCTACACATATGACCTAACACATATGACATGTGACAATGGTTGCTTTTACAGGTTGCTTTTACTCCTCCACAGAACCTATAACCAGTAGTAGTGTAACCTGTATTTCTATAGCTTCTATAGTATTTACTATAGAAATCCTATAATTTTTTTTATTAGTTTTTGTTTTCTTCATTTAAGAGCTAATGCCCCAGTCATTTGGTAAGAAATCAACTCAAACCTTGCAGGAAATGTTAATGCTCATGTTGAAATCACTCCATTCACATTTTGTGCTTTTGTGGCTGTCAGTGAGGCATGCTTCCATCTGCAAGGAACAAAATCAAACCAGCAATGACTCAGTCATCAGGGTAGTGACTGTTTCCTTAAGAAAGCTGGAGATAGGTAGAAGTTAGTGAGTCAGTAAGGACCCTGGATCTTTTCATCCGGTTTCCCATTCTCTCAGTGTGTTGGCTTTTGTCTTCCAACTTGAAGTCTCATGGGACCAGATGACTACCGCCACTTCAAGCTTTCTGTCCTTGAACAAGTATTGAAAGCAGAAAGGGAGAGCGAGGATAAAACAACCTCTCCTTTATATCCCTTGTCTTTTATCATCAAATGAAATCTTTATCAGAAACCTCCTCGCAGAATTTCCCTCCTCACTGGGCAGAACTAGGTCACCCACCTCAGCTTGGATCAGTCACTAGCAAAAGGAAATGACGTGATGGCCTTGGACCAAGTGTTGACAAACTGTGGATAGTGGAAAAAACTCAGCTGGGACCTGTTTTGGAAATAAAGTTTTATTGGGACACAGCCATATGTGTTCATATTCATATCAGTTAGGACTAGAATGGGAAAGTTGGTCAGTTGTGACAGAAGCCATCTGCTTTGCAAAGTGTAACATATTTGCTACCTGGCTCTGTGCAGAAAGTTGTCCCTCTTCTGACTTAGACTGTTACTCATCCCGTGACACTTACCACAAAACCAGCATTCCTGCAACAAGAAGAGAAACTTCAGATGACAACCAGCAATGAGATCCCCACTGTTACTTATAAGATACTTACTTATATGGCAAGCTAGTGAAAATGTCTGCATTTGACCCACAGATGTCCTTTTTGAAAACCTTTTTCTACATCCCCATTTCTACATCCCCAGTTTAGACTCTGCCCCTTGTCTTTCCACCATTCTGCCCAAACCAATCTTACATCTGTATTTTTTCTCTCTCAATAATTTTTTTGGATTATAAGAATTTAAGAATTCTTCAGATACCAAGGCCCTGGAGTAAATAAAATATAGCATAGGATTCAATAATTAAGTAAAATTGTGTGTGTGTGTGTGTGTGTGTGTGTGTGTATGTGTGTTCATGTGTGGGTAGGTACACATGCGTTTTTATGCATGAGGAGATAAAGTCAACCAAGATACCATTCTTCAAATACCATCCACGCTGTTTTTTGCAACAGGGTATTTGACTGACCTGGAACTTGCCAGGTAGGTTAGGTTGTCTGGTCAGCAAGTCCCAGGGACCCTCATGTCTCTTTGTCCTCAGCATTCAGATTACAAAAACTGTACCACTGTGCCTAGATCTTTTACATGGGTTCTGGGAAGGTTGAACTAAGGATCTTATGTTTGAGCAGCAAACATTCTCCTGGCCAGTTCATCTCCTGAGCCCCCACACTTATGTGAGACCAGGTCTCATGTACCAAAGCCTCAAATTTCCTCTCTAACTAAAACTAGCCTTGAAATCCTGATCCTCCAGCCTCCACCTTCTCATTGCTAGGATTACAAATGTGCGCTAGTGTACCTGGCTGAACTTCATGAGAAAGTATTCTGTACCATGTGTTACATGCCTCCTGGCCTCACATTGTTCACGTGTCCAACTCCCTTCCCCCACAGGCCACTGGCCCTGGCCGGAAGAAGCAAGGCACAAGAATTTTCTTGTGAGCTGCTTGTGCATTTGGCTTATGGCAAGCTTAAAAGAGTAGACACCTTTTTAGGTTTGGTTTTTAAAATTATTATTATTTTTATTATTTAGCACTACATGAACTCCTACTCCTTTGTCCGCTCAAAAGCTATAGCTTCTCATCTAGGTGTCGCAACCGAGGGGTTTAAAAATAGAGGACCAAGGGTCCAGGAAATGAAGGGGATTGTCTCCCTTTGTTGAACAGCCATTAGAAGTTAGTTCCAATTTTTCAGGTCTAAGGTTATGGAGGTGTTTAACTCACAGTTTGAGAAATAAATTCCACTGTAGTGAAATTTTTGGAATATAGAATTCTATGAGTTAGGGCACAGAGGCCTTCTGTGACCCATTTTGTAGGTGACAAATTCAAAGAAGGACTCATTCAGCTGAGCTGATCTAATTGGACCTGTCTTTCCTGGGAATTATCCCGCAGCACAAGGAGAGGGAAAAGAAGAACTTCAAGCATCTTGTTACAGACTGACCTGCATAAACCCCTAAGCCCTTCTGCATGCTGACTGGACCCCTCTCTATGATCCTGTGGCAGCTGTCTCTTGCCTCTGCCGTGTCTCTACCCAGCTGGCTCTGGGGCACCCTCCTGCTGCAGCTGTCACCCCTCTACCCTTACAGAAGAGGGGAAGGGTTTCTTCCTTCACACTGCTCACAGCTCTGCTTCCAGATTCCACTGTCAGCCCGCCTCTTGGTTTATAGGCATGCGCATCTGCCAAGGAATCTGGAACCTTTCCTCCCTCCCGGCCTCATAGAAGTAAATTTGACTGACACAATCATATGTCTTCCTAAAAAGTTTGCTTCCTCTCTGCTAATAATAGGCTCCACAGGATGGGCTCTAGACATCATGACCTTCTACTTTAGGTGAGGTGGGACAGTGTCAATTGTGGTGTCCCAAGGTTTCCATCTCTATATTTCCCCCAAGAAAACCAGCAGTCTCAGCAGCTGCTGGGCCTCCTGGGAGCCTGTCGTTCTATCCTGAAGTTTCCAAGTGAGTGAGTATTTTGAATCATTTCTTCCTTGCCTCCAAGCACTTTACCTTCACTTGGCCCAGCATATATATATATAATATATTATATATACATAATAATAATTGATGATACATGGTAATATATAACATAGATAATATATTAATAGATATTAAGGATATTAACATGTGTCCTAAGCCTTGATCTTTATAACACTAAAGCAATAGTTGTATGCATGCTGCCTCTCCTCGTCCTGTCCAAAGTATCTCAGCCTTCACACATGCTGGCTGACTTGGAGCCATGGAGGAGGAACTAAGTAAGAAGTGGGTTAGGAAGGCCCAGTACTCACAACTCTGATATTGTCATTTATTTATATGCTGGGGTCTTAGCAAATGTGTGCTATGCTTGAGATGATCTGTTTGTGATACTGGTGAACACAACGGCACAAGAGGCATGGGCCAATAGTTCAAACAGTCCAGATGCTTCACACCGCGTAAGAGCTTATGATGGTAAAGAGAGGGCATAATTCAGATTAAACTGGGGGAACTTGACATAGTTATAAATTCAGAAACACTCCCCATGGAGATGACATCCGAAGTTCTATGTGAGGTATTTTATTTATTTAGTCAACAGAAAACGTGGTAAGTACCAGTGTGGTAGAAACTGTTCTAGTACTTGCACAATGTGAAGCCGTGAGAATGAGGAAATAGTTAATGGCCGTGGTTTCAGTTCTGCAAGAAGGAAAGCATTCTGGAGGGATCGTATTGATGGTTACACAACATGAATGAGATTGATACCATTGAACTCCATACTTAAACACGATTCAGATACTGTACTTTGTTGTATTGCTGTTGAGACAAGATCTTGCTATGTACCCCAGGCTGCCTTCAAGCTCATGCGTGGTCATGCCTTAGTCTCTCAAGTGTTGGGAATAAAGGTGTGTGCTACCATGCTAGATTACAATAGTACATCTTTTGTATATTACTCATAAAACTTGGAGGTAAAACCAACAGTAAGAGAAGCCAGGCCTGGTGACACGGGGTGGCGATCTCAGCAATGAGAAGGACGAGGCGGTCAAACTTGTCGCCAGTTACACAGTGACATGGAGGCTCACCTGGGCTATGTGAGACCCTGTCTCAAGATAAAACAGAGTAACAAAAACAAACAAACAATTTAAACATATGTAATATAATATAGCATGAAAATGTAATCTAGCGATAGCATATAATTTATTTATATTTTAGAAGGTGGCAAGTGCTATAGCAAAAAGTACAAAGGAATGAAAGGCATTAGAAATACTTAGTTGGTTACTATTCTTAAAGAGGTTGCCAGAATATGCCTAAGGCATTTAAGACTTGACTAGAGATGAAGAGATGATAACATAACTGTCTGAGGAAAGCACTTTTTTTTAAAAAAATTGCTTTTATTGAGCTATATTTTTTTCTCCACTCCCCTTCCCTCCCTTCCTCTCTCCTCCCCTTCTACCCTTCTACCCTCTCCCATGGTCCCCATGCTCCCAATCTACTCAGGAGATCTTGTCTTTTTCTACTTCCCATATAGATTAGATCCATGTATGTCTCTCTTAGGAGCCTCATTATTGTCTAGGTTCTCTGGGATTGTGAATTGTAGGCTGGTTTTTCTTTGCTTTATGTCTAAAAGTCATTTATGAGTGAGTAATATTATATTTGTCTTTCTGGGTCTGGGTTATCTCACTCAATATGATGTTTCTAGCTCCATCCATTTGACTGCAAATTTCAAGATATCATTTTTCCACTGTGTAGTACTCCATTGTGTAAATGTACCACATTTTCCTTATCCAGTCTTTGATCAAGGAGCGTTTAGGTTGTTTCCATGTTCTGGCTATGACAAACAATGCTTCTATGAACATAGTTGAGCACATGTCTTTATGGTACAATTGAGCATCTTTTGGGTACAAAAGTGGTATTGCAGGGTCTTGAGGTAGTTTGTTTCCTAATTTTCTGAGAAATAGCCATATTGATATCCGAAGGGACTGTACCAGTTTGCACTCCCATCAACAATGCAGGAGTGTTCCCATTACCCCACAACCTCTCCAGCATAAGTTGTCATCAGTGTTTTTGATCTTGGCCATTCTTAAAGGTGTAAGATGGAATTTCAGATGTTTTGATTTGCATTTCTCTGATGGCTAAGGATGTTGAACATTTTCTTAAGTGTCTTTCAGCCACTTTAGATTCCTCTGTTGAGAGTTCTCTGTTTAGGTCTGTACTCCATTTTTTTTATTGGATTATTTGTTCTTTTGATGACCTATTTCTTGAGTTCTTCATTTATTTTGGAGATCAGCCCTCTGTCCCATGTGGAGTTGGTGAAGATCTTTTCCTATCCTGTAGGCTGCCATTTTGTCCTTTGCATTACAGAAGCTTCTGAGGAAAGCATTTTGAAGCCATGGGAATACCTAGGATTAAAACCGTAAAGTGAGAACATGTCTGTATATTCACAGAGCCATAAGGAAGTGAGTGTGGCCGGGATGGTGTGCAAAATAGAGGCAGGAGTTGAAGTCACTGTGGTAAGGAAGCATAGTTTTGATAAGTATAGATATATACTTATCCCACATACAAATGTTTGTTCCTAAGACCATTTGTAGAACTTGGACTTTTACTCTGAAGAAAATGGGAATCATTCCAAGATATTAAGTAGAGGAATGGATAATGTGACATTTCTTAAAAGGATATTTATACATAGAAGGTGTATAATTAAGTAGCAAGAGAAGAGAGGGTTCAAGAAGGGCGTTGCATTGGTCTTCCATGTGTAAGTGGTGATGGCTTGTATTTGCGTATTGGTAATAGACATGGTAGGAAATAATTAGACATTTCATATATTTTAAAAGAGCCAACAGAATTTCTTTCTGTATGACCAGAAATAGTTGCTAAAACAGGGAGTCAAGGCTGCAGCCAACGTTTTGTCTTGAGTTTTGGCATGGCATCACCTGAGAGGCACCAAATGGGTTGTCTTAGGTGTATAGTGAACACGAGTGAGGTTTGGAACACACTGTGTTAGCTTTGCTATCACAATCTGTTTCTGTAAGTTGCACAAGTGAGGGCCATGGAAAGCGTGAGTCAGTGATAGAGTATCGGCTCAGAGTAGGTGTGTCTTTGAGCCGTGGAAGGGAAAGGAGATATGGGAGCCTCTGGGCTCCGTCACTGACTCATGCTTTTCCTGACTGTCATTTGTTCAAGTTAAGAAAATTAACTGCTATGACAATAGAGCCTGGATGGTTGAACTCTTATTAGACACCAGATACGCGACCCACTAACGCATGCCTGCCTTTGTAGTTAAAGGGGAAGTTAAATTTCAATTAGAGGGGAGAGAGTTTCCTAGCCTCTGCCCACAGCTGAGAACTCAGGAGGATTTTGTAGTTCACAAACACTCCCTTGAGATCGCATCACTCTTTAGAACAGTCTCGTAGAGCAGGTCAGTGAGGTTACCCTTTTCATGCTCCGAGGCTGGAGGCCTTGCTGGTTAGAGACAACACTTAACATCTTTCAGGCTCTATGACTTCCAGGCCAACAATTTCCCCATAGCTCTGTGCCACCCAACTTTTTATTTACAATATTTTAAAGCCTAAAATAATGTATAATAATACACCAAACACTTAAATATCTCTTAAGTAGTTCACCAATTGTTATCTTGCCACATTTGATTCATGTCTTAGACATACATGCATATGCACACACACACACACACACACCACGCACCTGCTTCTTAATGGCCTATTTGAAAGTAACTTGCAGGCATTCTGTCACATCCAAGTATATTTAACTTACATCTTTTAAGAATTAGGGTATTATCCTACATAACAAGTTTCTCATACCCAAGACAATTCATAATAATTCTAAACTCCATTATCTCATACGCTCTCTATATTTAAGTTTTAGAACTGTCTCCAGATACCTTTTTTAACTATATTTTGTTCTTTGTAGGTACTGATCTAGAATCATGCATGACATTTGAGTACAGTATCTTCCGTCTCTTTAAATAGAGCTATTTCCATTTTTAAAAAATGATATTAACTGTTTTGAAAAGTCCAGGTCACTTGTCATAGTGAGAGTCCTGGATTCTGTTTGTTTGATTGCTTGTTCAGAATTCAATGTAGGTTAAAGTATTTTTGGTGTTTTGGGCAGTACTAGCACACGGGAGAATGTCAGGCTGGAATCCAGTGCTGGTGAGAATGATCACTCCATTAAGGAAGGGGATGTATATTATCTGGAGTAGTCTTTGAGCCCAAGGCATTAGCACCCAGGGACTTGGATTAGTTACTTCAGTGATGGCTACAAAATTCCCTTTATCTCTCCCTGCTTCTGGCATGCTGGGCTCTTACACTCCCAGAACTCTGCAGTGTGTGTGTGTGGGGGGGGGGGAGATGCAAGAATCAATCTGTGGAGTCAGATGCAGGTGACACAGTAGGTCAGGTGATGACAGGGTTCAGAAATGCTAGGCAGGGTATGTAATTGTAAAGCAAAAGTGCTACTTTGGGGACAGTAAGTTTCAATTCTGTAATTTTGGAGTGGTGACAGTTTGCATAACTTAGCTTTTCTTTCTTTCTGTTATGTGAATGTGTTTCTAGGGGAAGAAAAAAAATTAAATCAGCACCTAGTCAGTGTATTAAATCACTTTAGCACTGCTTTCTGTCCTCTTTGCCCCTCTTATTTTCCAATCTCTTTTCTCAAAGTCACTAAATAAATGTTTATATATATTTTTTGTGTTTTCTACTCTTCAATCTGTCTCTTTGAATCGACCAGTTCCTTCATTTTTCTTCTAGATGAGATGTCCTGCTTGCCTTTCTAGTTATGACAAAGGCTTCAGAAAGGGAGAAGCAATTTTTCACCTTAATTCTTTTTAGGAAGCACCTTTTAATTATGACATATACCACCCCAGTTAACTCGTCACATCATCAAATACATAATTTTAGTTAGAAAAAGGCAATTTAAAAGACATCACAAGACTTTTCTCCAGTAACCATCAGCTGTCCCTGCAGTACTCTGGCTTTTAAAAATTCTACCAACCACACCCTTTCTCTTTACAGATGAAAAATAGGAAGTATTCGCTCTCTCTTTCTCATTTTTTTGTGTGTGTCTAACCACATTTTTGAACTTTGGTTTCATATAAGCAGTTGTTGGTAACCAACTGATAAATGTTGTTATGTAAAGAAGCCTTGCCGATGAAGTACGGAAATAAATGAGAGTTCATTTGAGAAGGTGTCTACTTAACTCTCCAAACATCTAGTTTCTGTGGTAAGAATGACAAACAAGTGGGTGTGGTAGCACAGGCTGACCAGCACTGAGGAGGCAGAGGCAAGTGGGTCCCACATTTGGGGACAGCCCAGGATTGCATAATAAACTTCAGGTCAGCCTGGGGTGCAGGGTAAGACCCTATTAAAAACAAACCAAACCAAACCAACAAATAACAACCAAAAGCCAGGCAGACAAACAGGTTTTCTCACAAAAACAAAACAAAACAACAACAGCAAAATCCTTTAGATCATTGTCAGGGTCTACATAAATTTCATTTCGTTTTCACATTTATTGGTGTGTGTGTGTGTGTGTGTGTGTGTGTGTGTGTGTGTGTACAGATGGTCAGGCTTGGTGGAAGCATCTTTACCTGTTCAGATACCTCACTGGTCACCCATATAACTTCCACATAATCTCCTAGCAATTCTCTTTAAATAATTTATAACCCAGAATAATATCAATTCTATAGAATATGATAAAGTTTTTCACAGAAAGATGTAGCTTTTCTTAACTGATAAAACTTTGAATTGAGTTCTCTGCACAAACGTTAGAGAATAAAGTGGTATGGAATGATGGGAGAATCTCTCTTGCAATGTCAGCCCATGATGTTACTTGCCAGTGACTTTCAGGGGTTAGGAAGGAAAAAAGTCAAGGGAGATGAGGTCGTTCTCAGAGGTGCCCTTGACCCTGCATCTGGCATGCTTTTCCAGATAAAGGATACTAATTTAATTCCTATAATCCTTCTGAGGCTTGACATTGAGCATATCATACAGAGTAAATGAGATTTAGAAGAGTGAATTTTCTAGAGATACTTTTAAAACCTATTTAATATTAACCAAGAGTTTTATAATCTTAATTGTATCTAAAATTCTTCTTTCTTTTGAATAAGTCAACACAACATGAAACATGTATTAAAATAGCAAAACAAATTGAAACAAGTGACATTTAAGCTCTATAGAGTTCACCTTTGAAATTAAAACTTAGTGACTCTGTTGGATGTTAAGGCCTACATCAAGTAATGTTTGAAGGTGAATTCACCCCTAAAATAACAAAATTCCAGCTGCTAGTAAGATCTAATTTTCAACATTAAATATGAGAGCATGCTGTCAATATTCATATAGGTAAAAAATAAACATGTACTTTACAATATGAATATAATATTAAGAGAGGAATTAAAATGAATTTTAGTTAAATAATACTTTATTTAATGATAAAAATAGCACCATTTATGATAGAAAATTAGCAGTTTTATTATATTCAAAATGTCTATTTGATTTATGGTTCAGGTGTTTTGATTATAATTTGTGAGAATTTACTCATATTCTTTAGAAGTTAAAATAAGAGCTCAGCCTGGTGGTACATGTTCAATTCTGGCATTAAGGAAGCTGAGGCAAGAAGACTTTGTGTTTAAGGCTAATCTGAGTGACACTTTGAGAATCTGCTTCAGGAAATTTTTTAATTTTTATTTTAATGGGCTGGTTTTGCATCTCAGTGACAGAAAGCTTGCTTCAAGGCCGTGGGTTCAGTTTCCAGCATCAAAAAGAAAAAAAGATAAAAACTATGCCCTCTCAAGTCTTCCCCAAAACAAAACAGTAACAAACACATATGATAACAGCCACAAAAATGCCAAAATCTGTCACTAAAGAATTTTCCATGCCTAGACTTTTAACTTTGAAGTGTGGGTATATTCAGATAAAACTTTAAAAACATTATTGTCATTTAAAGATAAAATTCTCTGTTTCAGTACTTTAGTTGCTAGACATTGATAGACAGAGTTGATAGACAGAATTGGTATTGAAGAGAAGTGGCATAGTGGACATCAAATAAGGCAGGTCCTGAGAATGTCTTATTCTATAGACAGAGCCTTCTGAAAGTCCCCAGCTCACATGAGGAGACTTCTGTGATTCTGCCCCTGTCAGAGCTGACTACCCAGTTAGCCAGAGATAGTGGTTCCAATTCTTTTATGTTTTTTGTCTCCCAAGAGGTCACCTGTACCCTGGCTAGCCACCAACCCAATATGTAGCAGAAGATAACCCTAAACTCCTGATGCTCCTGCCGTCCCTTCCCAAGGGCTGATGGCAGGCTTGTATCACAACACTCATTTTTCTGAGTCTTTTTTCTTTTCCTTTCCATTTTGTTTTCTGGTACAAGATCATACTCTGTAGGCCAGGAACTTGGAGTGTCCATCTTTTCTCAGCCTCCCTAGTATAGAGATTTATTTTAGCCTGTGAGTACTTGTTTCCCTTTTTGTTGTTGTCTGTCTACTAGTGCTTTTCAAATTGCTCCTTAGAGCAATTCTTGTCTCACAAGAATGACTTTTTTTTTCTAGATTGAATCAAATTAGAAGAGAAAGTAAGGTTATAATAGTACTCACAAACACTAAGTCACAATGAGAGACTAGTTTGTTCTTTCTTCTGCCTTCTTTGTAGGTTGTAAAAAAATCTTCATATATTTTCTGAAATAGTTCTGAACCTCCCTGGGAGGTAGTTTCAAATATGCTTCCAAACTAGTTTTTCTTAATTACCATATGATGTATATTCCACTTCCTTTTTCTTATGTGTATTATGGTAATGACAGTAAAAGTTTTGAGACTCTTATTCATAAAATCAGTGGTGTTAATGTTGCTAGTGTCGTCTTGTTTTGGTTGGTCAATGCTGTTGGTGAATATGAGTAACAGATTGTAGCACCATTGTACTGTTGCCAAAGTAACATATAATGATAATGAGGTTGACCAGAACTGTCAATGATTCATGGATATTTAAGGAAATAAGCTTGCTTTTTCCTAGTTTTCATATTCCATCAGGCTGAGCTGGAGTAAAATTGTTAGTGGCTACTGCTTCCTGGTTATACTTTGGTTTTCTCTGCCCTCGGGATGAATTCTTTCTCTATTAGCTTTTACTGTTCAAATAAATAATCCCCTATAATTCCTGTTTTACCAGTTCTTCAGAAATGTCAAGATCATAGACTCTTGCCAAATATATGAAGAAGTATAAATCAAATCTATGAGAAGACAAGGCACAGCCAGCAGAGGACAGTTAGCTAACTCTCTAAGGTGCATAAAGTTGGCTTTTCTTGTTTGAACTCCAAACTTAGAACAATCTCTTCCAAAACATCCAAGTTCTAACTGATAATTTTGTTGTTGTTGACATTCCTAGTATTTCTGGATGACTTTTCATTTCCTGTTGATCAGAACATTTAATTATTCAGTAGCCTGTTGGGTGCCTTATGATCCTTTGGTGGCATATGTTTCTATAATACTTTTTAACAGTATGAAGAATTTCTTACAATTGCATCTTATATAGAATTTCCTAAGTGAATACAATGGAGGACAGATATTTGAAGGCTGAGAGATGCTAAAATACTGATATTAATATTGAAAGTTGCAAAGATCAATAGAATGTAAGGAAACCTTGAATGGGCCTGGCAGCTGGAGGCTCGTCCATGAAACATCTGGAGCCAGTGACTCGGTTGCCATCACATCCACAGGTGATGTTGTACTTTCTGTGTATTTTAGCAATTAAAAAATAATTCATCTCTTATGTATGTTAGTTTTCTTATTACAGTAGCTAGAATTTCTATATATGGAAAATGTATGTTCACTAAGTGCTCTTGAGCTTAACCACTTTAGTCATCTAGATTAAATATCTCAATTGTCTTTCTAAAAATCTCCATAAAATCTCTCAGTGGCCTTGCTTGGGAGACCTTAGAACTGTTATGTGTTGGATTGTGTATTTCTACATGGGATTGAATTTCTGACCCCAAGTATCTGTGAATGCGACCTTATAGTTTGTGTATTGTTAACTTGATAATTTTATTCAAATGGGTCCTAATTCAGTGAGATTGATGGCCTTTAACCAAGCACAGACCCAGAGAGGCTATGTAACAAAGAGGGCCCAAAGGGGTAGTGGTGGAGGTACACATAGATCTCTCTGGGAAGGAGGAATAGAAGAGATCTCCTGAGTGGAAAGGACAGGTAGAGATGGAAACTTGAGGGGTCAGGTTGCGGGGTGGTTGGAGGGGAAGAGTATTGAAAGAGATGACTGGAATGGGGGACGCTTTTGGGGGTCAGGTTGAAACCTGATGCAAGGGAAACTTCCATGAATCTACAAGAATGACCCCAGCTAAGATTCCTAATAGTGGATAGGTGCAGTGAACTGGCCCGCCTGTGATCTGATTGGTGACTACTCCAATTGTCATCAGAGAGCCTTCATTCATGAACTGATGGAAACACATGCAAGGACCCACAGCCAAACTTTAGTGGGAGCCCAGGGAATCCTGCTGAGGAGAGGGAGGAAGGATTGTAGGAGTCAGAAGGCTCAAGGACATAGCAAGAAAACCCATAGAAACAACTAACCTGGGTTCATAGGAACTTGCAGAGTCTGAACCAACAACCAGGAAGCCTACATGGGACCGACCTAGGCCCTACACACACACACACACACACACACACACACGCACGCACGCACGCATGCACGCATGCACACTCGCACGCACGCATATGATCTATGATATTGTGTAGCTTGTTCTATTTGTGGAAACCATTCCTCATCCTGTATTGCTTTGCCAGCCTAAATACAAGGGGAGGAGCTTAGTCCTACCTCAACTTGATATGTCATGGCTTTGCTGATACCCATGGGAAGCCTTCTCCTTTCTGAACAGAAACAGAAGAGAAGTAGATGATTGGGGTGGGGGCAGAGGGAAAGGGGGAGATAATTAGAGGAGAGGAGGGAGGGGAAACTGCAGTCGGGATAAAAAATAGTTAAAACATTTTTTTAAAATGTCCTTGTAAGAAAATAAGAGATCTGGACACAGACACAGAATAGTACATGGGGAGAATATCATGTCACTATGGATGCAGAAAGAGCATGGTGGACTACAGATGAGGGGTGCAAAGATTGCCAGCACACAACCGGACACCAAAACAGAGGCCTGCAACAGAAGCTCCCTCGCATTCCTCAGGAGGAGTCAATCCTGCTGATCCCTTTATCTCAAACTTCTTGCTTCAGTAGCTGGAGACGTTTCTGTTATTTACACCACCTGGTGTATGATACTTTGTTATAGTACCCCAGAAAACTAATAAAGAACCATTTAGAGATGGCTCGTGGGCGGAGTGTACAGTTCCCTGGGAACCGTGTAGGTGGTGAAATTACTTCTGAGAAATGAGTCCTGGTGTTGTTTGTGTCCCTCAGAATTTAGTGCTGAGTCTCTGGTGCAGTTTCTGTGATTTAAAACTCAGTGGGGACCAGTAAACTTGAAACGTTGGTCATGAAAGTTTTTGTTGCTATTATTGAATGAATTAGTTTAGTTAGAAATTCAGTGCATGACAAAGAGTTACCTAGTAAAAGCAGTTTACAGATATCATTATATAATTGGCATATAGGCCTCAGTAAACAAGTTATCATAACTGTAGGAAAAGTGACAGATTTGCTTTGTTACAGGAAAGGGGAGGAAACAGAATTTATGGGAGAGTACCAGCAATGTTTAAGAGTCTACTGACAAAAGATGATGCTGAGCCCCAAAGGCAAAGTTCCTGTCTAAGTGGTACCCACTCTGGTTATTAGCTGATTTGGCTTCTTTTGTACTTATTGATATCAAGCTTCTTCTACATGTTTTTTTTTTTAAGATTTGCTTTTATTTTGTGTACATTGGTGTTTTGTCCAAACGTATGTCTGTGTGAGGAGGATACCAGATTCCTTGGAACTGGAGTTCAGACAGTTGTGGGTTGCCATGTGCGTACTGGGAATTGAACCCGGGTCCTCTGGAAGAGCAGCCAGTGATCTTAACTGGTGAACCATCTCTTCATTTCTATGTCAATCTTTTTTTGAGATGGTCTGGTGTCAACTGCTACCTCAATTCATTCATCATTACAAATGCACTAGTCACTGTTGAACTTCATCAACACCTAAGTTGCATCAGATTGAATGAAGACTCTCAGTTTTTCTGATCTGACAATATGGTACCTAAGATTCTAGATAGGGGCTCAGGGCTTCTGGCAAACTAAAACTCAGGCAACCTTCAATCTTTCCCCATTGTCGTCCCCAAAGTTTTATAAAGACAATCTCTCTCTCTCTCTCTCTCTCTCTCTCTCTCTCTCTCTCTCTCTCTCTCTCTCTCTCTCTCTCTCTCTCTGTGTGTGTGTGTGTGTAATATCCTAATATCAGTCATTTACTGGCCTGTGTCTATTTTCATGTGACACAAGTAGAATAGAGCAGTTGTGATGGAGACCACAAAACCTGAAATATTTACTCTCTGGACATTTACATAATAGGATCTGTTAACCTGTAATCAAGGTAGCCATGGCTAAGGTGTTTTGTTTTGTGAACATATTTGTACTGGGGATGGACTTTTTATTCCTTAAGAGTAAAATATAATCCTCACATAGCTGATAATACTTGTGACATGGACCTCATGATTTAAAATGCTTCATCAAGCTCATTCTTTCTTGTTTAGAGTGGGTTGTAATTAGTAACTATTTAGCTCTTATAATTGTTTCCTATTGGAAATGGTGACTTACAGAACTATCAGTGGGAGGGTTGGCCAAAGGTAGTGCATGCCCAGAGTCTTTCAGTAAGGTTTCCTGAAGCCAGAAAGATATTTGTGCTTATCATCAGTGGCTATTTTCCTGACAGGAAATCAACAGGGTCAAGGTTAGCAAGCTCAGTATGTTCTTGCTACTTCATTGATTAGGTAATTGATTTGATAAAACATAAGTATTAAGCTATTTCTATTTGTGAAATAAAATTTCAAGTTAAACACAATAATGGGGTACGAGTCAGGGACCTAACTCCTGTAAAGTGGAGATCATAAAAAGAGCAACTGTACAAGGTTCTGAGTGATAACTGAAATAGCTTATTTAACTGTGTTTGCATATATTGTTTATGGTTATGGCATAATACAGTTAATTCCTGTTAATAATGTTATCATTTCTTTAGCTTCATAACTTAATTTGTTATGATACCTTTTAATACAAGAAAGGTCATTCATTTAGCCACTTATTCAGTCAAAGCTTGAAGTCAATAGAAGACTTAAATTTATGTAGATTTATTGCAAAAATTGTTCAATAGCTAGAGTTCTAAGATCTGAAGTTGCCAACTTTTTTTGAGAAAATAACATTTCTCCCTTGCTCTTTCCAAACCCTCTCCTATTCCCCTCCTTGCTCTTTCAAATTCATGACATCTTTTTTCTTAATATTTATTTCACACACACACACACACACACACACACACACACACACATACACACATATATTCCTAAATATAACCTGCTCAATCTGTATAATGCTACTTTAATGTATGTTTTCAAGATTGACCGTTTGGTTTTGGGTAACCAGTGAGTGTGTGCTTCCTGAGAAGACTATTCCTCCTTCTCTCTGCTTTCCTTAGCTGCCTATAGCTCTTTGCGTAGCCTTAAGGAATTGTGGGCTTTTCTGCGCGTTCACTTTGGTATGTCTCTTGGTGTTGTCCTTGTCCGGCTCATGTTTGGGCAGCCGTACTGGGGAGACCGTATGAGTAGAGCTTCTGAATTGCCAACTCTTCAAGAACTAGGAAGGCAGTTTCTGTTCAAGGGTAGGAACTCGACCATGATGAGGATGATATATTGAATCTTTAGTATATTTTATTCATTCTTTGAGAATTTTGTACTTGTAGATAATACGTTTTGATCACATTCAACCCTCATTCCTCCTCCTGATTCCTCCAAGATCCACTCATACCTCTCCCCACCTCCTTTCAATTTCCTGTCCTTTTTGGTGTTATAACTCACTGCAGCGACTTTGTGCTGCCCATGTTCTCATGGGTGGGGGTGCCTAATTTCTAGTGTACCCAAAGATGTGCGAACCAGAAGTGATGATGCAGTTTCCACTCCGAGTTAGAGTTTAAAGGCAGAAGACTAATGACCAAGATCAAAGATAGACAGAAACAATGAGTTCTGCTTTACTCTGCTTTATCTGTTTAAGCTTCATTGGATCCGCCTGCACTGGTAGGGGCAAACTTCTTTAGTATATCTGCTGATTTAAATGTTAATCTGATACATAAAGACCTTCGGAGGCATACCCTGAATAATGTTTAACCAAAAATCCTATGACCCTTTCAGGTTGATACGTAAGATTAAGTATAGCAAGTCTGTTCCGTGTCAATCTGGCACCCTATGAGTCTCCTTAGAGCATATGTGTTTTCCAAATGACATGAGTTCCCCCTGACATCACAGAATCATGCTGTGTACAAGGAAGTACAATTTTCGGGGGGGGGGGGGTAGACTATATAATTTTGTCCTTGAAATACCACACCACAAAAAAATAGCAATGCTTAAATACTTGATGTAAAGTCAGTCCATTTGATGTTACATAAGTGAGCAGCAGAGGAAAAAAAACCAAGTCTACTTGTTAAGTATATAAATAAACATTTAAACATATGCTTACATGTGCATATGTATCTCAAATAGACACATACACAAGTACACTCATAGCCACAAAGGAGAAAATATTCCTAACAACTTTAGTCTTTCTGTAGCTAGTTACATGGCTATAGCTGTTGTTCACACCTACCTAATTTGAAATCACTCTGTACTTCCTTTACCTTCAAAGAGCACTTGACACAGCCTGGTTCTTTACTTGGTAACCTCGCCTCCATTCTTGGAAAGTCTAGTGTCAGGTGTGTCCAGCCTTTTGATATTGCAATATGACATTGTCAGCCCCATGTTCAAAATTCATGAGTGAGAACCACACAATTAAATGTTTAAAAATGTTCCCCACAAAGAACCTTCATACTTTTAATTAAATTTATAATTTTGTGTTGGGCTACATTCATGGCTATCAGTGACCTGTGGCCTCTAGGTCCTCCATAGTCCTGCCTGCATCGGGCTGTGTTTTTGTCTTTTTTTTCCCCTTTGGTTTTAATTGCAAGGCATAATAGTTCTATAATAGTGATGCCCTGTGGTTACTAATATAGTCTTCATTCTCCTCATTATGGAGAAGCATCCTCATTTCCCCTTGCTATCAGGCTCAACCACCCTGACAATACATTTTTCTTTTTAGTCTGTTGATTCAGAAGCATGGGGAGTCTAAAGTGGCCAGCCATATGGTAGTCTTAGCTTCTAGTCCAGTGGGATCATTGCTTGGTCTACTGTCAGCATTTTTTTCTTCTTTCCTTTTTTTTTCTTTTTTGAGTTAAATCCTCTAGGAGAGCAAAGCATAAGACTGTAGGAACATGGAGCAAAAGTGTTGCTAGGAGGTAAGTAGGGGTAATAGAACGGCGCCACTTCTGTTGCTGTGCCTTTATCCCTAGACTCCCAGTGCTGCAGGTGTGAGGTGCTGACTCAGACCATATGCAGCCTTCCAGAAAATGCTTTCCCAGTTCTGAAAGCTGTCTCATCTCTGCTTATCTCCACGCAGCTTCTTTAGGATGGCGGCAATAGGCCGTCTGGAACGAGGTGTCAGCTGTATCTTTCCCCGTCAGGCGATTATAATGAATCTCCAAAGGACCGTACATATGGACACAGAAAGAAGAAGCAATGTGCTGGGAATCGTGGACTTCTGAACCACTCCTCCATGGTTCTTACCCGTGCTTTTAATGCTGTTCATGCCAGCGTTGTGACTGGTGGTTAGATAACACTCAGTAATTGGTGGGCAGATTGGATCACCTGGTCACATGGCAGCCTGTGGTTAAAAAGAGGCCTAACACCGCTGCTCAAAAGGAGATTATTACCTAAGAAAGATGAGTGCTTTTCTCCAGCATCCTAAGAGCTCGCACTAAAGTTCATCTGCCAAGCCTCGTCAAAGGCGTTGAATGGCTGCCCACTAATCTGCCATCAGTCCTAAGCCCAATTGCTCTCTGTTATGTCATATGGAGGTAGCAGCAGAGCAGTTTGCATAGCAGTCTGGACTGCAGTAACCCCCTTCTCTTGCTCTGGACTCCATGTGACACTAACAAAGTTTTGGCGGTTTGTTTCCGTAAGTGGGTTGAAAATCACACCAGCTGAGAAATCTATTACCTCCAGAAGTTAAGTAGGTTTGCCTTTTTCTTGGTTATTGGAGGATTCAGATACAACCAGTTATCCTTAATCTTAAAATGGGTATCTTGGGGGCTAGAGAGCAGCTGCTCTGTAGAGGATCTGGATTCAGTTCCTGGTGTTCATATCTAGTCGTTCACAACTGCCTATAACTCCAGCTCCAGGGAATCTGACATCCTCTTCTAGTCTCTGCAGGTACCTGCACACACGTGAGATACACACATACACGTAATTAAGAATAAAACAAATATTTTAAGAAAATAATATTTAATAAAAGGGGGAGAGGATCTTGAAATATCTCATACTACTAGAGTTGCACAATTTCACCAAAGTAGAAGACTCCAGATTCTTGGACACACAAAAGCCCTAGCAGTATGTCTGAAGTAGTTATAGCCCCTGATTAAGGGCAACTGTGGGAGCCTGTGGAAGTGAAACACACAAAAAAAAATTCTTCTGAGTTGGATTGAGCAGCTCACAGTTGTAATCCTAGCATTAGGAGGGCAGAGGCAGGGGACTCCAAGTTCCAGGTTAGCCTAGGTTCATAATAGTCCCTGAGTAAGAAAATGCCATTTTGGAATAAGTTATGATGTGCTAGAAAATTGACAAACCTCTGAGGTAGAAGAGGAAAGTCATATTGCTGACTTTCTCAGTTGAAAGCAAATCAAATTGCATGTATGGTGATCTATCGACCACATGTCCAGCTTTATTGTAAAGAATTTTATCATGTAGTTGTGGAAGGTGAGAAGACCCAACATCTGAAGTTAGCAAACTGGATACCCAAGGCAGCCAATAATGTTTTAGTCTGTGATTAATTCCAAAGCCAAGAGAAGATATATCTCAGTTTGGAATCAATCAGAATGACCAAATTCTCCCTCATTCTGCCTTTTTGTCTATTCAAGACTTCAGTAGATACTATGAGGTCCAACCACATTGGAAAGGACAACTATCCATACTACTGATTTAAAGGTTAATCTGGAAAGGCCCTCTGAGACATACCCAGAATAATGTTCAACTGGATATCAAGGCACTCCTTAACCTAGTTAGTTGACATCAAATTAACCACATCCCTCATGATGTGGCACACACACACACACACATTGTGATTAACATGACAGTTAGAGGTACTGTCCTCATGTCATATTAGGGGAAATTTCATTAAAAAGAACCATGAGGAAAAGTAAAACTGAGTAAAAGGATATAGAGGAGAGCTGGGTTGGGGTAGGTGACACTCCTAGGTGACACTCTGAGAATGCCCCCTTAAGAAGTTGACAGATAAAAAAATACTTAAGTCAGAGTAGCAAGCTATGTGACTATCTGGGGAGGAGGAAGTATCCTAGGCAAAAGGAGTGATCAGTTGCAAAAGGGTGGGGAAGGTCATTGTCTGCCCTGAGATCTGCAGAATCAGATAATGTGCTTCAGTGTTTTTCTCCGTTTGTATTCAACTGTTAGTGTTTGGCTATGTAATGGGTAGCTATTGAGGCCCATCAGGGCTTTGATTAGATGAAGGAGGACAGGGTTGGGGGCACATGACAAGGAGGTGAGCAGAGCAGGTCGGAAGAGAGAGGAGAAATGGTAGAGATTGTTAAACAAAGATCCCGACCGGCCTAAAGAAGTTCCGTAGGGCTAGTGCACTGTAATATAGTAGGGGTTGGGGTTCTGGGATTAGAATGCCTGAAATAGTAACTTTGGAATTTCAAGGAGATATAGCGCAGGCATTGCAAGGACAGGATAGAATGGTGGAAGCAGGAGGCCTGGGAAAATTGAGGAAACTGTTTGAAATAAGAGCGTAGAAGCCGGGAAATTGGGCAGATATCTACAGGACTGTTGACCTTATCAAAAACAACGACTAGTGTGGAATTGAACAGAGAGCATCACACGCCCTGTGTGAAGAATTCCTAAAGTTCCCACCCTTCCCTGAAAGTGCCACATTTTCCCCAGCTGAGATTTGTGTATTGATATCATTTTCTATGTAAAGGAGGCCTTTCCTTACTCTCCCTAAAAAAGATTTTCTTCTGTGACTCTATGGTACTTTGTACCTGCTTCTATCGTGACACCAAATGGGAGAAGTTTTAGTCCCTAGATTGGTCCTTTTATGCAGACAACGATATGCCAGATGCAAGCTAGAGTCCTCAGAGAGGAGGGAGCCTCAGGTGAGAACATGGTTCTATTAGATCATGCTGTGGACAGGCCCGTGGAACAATTTCTTAACTGGTGATTCATGCCAGAGGGCCCAGCCTGTTGTGGGTGCTATCTGTGGGCTGGGGGTCCTGGGTTCTGTAAGAGAGTAGGCTAAGTAAGCCTTGGAGAGCAAGTCAGTAAACAGCAACCTCCATGGCCTCTGCATCAACTCCTGCCTCCAGGTACCTGTCCTGATTGAATTCCTGCCCTCTCTGCCCTTTATGAACTGTCATAAGGAAATGTGAGTGCAATAAATTCTTTCCTTCACGACTTGCTTTTGTGTTTCATCACAGCAGTAGTGACCCCCAACTAAGGCAGCATCTTTGCATCCAGACAATGAACTAGACGATTAAAGACTTTCTATTAATATGAGTCAGTTAAGGTTGTGGTTCCTATTGCACACGCAGTGTGCTGCTGCCACGAGAAATATTTTTATAAACCTTATAAGTTCCATTGTTAATTTCCAAAGACCAAAACCTCCCAAGATTCATTGGCAATGATTATTCTCCGAGGTCTATAGGATTCAGAGACTCAGCATGCACAACTCAGTTAACATTTGATTGCCACAAAACTTAAATCACATCTGAACTTTTCTATCTATAAATGTTTAAACCACACCAGCTGACTAATAATACGGGCGAACGGAAAGTTGAACCGAAGTGAACATTTACAGTTAAACTTTAGGAGGGAGTTGGAGAGATTTAGATTCAAAGGTCAGGTCAGTTTGCATTGCAAATATGCTTGGAATTTATCACTGTGCCGAAGTGGGATCGCCTGGAGGTGCGCAGGTCGTGCAGTGGAGCCGCGGCCACTTCAGGGAACAGTCGAATTAGTCTAATTCTTCTCAGAAGTCGGTTGTTTCTTCTCGGGAGCATTTTTTTTTTTTTTTTGAAAGGTTTTGCGAGCTAACGTCCGCACCGATTCCTCTCAGGGAGAGCCCACCAATCAGAGCTCTGAGGCCGACCTGTGCCTTAAGAATCGGCTGTGGAGCATTGTTTGAACCGAGTGGGCCAGGCTGTACCTGGTTCAACGTGTGTCTTTCAAAGTTCCACAGGAGCCCCAGGTCGGCTGCCAAGGTGGAGGCCCGCTGGGAGGGGAGAGCAGTCTACTGAAAGACTTCCTTTCTGGACTCTCCAGTGCTTTCTATTTGAAAGTACATTAAGGAGCCGAGCTCCCTGGAGGGAGGGGCTCTATCGTGTTATGATTCACTCGTTGGAAGGAGACACTCTGCTTTCTGTAGTGCTGTTCAGGTTAAACATTCATTTATGTGGATAGTCCCCGAGTCTTGGCTCTTGAACTTGGTGACTAAGCTCTAAGATAATGTCAGCCCTGTATGGAGGCAAATGCTGAGGGCAATATGCTTCCGAGGAAGAGGGACAAGGCAAGGCATCTGACTCTCTCATGAAAGAAGAGCGCGGTTTCTCAGTAATGTGAAAAGCACAGTATAAACTTCAGGCTTAAGGCATTTTATCATCCATTTTAATCTTTTCTTTTTAACCTAAGGAAGTTCTCCTCATGTCATTGTAGGCAATTTTTGGATTCTGTTGGCACATAATAGACTAAAAAACAACTTTATGCAACTCTTGAGAACAGCTTGTCTGTATCTTGTGCATTGTTTTATGTACAACAGCAACTACTAACAATAATAGTAATCTACTCTTTTGTCTTAACTTTCTATTTTCTACATGTGCATTTGAGCATTGAATATAGTGGTATCCATGTTCCCTTTTTATTCCTTTTAGCTTGCTTTCTTTCCTTCTCTCTCTTCTTTTTTTTTCTTTTACTCTTTCCTCAAACATTCAGATCTTCTTGCTTCTGCCGCTCAGGTACTAGGACTGCAAGAGTGTGCCACCATGCCAGGGTGCTCATTTTTTCTCCCGTGAGGATACCTGTCAGCGGGTTCCTTTCCTGGTTTGTCTATGTTTTTAGAGATACAACCTCCCTCTTACCTTTTCAGGAAACCTAGGTTTGGGTCTTTCCCACCTGTGACCTTTACCCTCATTGAGGCTCTACTTCTATCTAAAATGTCAAATCCTTTATTTATTATAATAATGGCTCTGAAAAACGGACGAAAGATTCAAAGTCCTCACATACATATTGCATACATACATACACAATTACATACATATTACATACATACATATTAGTCCTCAGCATTTGTGAGTCTCTCCTCTGCCTTTTGTTCTACTCTGAGAACACTGACCTTTGATTCTGCTCCTGTAAGCTCCCTAAGCCTTGCCAACTGCCAACATTTAATTCTCCAAATACACACCAGTATTGTTTCTTAGAGCTAGTAAAGTGATTTTAAAAGGACTTTAACTGATCACTGCTCAGTCACCCTTTTGCCTTGAATTTGCTCATAGTCTCTGCTTATAGTAGGAAGAAAGTGGTTTATGAGGGGCTTCAGCTTCACTCCTGTGCACTCCCAGATAGACAGGGAGACAGAGGCAGAGCCCTAGAAGTGTGTCTTCCTACTTAGTAAATAGCGCTGCCCTCGTACAGATTCCTGGGAACCTTGTCTTTTGCATATAACAGATACTGTTCTCCTTGTCCAAAGCAGTTTTTCTTTCTTAGTTTTTTTTCTCTTGTGCTCCCGCACTAATGCCTCATTTCCCTCAGCTTCTGCCCTCCTAGCTCATCACACAGTGGAACATTACGTATGCCTTCTCTCTGACTGTGTGGTTTCTCAATGCTCCCCACACCCAGCACCCACACCACCAAATAGCTTGCCTGACACAAAGATCTCTATCATTTTATCACCTGCTTTGTCTACTGGCACCTGCTCCTGTCCAAGGTGAGATCTCTTTGTCCCCATGGCACGCCGGGGTGGATCTCACCACTCCCAGGCAGATGCCTGACTCTGCTCATCTTATCTACAGTGGTCACTCACGGGTTCCAGGCCTTTCTCACCTGATTCTGTACATTTTAGAAACACATGAGGGATGAGCATAGGTTCTGTTCTAGCTTTTTGGAATAGTTTTCCTTTGGTACCAAGAAAAGGTCTAAAGGGATCTTTCTTCTATCCTGAGGGTTATGTTGTCTTTTCTCTTCGTTTGGACAACTGCATCTTATTTGTTATCTGACTTATTTCAAGGCTGTGCTGTATTTCTGGTACCTCTTAGCAAAGAAAAAAATCCAAAATCTTGGGTCTTGTTCCCATCCATAATTTATTACCTATAACTCTAGGCAAATTATTTTGAAGTGTTTTTCTTGTTAAGCTCCAACAAATGACGACAGTATTACTGTCCCCATCCAAATGGTCACAAGGATTAGTTATGACAAATGAAATATTGTCATTGAAAGTTGTTTTGAAAGCCAGCCATGATGGCACATTGCTTGCAATCCCAGCATTCTGAAGCTGAGATAGGAAGGCAGTGAGTTCAAAATCACGCATCAAGACCCTGTCTCTAAGCCAAACAAAGCAAAAAGCTAGATTTTGGTGTCAGCGAGGAAGAGGACTTACTATCAATGCATAGACTTGAATTAAAGTAATATTATTTGATATCTCTAGTGTCCAAACAGTGCACATTCTATTACAGTACTCACTCTCACTGAGGTGATTTTTATTGCAGAGATGCAAGGGAGTGACTCTTGGCTATTATTTATTAACCATCCGCAGAAGCATTCATGATAGTGCGGTTTCCTTCCACTTGCTGTGGATTGTGAATAGACAGGCAGGTTCCGGGCACTCTAAGAAAGTAGCTGCTTGTTTGGATTGCAGTTGGCAGCCTGGATTCCTCTCACTTCTTGGGTAACAGCTGTGGGAGAGAAGGAGATGCATCTCCACTCCGATGATTCAGGCCTGCCTGACTCTCACCTCTTTTCTTCGCGCACCGCAATTCTTTCACAAGGCCTCACTGTAGTCTCATGAACTTTATTGCACGTTTGCACCCGGCCACTACAGGGGGCAGAGTAAATCCAACGTGAAGGTCTCGATGGGATCTCCGCCTTTGATGGTGCTTTAGAGACTTTAGTTTTACAAGTGTGACGTGGTAACTGGCACTTCAAAGTCTCAATACAAGACACGGAACATGGTTGAAAAACTATCAGAAATTCTCCTCTTTGGGCAGAATGTCGTCCTTTGAGGTATGAAGCAGTGAAGAATTTGAATATTAAATAAACTGTTGCAATTCAAATCAAGAAGAATCATGTATATTTAAAATACTGTCAAACATGCTGTGGGCTTTACTAGGTGGTAGATCTTGAGGAAGTAGTGAAAAAAATATAAGATCCCATACATAACACCATGTAATTTTGTAGTTAGTTTTCACATTTACCAAATTTTACTTTCAATTAAAAATTGAAATCTGGGGCCGGGCGGTGGTGGCGCACGCCTTTAATCCCAGCACTCGGGAGGCAGAGGCAGGCGGATCTCTGTGAGTTCGAGACCAGCCTGGTCTACAAGAGCTAGTTCCAGGACAGGCTCCAAAGCCACAGAGAAACCCTGTCTCGAAAAACCAAAAAAAAAAAAAAAAAAAAAAAAAAATTGAAATCTGGGGAGATGGTTCTGTGGGTACAGTTCCTACTGTTTATATGTGAGGACCTGAACCTATAACATATAAATATTAATCGCCAGAACCTACATTTAAACAAATCCAAACAAGGAAACTACTGGGTGTGGTCGTGGGTGCTTGTAATCTTATCACTTGGAAGCAAGACAAGGAGGGTCCCCAGGGGCTTGCTGGCCAAGTGAGTTCCAGGCTAATAGAAAAACCTATTTTAGTTCTAAGCAAGGTGAATGTCTACTGAAGAATAATAATACGTGGGACCCACATAAACGCATGCATGCAAAACTGAGTGTGTCTGCATGTCACCTGTCAAAATTCTATTACTCTTCCCCAGTTAAAAGAAATTTTCTTTTCACTGGGCAAGCATTCTGGAAGAGCTATGTGACAATATGAAGACACTTGCATCCAAAATAAGGTGACCCCAAATGATGATCAGGTCAATGACAAGACAAGAACATGGTATCGTACTTGCTTTGTAGACCAGGCTGGCCTCAAACCCACAGAGATCGGCCTGCCTCTACCTCCTAGGATTAAAAGTGTGCACCACCACATCCAGCTCAGGGCAGTCTTTTTAAGCAGCATTTTAAGGTGGAAGCTTTGGGCTTGCTTCTTCCTTGGTGATTCCAGTCTTTCTTAGTCTTTCGGACTCCCTTATGTCCTGTTCCTAACTGTAGTGCTCCTCCTCATCTTTTATCCAACAGACAACAGGCTTTCACATCATCCTCATTTCCCTGGGTGCTCCAATGGATGACTAGTTGAGGATCGTTAAACTCTAACCCGGGCAGCTAGCTGGACTAGTGTGTTGCTGCCCTCTTTCATTAATGTTATTTCATTTTCAGTGGGGGCCTTTATTGCATAATAATAATAATAATAACAACAACAACAACAACAACAACTTTATGTCGCCTTCTACATTACAGAAATATAACATTCCTATATTTGTTTATTCTAATTATTTCTGTATTAAAAATTTCTGTGTATTTTTAATACTGATGGAAATTAAGAGTTTATCTTTGTATTAATCTTACAAGTTATATACTGATATTATTTGTGTTCTACTAGCATGGAACTAACTTTACCAAGGTGCTAAGTGGGTGGCAATTTAGGAAGTAGCAAATCAAAGAGTCTGAAAACCAGTTCCACAAATCCCACTATGTACCATTAGGGTATCCTGCCAAACCCTGAGAGTGGGGAATCTGTGGGGCATTATGAGAAATCCCTGTGTTGTAGAATCCTGAACAACTGGGCACAATGTTTCATTTCCCCAGCACTTACGTTCCTAGGTGGGGAATAATAACAATAGAACTCATATTCAAATGTTATTGTAACCAAGATTAACTAACACACATAAGGCCCTATTGCCCAAGTATAAAACTTCCTTCACATGCATGAATGTTGGACGGGCGGGAATATGGAGGGCATTTTTGTGCAAAGGGCATTGTGCAGCTACTCAGCTGCCCTTCTCTCCCCGTATGTGTCCACTTGCAGTTTGCACTAGCATCAGACAGACTGACCCACTGTCACGAGTCAGAGTTGGGAGGTGCTTAAGAATAGCGTGAACCCAAGAAGCACCGGTACCTATCACAATGTCACAGACGAGAGGCACCATAAGCACAGTGTGCATGGGATTCTCAGATTCACAGCCCTTTGTAGGAGGCAACGTTCAGAATGAGAAGGTGAAATTGGTAAGTAGAGGTCCATAAATGGGAGCTGTGTCCTGACACACAATTATGTGTGCTGTACACACTTTCTATTGAGTAAAACTTATAAAGGCTGAAGAAACCACTGCAAAATTTTGTTTTTAATATTTTACATGTCAGGTGCAAATGAGTTCTAATCATTGACCATTTCCTCCTGATATGCCTCAAAATGTAAACTTAGACTTTGTTTTGTCTCTGTGTGGAAGCGTCTTTTTCATTCTATATAAAGTAAAATCTGTTTGACAGCCCTATTCATTTTGTCTTCTAATTTTATCAACACCAGGAAGCATGTTACATTTAACATTGTCACAGCTGTTGATGATGTCATGAAGATTGAATGAAGAGAAGACAGTTGTAATTCCCAAGTATTGATTACTGAACTAGCAACACTTAAAGCATTTTTCCTTCCAAATCAAATGCTACTGGACAAAGCGGATCTCATTACGTTGCACGGTTATTTGGAAAGGGTTAGCTTGAAGAACCTTTGACTGGATACGCACCATTAATAGTCTGAGTTGGCTGTCACATAAAGGAAGATATTACCTTACTTTACAAACATCTCTTGCGATACAGTTGCTTCTTCTTTGATGCAAAATATTTGATCTGCCCTTTTAATGTATGCATAATCATCCAATGTAGTTAGGTTGTGACATTCAAACCTCCCAAATAACAAAAGCTCACCATCCTGGCAGTTTAAAAGATTCATTAAATTTGGTTTTGTAGTTTTAGGGATAGATAGAGACCTAGAGAAGGTATTAATAGTACTAATACTGCTCGATTAAAAGTAGGCAATGGCTAAGTAAGATATGTCATTTTTAAATCAGAGCATGTTTGTGTATAAATACATTGTGATAAAGTTCAGCATGTGAAAAAATAATAATTGGCAATATTGATGGGCAGCTGCTCGCAATTCACGAGCTTGGGAAAGGAAGTGCTTTGAAATGGCAGTAGGAGAGAACACTTGTTAATTGTCAATTTTGCTGACCTCTTCTTAAAGAGGTGCAGAGAAATTTCTAAGAATGAGATTTAAGTATTTTCCTTGGCGATGCATAAAAGAAGTTGTCCTGGCTAGTTTTATGCCAGTTTGATACAAGCTAGAGTCATCTGAAAAGAGGGAACTTCAATTTAGAAAATACTGCCTAAGAAGTGTCCATTTGTAGGCCATTTTCTTAATCAGTGATTGACAGGAAAGGGCCCAACCCAGGGTGGGTGGTGCAGTTCCTGGTCTGGTGGTCCTGAGCTCTTTAAGAAAGCAGGGTGAGCAAGCCATGAAGAGCAAGCCAGCAAGCAACACTCTGCCATGGCCTCTGCTTGGCCAGAGTGTTTCATCACAGCAGTTAGTAACCCTAAGATAGCGGTTCGATCCAGTTTCAATGACATTCCTAAGATTAGATTCTAAAGATTTTTTTTCTCTGCAGGCGCTAGAGAGATAGTTGACACCCCTTCCCCCTCTCCCTTTCTTTATCGCTCTCTCTCTCTCTTTCTACACACACACACACACACACACACACACACACACACACACACACAGAGTTTGTTTGTATTTGAAAGCTGAATAGATGTGACTTCTGATAACAAGCCAATGGACTCTACAGCACACTGTGGCCAAGCTGTGTATGAAAGTAAGACTTCAGACACCTGTGAAGATGTGAAGTGCTAACAGAAAGACATCCTACATCCTTAGTTTATAAAAATTTGATACTGACTTTGAGGTTAAGTGAAGCAGCAAGTTGCTATAAGTCTCTGTTTGGATAAAAATCAGAAAAAAAAATCCCTCTATGAATCCTCCCTTTGCCTATATTGAAAATTATCATTTGAAAAACTATACTTTTATAGAACAGGAAGTTAGAGTATTAATAAAAGCACATCAGTGAAAATCCAGCTCTCTGCCCTCGCATCTAGATGTGAGAAGACTGAGGAAGGCTGGTGCCATGTTTAGTCTAAGCCAGGCAGGGGACCTTTGGTGACTGCTGTGCTCTGGCCGCTTCCAGGCCTCCTGTGCACCCGCGGCCAACTTTTCTATCTGAGCCACTCATTCCACCTGTCAACAGCTGGGAGTGTTGGTCCCTGGGGCAAACAGCCCAGTTCCTCTCCAGGAATCACCCTCCTTCTCTGGCCATTGTCCTTTGCCAAAGGGAGTTGCCTTGTGTAAGACTTTGCTTCCTCCCCAGGGAAGGCCTGCATTCGGTGACAGATGGCTGTTAGGGGTGAGGACAACTCGAAAGAACCAAACTTCTGGCCTAAATTCAGAATTCCGTAGGGGCTATGCCAGTTCCAAAGTTCTCTAGGAATCCACTGAGGCCCTTGTTTCCATTGCTTCATAGTTGGATTTCCTCATCTGACCAGTTATGGTTTCTTGCTCCTTTCTTCATGGGTAGGTATTTGCATGGTCACTTCCCTAAAAGGTTAAGGCAAGCAATCTGCATTTGAATTTGCTTCCCAGGGACCTAGAACAGGGCTAGCAGTGGTCTGAAGAAGGCAGTTCTAAGTGGGAGTTTGGTCAGCTGACTGTGAGAACCTCCTCATTGGTAGTAGTTCCTAATATACCGCCAATTCTTTATTGGCCCAATTTTTGATATTCAATGGAGCTACACAATAATAAATCCATCATAAATTGAAAATATTATAACTCAAATGCATATAATTTAATTAACCTGGTGAACATCATGTCTAAACAACACAATATATTATAAAGAGTCAGTATTTTTGTGGGGCCCATGGCATCCTGGCCACACATGGTGCTGCCATGGCAGGTAGCACCAGGTTCCAGGAAAAGCCATATGCTGACACCACCCAGGGAGGGCCAGCATCTAAAGGGAAGTACCTGACGTTCTAACCTTCTTCAGGGCAGAACAGGAAGACAACAAATATCATTTATGGTTTTAAAGATAGCCAAGGTAATAGAAGCAGGTCCTCTGATTTACAAGATTATTTTAGAAATTTACCATCTTGAATCTTAAGGGCCTGTTCCCTGACAGGGAGGGTCAACACTACATAAAGCAAGTTGATCAAAACAGCAACACCAATCTAGTGGCAGTCCAGCCTGATCCCCACTCAAAATCAAGGCGGTTGTTTCAGCTGTTGTGAGTGTTGAATGCTCTGTGCTCCCATGTGCCAATTTCTGTGAGTTTCTTCATCTAAATTATATCTTTTTCTTCTATGATGCCTAAAGACCGTGACTGGCCCACATGAAAAGACCCAATCCTTATTCAGATGAGCACAACAAGTGGATCCTTGAGGTTCTCCATGAGACCAGTTGAAGCCTTTAGACAAACCTGTAGATCTTTATCTTCACTCAACAAATTTTGCTTTCTCTCTCTCTCTCTCTCTCTCTCTCTCTCTCTCTCTCTCTCTCTCTCTCTCTGTCTCTCTCTCATCATTTTTCCAGTGAACACGGCATCCAAAACTGCCTGCTCTTGGCATTTTCCTCGCATGCAAATACACACTTTGGCATCTCTGACCAGAAATTTAACTTAAGACAAAATAGAAACCGACTAATGTTTAGTCTTGGGCTTAATTCTCACCCATCAAGAAACATAAATATTAATGTGCCAAATGTATCACATGATCCATATGTATGGGGTGAATTTTTTTAATTCTAAAAAGTGTAACCATAGCTACTAATAGATTAGTATTGTCATTTTGATTCCTTTTTTATCCAGTAAAAAAAAAAAAATCTGGATTCTAGATCTCTTTTTCTTGTTATTCCTTTCTGGGGCTTTGGGATACCTGATAATTGTATGGGTTATCATTGCTGTCTACCTTTCTAAGAGACAATAACCTGTAAGCATAAAACAGGTTTCCTTTGTGGATTTAGACAATAGCAAGTATGATAGGCAAATTAACGATGAATGCTTTAGGGACTTTGATGTTAAGAAACAGAATTGTGCTGAAGATCGTCTTTCCTTGAAAGAAGGATCTTAGCACAGAGGCATTTGGCTGTCTCCACCCCGCTAACATTGGCTTGATTTGTGTGGGGGCAGCTTCCTGATACGAAAGGCCTGGTGGCAGTAATTGCCACCCTGGAGTACTGATTCATTTGGGAAGGAAAGAAATGCAATTTAGAAATAGCATTGGCTAGCAACTGCCGCTGACATCTTGCGTGATCCTGAGTAGTGAACTGTGTTTCTCCGTTTCGTTTTTCATCGTTTGTAAAATAAAATAGCTAACCAGGAAAAAAATGCCTGAGGCTTTCCACCAAGTTCTAAAGTTATGTGTTTATTTTATCATCTGATCAGTAAGTCATCTCTTGGTCCTAGGGAATCATGTTCTGTGTGTGACACAAAGCATTAAATGCTAACATTTATTAATATTTGTTTTGAATCATTTTAAGCTTTGTCGTTGTATAACTTAAATTTTTATTTCAATTTTTTTTTTGTGTGTGTTTTAGTATAAAACTGAGTAATGATTGCATTGTGTAACGGAACCTCTAAGGGTTAGTTAACATTTTTGTTTCATCAAATTCAAGCAGAAAAAAAAAAGATAGCTTATAAAGCATTCCCAGAACCAATAAAAGGTTTTTTAAAAATGTGAGTTTTTCGAGGGGTGGGGCGGACTGTGAGTATTTGATGTGATTAGAGCCTAGGGAGGTTTTGGAAATGGAGCTATAAGCATGACTAGAATAGAGCCACAGCCTGGGATACAGAGGGCAAAGGGACTTCTAGAACGCCCAGACTGCCTTCTTTGCTGTTGGTGCTGCTGAAGGAAGTGGAAGGATGATGCGGTTAGTGAAGGGTTAAAACTGAAAGTGAAGTAGAAGAATACACACAGGAGGGGGGGGAAGTGAAGTCAAACTTCTTCCTTTTTGTTTAACATCTATAGACAGGGACTGAAAAATGCAGACGGACACCAACTTCTCTCCCAGTTGGAAGACGGTATTTCGTCTTCAGTCTCTCCCACCCATTTTCTTTCTGATGTATTTTCTGTATTCATCCTTCAGAGTGAAGTAAACCACTGAACACTGGAAGGATGCTTCATAGATTGTTTTGAAGCACAGAGCTAGGAGCCAGACTCTCTAGCCCTAAGATAAATGTGGCTCCAGCTGGCTATTCTCATCTATCTTGGAGAATACCTACAAACATCCTCAGACCTCATCATCCCCAGTGATACCTAGTACATCTGTATTTTGGGTCCCTTTACATCCTGAATATTGTCTCTTTTGGATGTAAGAGGTGCTATGCTGTTTAAAGTAGTAATCACTAGCTACAAGAAATCATCTAAGCTCCATTAGAGTCCTATTTAAAGTAACCAAGTTAATAAAATAAAATTACTGAAGTGGAATTAGACATCACTTCCTCAGTGGTACTTGTTGGTGGTAGCCACTGGACAGCTCAGACAAGGAGCATGTCTGTTACAGCAGACAACCTGAGAGGACAATGATGTCCAATCTGAAGTCTCCAGAGCTTGGTCCTGACTAAATTCTACCCTTAGTGGACTTCAGGACATACACACATTGTAGAGAGGTTAAGATCACACATTTTTTTTCCTGTTCCACCACCTTTTAAAACAACACAGCTTGAGTGATCATAAAAATGCCTGGAATTATTTACGACATTCTAATAATTTTTTTCTTTAAAATTACCTTTTCTTTCCTCTTTCTCTTTCCATGGCTACTGTTCTCATTAATCATAATAACGATAAGAAAAGCCGAGTGTTGCCAATATGTCAGGTACTGTGTGCTTTTTATGTCACCTCCCTCAGTTCTCACAATTCCAGCATGGAGATAATATTTCCATCCTTAGTTTATGAGAAAACTGAGGTTCAGAACTAGCAGGTGACTTGCTTAAAGCAAATAGCTAATACACAGAAGAGCAGTGCATGACTCCGGAGCCAACCAAGCATTAGGTGCATTGCCTTCCTTGTTCCAAAGCCGGGAGACTGCAAGAGTTTCATCTCTCTGTATGTCCACTTAGTTCAGACAAGATGCTGATGTCAGACTACTTTTCTTAACCTTCCTTTTCTCCTTAAACATTTTTAATGTCTGTATTTGTTCTACATCTACTCCAAACCCCACGATTTGACTTTTAAAGCCAAGATTTATTTATTTATTTATTTATTTATTTATTTATTTATTTATTTATATTTGCAATTGCAAAACTGTATGTTAAAAACAGTCTTCATAGCAATTGATTAGGTCATAAGGGCTCTGCTCTCAAGAATGGAGTGATATATTTCTGAGACTGTGTTAGCTCCTGTGATAAAAGTGAGGTCAGGACCCACCTTGCTCTCTTTTTCCCCTTCCCTTCCCTTCTCTTCCCATCCCTTCTTCCCTTCCATCCCCTCCTCTCCCCTCCCCTCCCCTCCCCTTCCCTTTCCTTCCCTCCCTCCTTCCTTCCTCTAAGACAGGATCTTACTCTGTAGACTTGTCTGGCCTACTGCCTTCAGTATAGACCCGGCTGACCTTGAACTCCTAGAGATCTGAGTGTCTTAGCCTCTGAGTTCTAGGATTAAAGGTTTGTGAACCCCCCTCCCCCAAGCATACCTCTTGCTCTCTTGTATTTTACTTTCTTTCATCTACTCGCCTCATGTGGTGGGATGATGTAGCAAGAGGTTCATCAGAAACTGCCACCTTGATGCTGGAATCTCAAGGCTCCAGAACTGTAAGGAACGCATATGTTTTGTCTCTAAAGTCTATGAGGTACTGCTATAGCATGAGGACCTATATAAAGACTTGGACTTTAATAAAATCAACTTTTAAATTTATTAGTATTTTTTTAAATGGTCTCACTGGGATAGTGGTGCACTCCTTTAATCCCAGCACTTCAAGAGGCAAAGGCAGACAGATCTCTGTGAGTTTGAGACCAGCCTGGTCTACAGAGTGAGCTCCAGAACAGACAGAGCTACATAGTAAGACCCTGTCTTGGAAAAACACACAACAAAAACAGGATCTCATTATGGAGCCCTAGCTGGTCAGGATTCTTTGTGTAGACCAGGTTGACCTTGAACTCATAGAGATTGGCCTGCCGCTGCCTTCTGAATGCCAGAATTAAAGGTGTGCACCACCATTCCTGGATAATAATAATAATAAAAAACACTTAAATGCTTTTCTTGTAGCAACTGATCATGGCCAAGCATTGAGCAAGCCCTATGACCTCTATGTACGACCAACCTAAATTACCGCTTTTCCTTTGCTTACAAGCACTTTATGCATTTTTTACCAGGAATCTTCTATATTTCAGGAGCATAACTGTTTTCAGAGTATAATTAGTGATTCATGATTTGTCTTTCAATAACTCACTTCTCTGAATTGCCAAGTTTTGGTTAATAAGACATCTACTGGTTGCTTCTTTTATGAAAATTAATGTTAAAATTAAATTACACTTTTAAATTCTACCAACAAGAACAAGTTTAGAAATATTATATTTTCTAGACAATAGAAATTATTCAGTTTTGTCTCAAATAAATATTAACCATATCCATATCAGATTGTTAAATGTATCTTCAAAAGAAAATTATTTGGTTGTAGCATAACAAACTTGTTAGTCCTCCAGTCATCAGGGAGGGCTAATATCATCTGTGCATCAAAATGGCCCTCCCTCTTGAAACAGAGTCTAGATATGTCCTCAGGCCACTTTCAAACGCCCCATGAACTTGTGACCTTCCTGCTGCAGCTTCATGAGTACTGAAGATTCAAGACTTGAGCCACCACACCCAGTTTAGGAAATAGATATTTTCCTTTAAACAAATCGAGCCAAAAGGATGTCTACTTGCTGGAAAAAGTAACATTTATAGCAGTGTGCTTTAGAAGAAATTAGAACAAAATCAGTTATAATGTAGCTAAACTTTGCTTCTTGTATGGAAGCACTGAAAAACTGTATTTATTCCTCAAAAAATATCACCTTTCCCTCTGTTTTAGACTTTATCATAAATCTACTTGTTCTAGTTTGCATCCTATTGCTTTGACAAGCGCCATGACCTAAAGCAACTTGGGGAGAAAAAGGTTCATTTCTCTGTCTCTCAATTCATAATCCATCACTGAGAAAATCAGGAACTCAAGGCAGAAATCTAGAATCATGAACTAAAACAGGAGAAAGGAAGGATACTGTTTATTGCTTACTCCACCTACTTTCTTACACGACTCAGGACTACCTACCCCAAGTGGCACTGCCTCTCTAGGCTGAACGCCCACATCAATCATTACCAAGAAGTGCCTCACAGACTTGCCAGTCTGACAGAGGCATTTCTCCGTAATTGAAGTTCCCTTACCCATATGACCCTGGCATGTGTCAAGCTGACAAAAATCTAACCAAGACACTGTGTATTTACACATAATGTGTATACTTGCTTTGCGTTTGGACAAACTTACAGAAATGCCTTCCATCCATAAAAGGTGAATTAATCTTTTAACTTATCTTTTTTAAGTAAACATTTTTATTTATTTATTTTTTGAGAATTTTATTCCCTTAATTCCCCATGGATTCATTCACCTCCTTACTCCTCCAACCTTCTGTTCTCTTTTTAAAATGTAATAGCCTATCAAGTCCAATTTGCTCTTTCCATACACTTCTGGGAATGGGGCCATCTCTGGAGTGCGGTGGACCTACCAGAGCCACACCTTTAGAGGAAACTGATTCTTTATCCCTTCAAAACCATTAACTAACTGTCCATAGCTCAGTTAGGGGTGGGAGCTCATGAACCAACCCTTTTCCCATTCCATGCTAGACTGTTTCCTGGTATAACCTTTTGCCGGTTTTGGGGGAGGCAACCACAGCTGCTATGAGATCACAGTGGGTCCTATCAGGTCCAGAAGACCCTGTTTTTCCTTGGTCCTTCTAGATCTTTGGCCCTTACAATCTTTTTCTCCTGCTTTCACCATGGTCCCTGTGCCTTTGGGAAGGGATGAGATATAGATATCCCATTTGTGGGTGAGCCCTCCTCAATCACTTATTCTTTGCCTCTAAATTAATTGTGATTTAACCACCTTCCACTGCAAAAAGAAACTCCTCAGATAAGGCCTGAGGGCTAACCTATGGGTAGAGATATACTAATTCAGAGGGCAGTTTGATACAATGTTCACTTAGTAAAACAATAGTCAGTCATAGGTTCACCCATGGTGCCTATGCGCTGGTGGGGTTCTTGGTCAGACTGCATTAGGCAAGGGTTTCCTCCAATGGAGAAGTCCTTAAACCCAAGCAGAAAGCAGTTGGTTACTCCCATTGGTACCACTATTGTACCCATGAACATTTGTTCATTGGAGTTCGCAGGTTCGCAGGTGGGTAAGGCTATTGATGACTCCTCCTGCCCCTTCCCACCAAAAGCCTGCATAGCACCTTCTAATACTGCGGGATAGCTAGTAGAGAAGATGCTTCCTGGTCAGTACTGACCCTCCAGCTGTGTCTGTAAGGGTGAATCTGACAAAGATGAACTGAAAGAAGAGGATGAACCCCGGATAGAGGTGGCAACTGATTGGAAGAAAAGGGAAGATCAATGAAGTAGAAACTGCTGGCATTCATCTACTTCCTAGCTTACCGTAGTGGGAACTATGCTATTTATTCTTTCCCTCCTATGACAGACTGAACCCTCTGACTCCGTGAACCAACGTGAATCTGCCTTTCCTGACATTGTTTTGTCAGCTAGCTAGTCAGAACAGCAAGAAAAGGTGATACACACACGAAATAGGAGATATCGAAACATGATAAGGACCCGTCTTAATGATACTGCTTTCTGGGAAGGAGAGTCCAAGACTCGAGGAATGTGACAGTTTAGAGATTGGAATGACTCAGTGGTCCAGCAGTAAAGTGAGAAGCTCAGTCTTACAACTGGTGGGTGCTAAATTTTTCCATCTATCTCAATGAGCAACAAAAATTCTCCCTTTTAACTCCAGCACACAACTCTGAGACACTGTGGTTTTAGCCTGGTGAGATCTCTGTTGGGTTTCTGACTTGCGGAATGGTAAGATAATATGTGATGATCACCCCTCTAAATTTGTACATTGTTATGGTAGTCACAGGCAGCCAATATACAAGTGCTATTCTATCCGCTTCATGGAGTTGATGGGTGAAAGTGGATGAAATACCCACTGGACAGGATGATGCTCAGACTAACTATGGTCATTGTGCTCTCAGCATCAACAGGGTCTACCATGCTTCTGAACTGAAAGCTTTAAAAATGGAAGTCCTAGAAGATAACAGCTACTTACTGAACACATGTATGTGGCCATATCATCTGTGCCCATAGAGACAGAAAACATTATTATGCTATTTTACTTATGGATACTATCTTAGTCTTAGTTACTTCTCTATTACTGTGAAGAGAGACACCCTGATCAAGGCAATTTATAAAAGAAAGCATTTAATTTGGGGGTTCATGGGTCCAGGGGTTTAGAGTCTGTGACCATCGTGGCACGGAGCATGGCAGCAGGCTATGGGTAAGCATGGCGCTGGAGTTTACATCTGATTCATAAGCTTAAAGCAGAGGGGAGGGCATAGGTAGAGGCTGCACTGGAAATGTTATAGGCTTTTGTAACCTCAAAGCCCAGCCCCACTTACACATTTCCTCCAACAAGGCCACACCTCTCAATCCTTCTCAAACAGTACCACCAACTAGGGACCCTATATTCAAATGACCTCTCAAAACACCACAGACACTGTCAAGAAATGTGACCCTGTTGGGTTTTTTACAGTATTCACACATGTTGCTTGTGTGTGTGTGTGTGTGTGTGTGTGTGTGTGTGTGTGTGTGTATAATATGTGGGTATGTATACTTCTTCACATTTGTGTGGGTGTATGTGTTCACAGGCTGATGTGGAAGCCTGAGATTGACATTGGCTGTCTTTTCTTTCCTTCTTTTTTTTTTATCACTCTCTTTCTATACTGAGACAACACCTCTTGATAAACTCAGAGCTTGTTGCCAGCTTGCTGGGATATTCTTGTCTCTGTTTCTTATACCCTGGGATTACAGGTGGGCAGTTCCCCAGTCATTCCCATACAATTGAAAGGAGATTTATAAGATTGGCTTACAGGATGTGGTCCAACACAGGTTCTCACACTGGAAAAGGTAAAACGTATTTAAATTTTAAAAAATTTAATCTGTCTTTAGGAAAACTAGTCAGTGAGGGAAAGCTATGTAGCTCCAGTAACAAAATACTTAAAAGAAAATTTTTATAAATGTGTTTTATTCGCTCTTTTTTCAAATGCTACTGATGTTAATTAAGATAGAATCTATCAGAAAAAAAGAGACACAGTTATTGAAGTGATTGAATATGAGTGGTATTTGTGAATGGTGCAATTTACATTATGATCTTTGTTCAGAAGATGCCCCCGCTGCTGAACCGTGAGCCGGGATCAGACAAGGGCCGCAGTGTGCTGTCTACCCTGTGTTCATTGTCTGTGATAAAAGAAATTAAAGAATACCTGGCTTAGGGGCTGGAGAGATGGCTCAGCAGTTAAGAGCACTGGCTGCTTTTCCAGAGGATCCAGGTTCAATTCCCAGCACCCACATGGCAGCTCACAACTGTCTGTAACTCCTCTTCCATTTAACAACCTCACACCAATATACATAAAATAAAGTTAAATAATAAAAAAAAGAATACCTGGCTTAAAAACGAAGCTTTAAGTACAGCGCACTAAGTCCTGAAATTCTGTCCATATCTCCATGGATAACAACATTCTTTGAAAATTAATTGAAGGCGTCTAGCGTCATACTTGTAGATACGCTCTCCTGTCCTGCTGCTGACTTCAGTGCTGTTCATTCGTGTAGTCAGAGCCACTCTTGTTTTGGGCAGCGAAAATGCTAACTGTAGCCCCCAATGAGGTAGGCAATTGTAGAGCATAAGCCAGTATCGTACAATATTTAATGGCCTTGAAGTCATTTCCGACAGTGGCTGCAGGATGCCAGCAGAACATGTGATCTGAAATGTCTAGAAGTTTTGTTGAGCACCCGGACTTTGTTCCTCAGTTTCTTTTCAAATACACTGTGCACTATGGCTTAGATTTTACGTAGCCTATAGAGGCTCACATGCTAAAGGTATGGTTTCCATAGTGCTACAGTGGTACATCCATGTCTGATAGGGACAGCAAAAATCAGAAAGCCAGCACACCTGCTTGACAAAGCTGAGCAAAGCTGAGCTTGCGTGATGGCCGCTGTGCCACCTTTGCTTTTCATCTCCACCGATTACATACTTGGGGGACTTTTAGTATTTGTACAATTTGGTGATGTTGGATTGATGGGAAATTTCTTATGAATCATGTATGCCTTCTCCCCAGTAAAGTCCTGAACATACCATCTCTCCCACTTTTAGGGAGATATCCTTATCAACTTGAAGGTCTTCCTTCTGTCTTGAAGGTTGTGACACACTTAAAGAAGTCACAGGTCTCTTTATGAGGCTTTGGGACATTCTTGAAACATCTGTCCCTGTACTTACTAAGGAGCAAGATAATCAAAACAAAGTAAACTTAAAAAGGTCAACAAAATTTCGTGGGCTAGAGGAGCTGCCCAGAGTTCAGACTGCAAGCTTCTTCCCGCTGTACCTTCATGCAATTATGTGGCATATACAGCAATAAGGTTAGACTAGCTGAAGCTACCTCTGCCCTACACAGAGACTTACACTGATGAACCAAGTATGGAGTGGAAAGATGATAAAATAATGAGATGTCAGCACCTCCTTTTCTTAGAAAAGTTGGAACATGCAGAGCCACTGCCGTGTCATATGATCAAAGAACAACAGAATGCTAGGATTAGACATATAGATAGATTCTATAAGGATATAAAATAGAAACATTGTATTATGCCAGAATTTGAATAGTAACTGCAGCAGCTTTGGCATGAGAACTTTTCTTGGGCACTCTTACCATTAAGAGTTAATAATACTAAATACTAAATAAATAAATAAATAAATAAATAAAAAAGAGTTAATAAGACACAGCTTAGGACATGGTCTGGGTTGAAAATTTTGGTTTGGTCTAGTGTCCTTGTGGTCACAAAAGCTACTAGCCTAAGAACAGGCTATATGCCTTAGATTCTTAAAAGTTGGGTTATAGGATTGATGATTAAAAATTATAGCTGTTTATGAACGATGACTAAAAGATGAGCAGAAGGAAGTGAAACACATGTCCAAAACTGAAAATGATGTGATCTGTGTTATGGAACAACATGAATGTATCCCTGCTTACTAAATTCTATATAAAGAAACACCCTGACTGCCGGTAAGTCAGCCTGCAAGATTCTCACTACCACCATCGCCTGGCTCATCTCTGTCCCCTGCCAACTCCTTATATCATCTGCTGGGACCTGTTCATCACCAGGGATGGCTCCTAGCACTATAGGAAGATGATGGAACCTTTGGGTCCGGTGGAAACTGTGGAAGGAAGTTGGGGAATTGAGGGTGTACCCTGGAAGGAAGCATAGGGTATCTTGGCTCCTTACTGCTTTTCTCATTGCTTTACAACATTTAGTGGTCTGCTTTCTTCCTCGGTGACTGCCTTTTGCAGAGAACTTGGTAAGCATGATCATTTCCGAGGAAGATTTCAGATGGTAACCATAGGATTTTTGGACGAAGAGGTCCTGTAGCCTGTTACAAAGGCATCAACTAGTGACTAGTTTTTGATTTCACGGTGATGTCCTTTCCCTCTTGACCTACGTGCTAGGTTCCCTGGGTACACTTTGCTAGCTGTAACAGGAGTTCACCCATAGTTCGCTATTCCAGTTAAAATCAAGATTTTCTAGACTGTGAGTAATAAAAACAGATAAGATATATCTTATACTCAGTGAGCATTTGTAACCGCATTTACAACCAGTTCCACGATACGTGATTATATGAAGTGTGGCAGAAATGCAGTCTCAAGGCCCGCCCGTAGGCTACCATTTGCTGTAAAGTATATACTTTACCTACCATTGCTCTCACACTGATTACAGGGCCGATGCTAATGCTTAGTGCCCCATGCATGCCCGTGGAATACGTACACATTAAGTCACTCAACTCTACCCTGGAGTAAGACATTTGGGAGGTCCAAGGAAGCTGCTGATTTCTCATATCAAGCATTATTTGTGACCCACAGAAGCCTGCTATGTATGACTGAACTTTTGTCCTTTGTGCTGGATAAAAGGGCATCTCACACAAGGATAGGAAAGTCTGAACGCTCTCTTTCTTCCTCTGTCCCAGATACTCTGGGTCTCACAGGCCCGAGTTAACTTTATATTCTAAATGTCTTCTTGGGGATTTGAGAGATCTCTGACTATTCTCCAGGGAAGTCTGGCAAAGAAGGCTTGACTTGCCAGGGGTATTCTTTCTTCTTCTATTGGGTGAATCCACAACTGCCTACGTTTCCTGTGGGTAAGAATTACATGTTTGTTATTATTGTCAAGGTAGAAATTTACCATCTTGTTTAGGATTTATTTATATTTAATTGACCGAGTCACCCCAATGTCAGTGCAACAAAATACAATAAATAAGTTAGGGAATCCACACAGGCTTTTGGATCCTTCATCAGGAGTATATTGAAAATAGTTCCTGGGCACATTAATGATTCACATTAAGTCTCTTTGGAATGACGACTTCTGCACTATGTAGTGGTCCAAGTCATAGGTGTTACGGTCACTGTGGACCCCTCTTATGATGTCCCTTTACCATCTAGTACCATTTTCATGTGGGTGGTTTTTAAAGAAGTTTTTTTTTATGGTGTTACCACAGCATAACAGTCAAAGTTGTGAAATTATCATTGGTGGTGAGGGCTCAGGAGGTCTCAGTGAGTAACAGGTCCAAGACTACTCAGTGTTTCCACAGCCTTGTTAGCACCAGAGGAGGAATCTAGAGCTGAGACAAAATTGTGAACTAGGAGAGAGCTCTCAACTCCAAACAAAGCATCTACATTGAAGGGAAGAGTACAAGCATCTCCAAGTGAGTCCTGTGAATTTGGAACAGTCACTGAGCTTAATGGAGGGGAAGACTGTTCATGAACTAAGCTGTAAGAGAAAGTGGAGGGTTCCCAGGATGGATTAGGAGTTTCCCTCAGAATAGGTGTTATTCTTCATTTTGTCTTCATATGAGGTTTTTAGCTATTGTAACCCAGTTTCAGAACTGTAACCCAGTTCTGATGCTGAACCAGCATCCAGCTGCCATGCATTTGTCTGCCTTTTTTTCTGGTGTTACCTGGCCTTCCTCAAAACAAACACTGAGATATGCTGTTATCTTACATGCAGACTTTATGGCTTTAGTTTGCCCTGTTAATTCATTGAACCAGGAGAAGATCCTGGGTCAAACTCTGCATTCACTTGTCCGCTTTGCACCCGTGCTTTTTTGTCTCCTGTGACATTGCTGTTTTTGAAGAGCATGGGTCAGCTATTTTGTAGACTGTGCCTACATCTGTGTTTGTGTGATGATTCTTCTTGGAATGGATTTGTTTAGGTATAAGCTTGCCTTTTCGGCAGGAGTGCTTAGGATGTGATGTGTTCCTCCAGGTGTATCATTTAGGGAGGCATGTGACATCACTGGCGAAATCACTCCAGATGTCTACTCATGTCTTTGCTGACAGGTTACTGTTTCCCTGTCTAAATTGGTATCCTATAGGGGGCCATATGTGACTTTTCATCAGTATTGTATATTAACTTCTGTTTTCCATATCTATCCCAGCCTTACCATATGATTTCCCCACACATCTGCATTCGGCTTTGGATTTTTGTAGTTGAGTTAGTCAATGGGAAAATGAAAAAGATAGAGAGTGAGGTCCAGGGATCTCTTACTGTAATCTCCTCTCTCTAGTCTCTTCCCCTGTGAAATGCTTCATCATCAGTAGAAGGTTGGGTGATTCATACCTCAGGTTGAAGCTCAAGATGCTGTAATTGCCTTCTTCTGGGTTGCTTCAAGCCTAGGTGTAAAGAATGCACCCTTGCAGTTTATTTATCTCCCCCTTTATAAACAGCCCATACACTGCCCATTTTAACATGTCATGTCTTTCCTTGCTTTGATAAGTATGGTTCAGGTCTTATTGCATCATTAGCTTCTTCTTTCCTATTTTCTGAGCTGTGGATAGTGCTTGCTGGTCTTCCTGTGGTATGCACATTGACTTGCTTTTCAGGTCAGTCCTGACCTCCCATGCCAAAGGAATCAGTGAATTATGTCTACCTGTTCTGCTCTGCATCCAGCTTTCCAATATTTCTGGGACCTTTACCTTGCTGTCATATCCCTGGGATAATTTGTACTTGGAGGTCTCTGCCTCATTTTCCTTTTTATGAGTCTGACTTTCAGTGGACTAGTATCTACTTTTCTCACAAAGGCTCTAATATCATGCTTCTCTCCCCTCTCCATACTGACCTGTGTGTGATTTTTACCAGAACAAGGCCAGACTGCCTCCTTCTCAAAGGCCAGTGCTTGCAAAATGAGAGTCGTAGCGCTGAAGATAGAAGGCTAATTTCTTCAAAGTATCTCAAGAACGGGGAATCAGGAGGCACAAAGCTCTTTATAAAAAAGAGGAAGAAGAGCAGGGCAGGAAGGCTATATGTTTAGTGGGGTTTTAGGACCCAGCCTGACAAGCTCAATAGAGGCCTGAGTCTCAGGAGTTTACCTTGAGGCAATACCTGGTCTAAGACCACAAACTGAGATTACCTCGGCACCACCCAGAAACAGACCATCCAATGGAAATTCCTAACTTCCAACCATTGTAATAAGGATCACCTGCTAGCACACACCCACCACTTTTCTCCAGGACACCCTTAGACAAATGTCTAATCAGGGGTCCTGAACCTTTGAAATCCCTCACCCCATCTTTACTACTATAAATACCCAACCCTCACTGAGCTCGGGGCTCTCTGATTCACTCCAATGTGTTGGACACACGGAGAGTCCGAGTTTGCAAACTTGTGTAAGAATAAAGGCTCTTTGCTTTTACATACAAGTCTCCTAGTGGGTTTTTGGGTGACTCTGTGATCTGGGCATAACAGGGTCATCTTCATTTACATCATGTGTCCCCTTCTTTCTTCTCTGGACAGAACATTGGCGTGAACTTTGAACTCCTGAGGCTACTTCCTGTTCAGATTCATGGGAGTTCACATGCTTTGTGCTACTTCATGCTGGACAAAACCCCAGGAAGAGCCTGATCAAGGTTGCCTGATGATCCAGGTTCCACACATGTAACTTAAATCTTAAAAAAGATCTTAGTAGTTAACTTCTCAACCGTTTAGGTGGAGCTCTTCATAGCTAAATCTGCCAAGTATATCATTTTATAAGCCTTGCCAACAGATCAGGAAGAGGGGGAAGGGCAAATGGAGGGGATCTAACTGTCTGGAAGGAGAGTTGAAGGAAGTCAGGCAAGAACTGCCCAGTACGAAGCTTATGACTGTCTTCTTGTTTCTAGCTGAATCAAGCTTTAGGAACTCTTGCAGGAGATTCCAGGAACAGACTTAGTGAGTGATAGGTTAGTCTCTGTAGTTTTCCCTTTGGAGATACCTTGAGCTTCTGACCTCCTTCCATTGGGGGCATCAGAGTTCTTATCCAGGTGGTCCTCAGCTTCCTGATTCCAGGCATGAGTTTTTTCTTCTTCGCACCATCTGGCCTAAGTGTTATTGAACTTATTGCCCCCCCCCCCCACTGCGCTATGTCAATTGATGAAATGGTAAAATTTACCCATGGATTTCTGAAAGCAAGTCTCCGTGCCACCTTCCTAAGGATAGCATTTAAGGATAATTATGGGGTGAAGAAGCAGAACAGTCTGGAGTCTGGGGAAAGGTGATTGGGCAGCAAGGAAAAATGAGGTAATTCATGGTCTGCACACACATAATCAGACTTCACTCTTCAAAGGATGCATGCTCAGAAAATGGCAGCTTCGTGTGCTCTGAAGGTGGAAATTTAGCCCAGTGATATGAAAGGGTCACCGCCAGATACTTGTGCAGGCCCAAATGAATGGCTAGTGATTTAGCCCGCCTGCCGGGTTTGAGCTGCATCAAAGTTACTGAGAAAAACAACCCAAGTAACTGTTATCATTGTGACCCATAGTCAGAACTGTTATCTGTAGCAAAGCTAATGGGAGTGTATGACTTCTCAATTGAACTCTAAACTTGGTGATAAAAGCCAATAATCAAAGCCAAGTGAAGCTAGAAGGCTCATTCAGATTTTCCATTGATTTCCTAAGGGTGAGGACAGCCTAGGCAGGGACGATTACTGCATTTTGCTTTGAAGTTTAATTCTACACCTTGGAAAGTCCTCTGTCCTATCAAATCTCCTTGAAGCACTCCAACCTGGGTGTGACAGAAACTGCCTTCTGGGGCCCAATTTGTCCCAGGTTTTAAGGATTGCCTTTTCTGGGTCAAGGGTTCCATGTTGCTAGAGTCAGTGGGTCTGAGGTTGCAATCCAATTTGAGGCTATGCTGCTCCGTGACACGGCCTGCTTGACTGTGACCTTCTCAGGCACCTGTCCCATAGCTGGATCAGTTTCTCCCAGTGTCGTTCCTGCCCAGTCCTGGCTTCATCCCCCTCTTCTCTTGCTTTCACCGCTAAAGTATCAGCATGCCTTCCAGCAAAAGCCACGCTTGCTCGGGAGAGAACATGACTCTTTCTGAAAGCTACCTGAGACTGACTTTCAATTTGGGCGTATCCCTTATGAGGTTAACAAAGACCTCAGAAATATCTAATCTAGTTGTGGAATGGATGCAAAACACACCTAGATTAGCATATGAACCACTAGGATATCCCTTTTTTACTCTGTCTAATACAGTGCGCTAACTTAAATTTGCATTGTTTTTGGAACTGAAGACTGAGTATAAATGAGCTCCATTCTTCTATGTTTCACTGGCAGCAATCTCCTGTGCCCTCCTGGTGACCCTCTAAGTCCCTCCATCTATGGAGATATTTGAAAGTGTGTCAAAATTGAGCTAGCGGGACCTAGTCACCACTTTAATATTTCCAACTTGTTTTTAGTATAATGGAAGTTATGGAACTCGGAAATAAACCTCTGTAATCTTCAGTTGTGCCAGGTACAAAGACTAATTCACAGTGAAGTTTCCTAAATTGAAATAAAGCACTTCCATTTGCAGTTTGCTAATACCGCTCATTGTGTTGGAAGTGCACTTACTCTGTCTAGAAAGAAGTTTGAACGGAGTTGTGAGGTGGACTCTCAGTCACTCTGATGTCTTGGAGTTGCTACCTGCACTCAGTTTTGAGTTGGCAAGCTCATGACTTAGACTGTGCTACTATTTATCTCATGTTCAATGACTGATGATCCTGGTCTAATTCCTAGTGCGTGTGTGCTTATTTTTGTTGAGGTCTGGTATTAATAGGCCTCAGAACGGATGCCAGAGAATGACCTGGAATAGACTTTAAGTGAATTTTAAATCTGAAGATATGCCTTCTACATCAGGACTGAGGCCAACTAGTAGCACCAAAGACTAGAACAGAAGTGTTAGTCACTGCTTCTCCTCTCTTCCAGTTGGAGCGTTTATCAAAGATACCCAGTTCAAGACATTAAATGTATTCATTAGTTAAAAAAAAAAAAACAAATGTCATCAAGGATCTTGCATGACACCTTCCCAGCTTTAAAACACCTATTGCAAAACAGGGTATGGAACCATTTTTAACAATTTCATAAACAGGGCTCTTGATTGCAGCCAGCGCTTCCGCGTGTCTTAGCAACTACTTTTTTGTTCAATGTCATCTAATTGACGCCCCCACCCTTCCTCCTTTTGCTGGCTGGGCAATCACCAAAGAATAAGTACAATCAAGATAAATCATCAAGGAGATAAAGAACCAAAAATAAAGTGACAAAATTAGGTTTTTGTAGGCTCGGTCATAAGACAGGAGGTCTACTGATTTCATCCCCGTCGATATGACAGGAGGTCTACTGATTTCATCCCCGTCGATATGACAGGAGGTATACTGATTTCATCCCCGTCGATATGACAGTAGGTATACTGATTTCATCCCCGTCGATTCAAGAGCTGTTTTCTTCCTTTTGTTAGTTGAAATAAAAATGTAGAATGCCAGCACTTGCACAGGCCCTAAAAGTGATTCTTTCAACTCTGAATTTCATATTAATTAGGAAAATTCTTGGGTAAGCCTGAGCTTCTGGAGGGCTCTGCTTTCCAACACCGTTATCTAATTGCTAGCATAATGGCTATGACAAAATAATATAATAATTCTGCTTTCAGGTATATTTTAAGTGGCTGGGAGAGGCAGTCACATGTTTAGTTTGTTGTTACTTTATAAAGCAAAGGTTGCAGTATTGGAGTAAAGGATGAATGACGGCAGGAGCCTGTAAAAAGTAAAATGAGTTAAAGCTAAGATTTCCTCCTCATAGTCACTGGCTTTTATTACAATTCCTGTGTCTCCATTTTTTTTTGCCTCTTGGAGATTTGTTCTGGGAATCTATGCTATTTTGCTGTCATACTATGCAAGGGCTCAACAAGTGGAAGTAGAAAAATACAAAGAAGCCTTGTGGTAAATAAGATTTGAACTCCCCCAGACTTCTTTATCTAGAGCTGCAAACTAAGCTGTTAATGGAAACACCCAAAGCTCTGTGCCTATATCTTAGCTTCCAGATATAATGTGGCGGCAACGTGGCAGGGGCAGGGAGAAGTGTCGAGTCATTTGTAGAAACCCGTCTTGCTGCTTTGACACCTGAAATTGAAAAAGCTGCAATTTTAACGCCTGCCGATGAGATGGCTATCAAGACGCAGTCTCAAGCAGGTTTTTTTCTTCAGGATCCCTTTGCATAAGTCATGCCCTAGAAGGGCTGCTCTCCTTTGTCTACCTAAAGTGGAGAACATCCAGTGTTACTCTGGGCAATAGTTTCTGTCTAGATTGAATACCCTGGGGACAACTGAGAGTATATTCACTGAAGGCTTGGGTCTGAGTTGCGTGCTTTGAATGACTGAATTCGGAGACTTTACCCTTCGTGTCCCTGAGGTTTTATAGATTCTTGAAGGTTAATGTCAACTTAAATATACTGCAAGAACTATGGCTGAAAACCTCTAACAATGACTTACCCTGACTAACGTATTGGTACCCCAGGTGCCCAGATTCTAACTCATTTTTCTTATCAACCAGCTTCCCAGGCTCACATCATGTGACAGTTGAGACTGTAATATTGAGGTCAGAGGAAAACTGGTCCAGCACTGGAGCAGAATATCATTAGCATGCTGCTGATACCATCCCAAGGCTCTGACTGGCTGACCTCAGCTCTAGAAGGCATTGAATAATTTTCAGGCCCAAGGACAGTGCTCATGTTTGTGGCTTTGAACTTGATGCTTTTATGTCAAATTTAGCTTTGGGGTATATCTTAACTGCCATGACTAATTGCCTTTGTTTCTAAAAAAAAATGTGCGTTTAAACCAGGAGACTATCAGCTACCACTTAAGAGAAAGTGTATTGCTAATGTTTTGCATCTCCAAAACACTTTTATACATACCTTGTCCTCTAATTCTCTCGACACTCCAGCAAGGCAAGCCAGAAGATATTTTTATTCTATTTTACAGATGAAAAAACTGAGAGTTTAAAACGGTTGAAAGTTTCTTCCCAGGGATGCCGCAGAGCTAATGTCTGATCTTCTGGCTTCTGGACCAGTGCCCTTTCCATGTGCATCCCTGGCTATCGGCAAGAGAAAGACCTTCTATCAGCCAGCCCATCAGCTAAGAACATGTACACATAAGTTATGCAGAGCTGTGCGCTAATGACTGCAACCTAGACACACATCATTTTTTTCTTTGTAACTCTAAAATGACTAGGCAAATCATTTTATTCGGTAATCATGTTAAAGAGTATGTAATGATTATTTCATACATTTTCTTGAAAAATTTGGAGAAAATTACACTCAATGTTGTACAGAGGCTTAGTGTGATTTTGAGATATCTTTGTTACAATTGTCAGCAGATTGTCATGTCAGTTGCTTTTAGATAAACGACATAGGTAATTTTCTCTGTATTTCCTGGATAAGTGAGTAAATACATTTATACCCAATGCTATATAGTTCATATACTGCATTTATTTTAATAATCCATTTACTGATCAGAAAGGTAATTCATCTGATGTGGCTAAAGGAATTGGAAACTTGAAAAGATCTAGAATGAATAAGTAGATGTTTGAAATTAAGGACGGTGTCATCTACCACTTTTATAATTTGATGGTCTGTTATATAAAGACATTAAATTTACTATCAAAGGTATCTGAAGCATATCCTAGTTCTAGACCTGGGTGCTTTTACTGTTTGAGCATCGCCCCTCTTTTCAGCTATGCTGTTTGACACCCGGTACAGAATATATTGGGTGAAGAATATATTAAGGAAGCAGCATTAGTCAAGAGAGGCCTATGTTTACTTATCCAACTCTAATATATATATTCTTCACCCAAAAGAATGTCAATGTATGGATAAAAATATGTACTAAACATGGAGGACTTTACAGTGCCTGTCCCTACTTCTTTTTACTGCTCTTGAGTTTTTAATTTTTCTATAATGTTATAATATGTGTTAAATAAAATGTTAAAATGCTTTGTTTTATAATGTTATGCTATTTGTTTATTGTGTGTGTGTGTGTGTGTGTATGTGTGCATTTGCCATGCTGCATATATGGAGGTCAGAAGATAATTCACAAAAGTCAGTTCTTTTTATTTTAGGGATCAAACTCAGGACATCAGGCTTGGTGTTAGGTGCCTTGACCCAATGAGCCATCTCATTAGCCCTGGAAAGTTTATATTGCTGAAGAGACAACTTACTTTGGCCACAGGACTCAGATGTTCTAGACTATCCTCCCTGAGTACTGTGTTTTATTTTACTGAAAGATGTTTTGCAAGCTGCCACGGGAAGAAAGCAATCTATAGTCCTACCCAATTGTGGTGTCTTGGAACCACAGCAATGACCAACATGACAAGATGTTCCTAGAGGTGCGATGATAGAACTTGTATATTGGTGGTAGCTACAGTTGCTTAAATAGACGTAGGGCCCAATCAACAGGATGGAAATCATGACTGGTACAGTATGTATTTATTTGTATATATGTGCATATCTATCCATTTGTTTGTTTGTTTGCTTGCTTTTGAGGCAGAATCTCATGTAGCCCAGGCTAGTCTGGGTGTTACTATATAACTGAGGATATCTTGAACCTTTGAACTCTACCTCGCAGGTGCTGGGAGGTACAACACTCTCTTTTTTCCACTTCTTTTAGCTTCTATATATTGTTTTTACATGTATTATCTACTGAATATTTAAAGTACCTTTTTGGCTTTAGAAAATATTTTCGTTTTTCCTGAATTTTATTCTCTAGGAAAAAACATAACTAGCCAAAGAAGCTGTTAATCAGTATAAGGATAAATAGATGTTAAAATACACAGTGAAATTTAACTCTCTGTAACACATCAAGCCTTGACAGAAAGCTGCTTTTGTTCCTATACTTAGAATTCTTACAATTGCTCTAAAAAAGCTAGTTTATTTTTGTAATCTCTTTCCTTTGTTCCTAATGGTTGGGTATTAGAGGATTTGAGCTGCTGTTTCCAAGCATTTATCCACAAATAACATACTGAATATTTAGAAAAGTTATACTGCTAACAGCTAGCTAGTTCTAAGTCCAACTGGTCGACCTGCCATCATAATCTTTCATTAAACAGTGGTGTTTAAAGAACAGACAGATGAAACTGCTAGAAGTTTTGATCAGATGCATAGAATATACAAAATTAGTGGGAATCATCACACAGAAATTTGGAATTGCCATTTTAAAATTTTAAAAAGTTTAACCTAGTTTTTAATTGTGTGTGTGTGTGTGTGTGTGTGTGACACACAGTTGTTTCCACGCAGATGTTGAGGTCAAAGGACAACTCTCAGAAATTGGGTCTCTTCTTCCACTGTGGTTTTCTGAAATCAAGCTCAGATCAGGCTTTTGTGGCAGGGAGCTTTTAGCTGCTGAGCCACCATCACAGACTCCATATTCTTCTTATCAGAATGTGTGTTAAACATTGAAATTATTCTTAAATTGAAGGTTGACAAGAAGGCTTTGGATGACTGTCATGTGGAAGGAAGCATAGGAACCAGATTTGAGAAAGAAAAAGTACCCAGAACCTTGCAGGGTCTTGCTAGCCTGGTGGTTTCAGCACACAGACAGATTAGCTGAGAATTAGCTGTTGCTGTCTGTGAGGACTCAGGTAAGAGTCATATTCATAGAAAGGAATGAGTCACATGATCACAGCTTGGTTCTAGGACAAAGTCCTATATAGGATTGAGAGTCCCACTTAAATTCATATGCCAGGAAGAAGGAAAAAGATCATTAGAAGGTGCTGAGTGTGTGTGAATAACACATCCTAACACACCTGCTTCCTCGGTTCCCAATTAGTCATTCACTATTAGAGTTAAATTATATAATACATGACTAACCAAAATTATGTAAACCTGAACAATAAGCAAAACATTTGAATAGTAGGATTAACCTGGGTCAAAGAATGCACAGTGACTGAGTCATGAGAACATCCCTCTGATCTCCATTGGCTGCCACAAATGTTTATTTGATGACCTCTTGGTGGCTCAAACATGCTCCTCATTTAAAGACTAATGCACAGTCATTTGAACAATTTAGCATGCTCACTCTCTACCATGACAGATATTTTGATTCTTGGCATTATGATGCCACTTTTCCATGGCAACAAATCTGAGCTTTCTGTTTGTCCTAAGAGTAAAGAACCTTTGTCAGCCTTGGGCTCATGAGCCCACATATATAAGGTTTTTCTGGCAGTGGAGCAGTTAAAGTGGTTTCTGAAGCAAATAACAACCGCATTTTAACCTAGGATAAATGATCAAATGTATTTTGGTTCATTTAAAGTATGCAGGCAGTGGTGGCTTCAGGAGTAGGTTGGCCTTGTGGACCTCAAATCCATTTCTTTTGGATTTTCCTTTCTCATGGTTCATCGTTTATCCTTGGTCCAGGTTTTTCCATGAGATCTCATCCTTTTGGCCCATTTCTATAACTATGGATGAGGTTCTTTACTCTTGGGACAATCAGAAAGCTCAGATTTGTTGCCATGGAAAAGTAGTATCGGGAGGGAGTTCCAGTGAATACTGAAATCACCCAGGTTTAATTTCCAATTGCTTAAAATACCCCTGACTGCAAAAGGTAGGAGTAAGACAAAAAACTGCATTAACATGATGCAAGGAAATGAACAAACTATGGCTACATCAATAGTTAAACATTCTGTTGCTAGAACAAAATAAGTCACGCTCACACCCTAGACCAAAACATTCTGTAGACAAACCACTCCCTGGGTGGAATCCAATGTTATCTCCTTAAAAAAAAAACTGGAACCTTAGTAGGATCTTTAGACTTTGTTTGACGTAGAAACCCATCTACTTCTCTGTTTCTGAAACGCAAGGTCTGGCTATTAGACACATCTGTTGAGAATAACATTGAAAGAGCAGAACTCTTTGATCTACATCTAGGTGAGACCTTTGTTGGAGGTAGAAACACAATAACCTTGAAAGAATAGAGGTAAGTTCCAACTCTCTGACCTTTGGTCAATGTGGAAATAGGCTCACATTTTTGGGCCTCCACAAGAAAGTATGTGTATAACATATTATCATATTATACAGGATCTTACTGTGTATCTGCTACTGGCCTTGAACTTGTGTGGATCCCGGATTGCCCACTGGAATGCTGGGATTGTAGACGCGTGCCATCTCCTGGCAGAAATAAACTTCTTGGTTTTCCTTTGTGTCTTCTGACTACATTTGTGTGTCTTCTCCATTTTTAAAATTTTAGTGCATCAACTTTCTGTATAGTTTTAAAGTCTACTAATGCTCTCATCTTTTGCTTATTTTCTGTTGGACAATAGGAAATTGCAAAAATGTATTAGCCATTTAAGAAGTCCATGTTGAATCTAGGCTCTGCTTCCCTGGATGGTCCACTTCTAGTCTGTATTTTTCTAATTGGGCTGTGCATTAGTTTCACCTTAGCAGTTTTAAAATAATGGTTCCCAAACTTCATGTACATCAATTTACTTTAAAAGAGTCTTTAAAAGAGTCCTAGGCCAACCCCAAGTTTCTGACTCAGTAATTCTAGGGTGGGGCCCCCAATTTTGCATTTATAAATAGTTCCAGGCCATACTGATACTGTTGGTCTATAGAGCGCTGCTTAAACATTTCTTTTTTCATCCTTATGACTTAAATCAGAATCTTCTGGGTGGGGGGAGGGATTAAGGCTCCCCAGATGATTCTAAGGGAGAGCCAGGCTGAGAACTATTGTCCTAAACAGAGGAGCACGGCTGGGTTTCATTTCCTGCTTAAGAACTTAACAGAGGTTCATAGTCCCAATAAAACATTCCCTTTCACATCTCACATGAACCCCTTGACCTACGCATTCTACCCCACTAGGAAAAGTCAATAAACTTAAATGAAAGAAAGGACTAAAGTTGATTACCCAGGAGAATCACTGGCTGAGTTATAACTCTCTCTGGTCTCAAGGACTACAGATAAGCTTAAGAGAATTTCTGTAATTATGTTATTGGGGGCCAAGCAGCAAAGGTGAAGAGTTTAGTTGGGGAGTTAGATGCATAGATTATGCAGGAGATTGGAAACTGCAGGAGGCCCAGAAGAGGTGCTGAAGTCCATAGAGCTTAGGAGCCTGGATTTCAGGAAGGTAGCTAGAACCAAGATGGGCTTGTTTGGTGGTAGCTGTGAGATTAGTTGACAGGGAGGATTCAGTGGGTGCTTGTTGGGAGTTCTAGCTTCTTATGACTTGGGATAAATAATTGAACAGAGACACACTGACAGTAACAAGCAACATGAGAATTTATTAAGAAAGGATACACTTCCTAGGGAGGAAGTGAGCTAAAGCAAGAAGAACGTTCAGAAGTTTGAAAGTCCTGTTGTACAAAGAATCTGGTCTTTAAAAATTTAGCATCCTTCTCTATCTGTGTGTGTTCTATGGGCATGTGCCACACTGTACATTTGGAGGTCAGAGGACAATTCTAGGGAGTCTGCTCTTTTTTTTTAGCCTGCGAGTCTTGGGATCAAACTCAAATTCTTAGGTTTGGTGGGATTGAACTCATATCATCAGGTCTAACATCAAGCCTCCTCACCCATGGAGCCATCTTTCAGTCCTTGAGTTCTGTTTCCTGTGTTACTTTATGCTGTGTAAATTCTAATTGTTCTCAATAATGAAAACCCAGAGTCAGATATGAGGGGGTGAACTGAAAGATCAGAGAAGCAAAGCAGCCAGCCACTAGAGAGTTATTACCTCTACCAATGCTCAGACCAAATGGGATATCCTGTCTCTACAAGTCCTCAGATTGAGTGCTGTCTCTACAAAACCTTAGACAGCAATCTGAACTCCTGTCTCCTCCCACCTTATATTTCTCTTTCCACACAACCATATTACTCCTCTCTCCACCTCCATAGTGCAGGGATTAAGGGTGTGGGATCCCAAGTGCTGAAATGGCCTTTGAGTGAGCTCTGTTTCTCTGTTAGACAGATTCAATCTTGTGTAGCCCAGGGAGGCCTTGAACTGACAGAGATCTGACTGCCTCTATGTCTCCTTAGTGCTGGGATTAAAGGTGTATGCTATTACTGCCAGGCCTCTTTGGCTAGCTAGTGGCTTAGTTCTGCCTCTGATCTTTAGGCAAACTTTGTTAGATTACAAACAAAGTATCACTACAACTTTAGTGTGGATTTTTGGCTCATTTTCAGTGAAGGGTTTTCTTGTGTATGTTTTTATACATGTAGTTCTATTGTACAATTTTTATATATCACATGCATCATTAACATCTTACATTAGTCACTTTTCTATCTCTGTGACAAAATAACATCCTGAAAACTGCTTATGACAAACAAACCATGTTTGATTGGATTTGTGGCTCCATGATGACAGAGCAGAGACATAGCAGCAGGAACAACTGAGAGCTCATGTGTCAAACTATAAGCTGGGGGCTTAGAAAACATTAAGGATGGTAGGAGGGTTTTGAAGTCTCCAAGCTTTCCCAGTGACACACCTTTTCCCACAAGACCAGACCTCCCAATCCTTCCTAAACAGTTTCTCCAACAGGGGACCAAATATTTAAACACATAAGCCTATGAGGGCTGTCTTAGTTAGGATTTCTATTGCTGTGAAGAGACACCATGAGCACAGCAACTCTTACAAAAGAAAACAGTTAATTGAAATGGCAGCTTACAGTTCAGAGTTTAGTCCATTGTCATCACGGTGGAGCATGGTGGCGTGCAGGCAGACATAGTGCTGGAGATGGAGCTGAGATTCCTACATCTTGAATTGCAGGCAACAAGAATTGGTCTCAATGTCACACTTAGGGAAACTTGAGCAAAAGAGACTTCAGATTCTGTCCCCACAGTGAAATACTTCCTCCAATGAGGCCCTACCTGCTTCAGCAAGTCCAGACCTCCTAATAGTGCCACTCTAATGATTTGGGATGTCCTTCTGTATGTGTGTTGGATTTACTGGTTGATCAATAAAACTGCTTTGGCCTATATCAGGGCAGAATATATCCAGACTGGAAGAGATATAGAGAGAGTAGGCAGAGTTAGGGAGATGCCATGTAGCTGCAGAAGGAGGCAGACACCATGTAGTTGCCCGAGAAGCAAGAGGTAACAAACCATGAGCTTCATGGTAAAATATAAAATAATAGAAATGGGTTAAATTAAGATGTAAGAGTTAGTTAATAAGAATCATGAGCTAATAGACAGAACAATGTTGTAATTAGTATAGTTTCTGTGTGATTTCTGGTTTGGGAGCCATTTTCTTTCAAACCACCACAGTGCCCATTCTCATTCACACCATCACACATCTCAAGTCTCCTCCCAATTGCAAGCCTTTATTTATCAGAATGAGTCACACTCAGCCACTCTAGAGTATCCCTGCATCTGCAACAGTGGCACTGATGATTCAATTCAGCTTCAGGGAGGGTGAGCCCTGCTCAGTGCCAAATTATAGTCTTCTAGACTTTTCTGTTTGCAATATTTTCCTACCTCAGCTAGAGTCAGAGAAGAGAAGCAACAGCTGCCAAGGATGTTCCCAAAGCAGAGAGCAGTGAATGTGAAGGGATCATCTGTCTGCCTTCTCCCCTTTTCCCCCAAGAGTGAGAAATAAATGCTATTTCTATGAATTATATATTAATAGCCTAGGACTAAAGTCAATACAATAGTTAAGACCTTCATAATATTTTGGGGCTTTGCTGATAAAATTTCCAAATTGTCTTCCTTCTTCAACGTCCACCCTTCTCCAACCTCTCTAATCCAATCACCTCCTAGACTATATTGAAAGTGTCCTTTCTCTCATTAAAACACTTGGCCTCAAGGACCTGAATGTGATGACTTCTGCCTCTTTCTCTACTTTTACCTGGAATTCTCAGTTTATGTCCAGTTTTACTGGTCCACAAATAAATAATTTGTGAGTTCATGAAGACCCTTGCTCCCTCCCATCTCCCAGTTTGCTCACCGGATACTCATCTTTCTGATCTTATTTTGAAACATTCTTTCAGAACACTTCTGACCACGCAATTGGAAGTGAGCCTCTTTCCTCATAGCTTTTTATTATTTTCTGATTTGTCCTGCCTGGTTTTTTTTTGTTTGTTTGTTTTCAGTCAGCATTGTTCATCAACTAAGCCCACCAGAGTGACTGTTGACACCAGAGTCTAAGAAACATGCCACTGGAGCGTCCTTTTAGCCTACAGATTTGAGCAGGCAGGAAAAGCAGGACATGGCTCTGAGAATAAAGGTTAAGAACTGGCGTATACCATTCTTAGTACATTGTTTTTACAAATGAAACTGTGAGGATGGTCACTCAACATGCCACCACATTCTTCTCTTCTCTCTTCCCTCATCTTGTCTCCTCTCCTCTTCTCCACTTTTATTTTTTATGCAGTCAAGTTTCCTGCTCTTGTGGAAATCACAGGGGTCAGCTCTGCACAACTGGAGTGCAATGGATAAGAATCACCCTAGGAGAGCCACCTTGTGACCATGGTATCTTCCCTGCCAAGTAAATATTCAGACTTATTTACTTATTTTTATGTATACGAGCACTCTGTTTGATTATATACCTGCACAATGCCCCTTTATTCTAATGACAGTTGGGAATCTTTGCTTGGGGATTTAAATACAATCTTATAATGTGCTTGTGCATGTGATGTGTGTGTTTTCTATGTACACATGTAGTCTCCTTTGACTAATTAGGAACCTGCTTCCACACTACCTAGCAGTCTCTTATTATGTTTTCATGTACAATTTCAATTACCTGTGGTAAACCACAATCTGAAAATGCTAAATGGGAAATTCTAGAACAATTCAAAAATTTAAATTGTATACTCTTTCAGGTAGTGTCATAAAGGCTCATACAATCAGCTCAATCTTGTGTTCGCATGAGAATCATCTTACTGTCCAGCATATGATGTGTATACTGTTCTTCCAACAGTCAGAGTTACAACCCTTGCATATAAAGTTCAGTTCTGTTGGTGGTTTGAAGGATCTACTTCTGTTTTGGAATGTAGCCTCGAAGCATGAACTGAGACCACTGTGGTCAAGTTTTATAGTAAGATTTCAAAAAAGATTCTTCTAGTATCTAGCGTCAACTTGATTAATCCTTTTTACTTATTTATTTTTTTTTAACCAAAAGACCTGTCTAAAATTGGGATGAGGCATTGGGATCGTTATATGGACACTAGGCCCCAGATAACTGTTCCTTTGATTTTCTTTTAAGTCATGGAGTGATTTAATAGGCTTCCTTGCTTGGAAGCCTTTAGACTCCCAAACTTCCTCTACGTGGAACTCTTGCTTCACTTATGAACAAGTGAGTCTCCCATTTTACATTAGCCACAAGTGTGCTAGGGCCCATCTTAAGACACTCTCTTGGATTCCACTGTAAACTTCACTAATGAAGCCATTATTTGAATGGTATGCGGAGTTAATTTTCCAGTTAATTTATCTTTCTGCCCCATTTCCATAGGATCATTGGAGGCTCTTTCTTTTCCAGATTGACTGATAGTCTTGCCCATGAATCTGTAAGTTTCCAGAATAGTCATGACGTTATAGCATGTTATATACTTACATGTAAATAATTTATGTTAGTTATCAGTCATTAATGACACTTGATAAAATTCTGTCTTTTCTAATGGGGTCATTTTTAGGAACTCTTCTAATAATTCAATAACAAGGAATAAACTATTCAGCTCAGTCCAGACCCGAGTGGGTGGTCAACACCATCTGGGACCTATTAGTGAATTGGCAGCTTTAGCATCATATACCGATCTTACAAAGTACTGTTCTTTGGCTCCCCCATCTTCCTTACAATCGAGGGCCTTTCCATGTTTAAGAAAGTATTCACTACGGGGCTCATTGATAAGATTGAAAGTCAGACGTAAGGTGGAGGTTGTGCCTTTGTTGTTGTTCTGGAAAACTTGATCCCTGGGTGTCTTAGTCTTTGAAGTATGGTGCTGTGTGGACACACTCTGACAGCCCTTCTGCAAGTATGGATTGTAGTTGGGGTGGGGCGAGCAATTGCATTTTCCCATTCTCTTAATTCCCAGTGGTGGTAGGACTAGCAGCTCTCACGTAAGTCCATTGTGTTACGTGAGAGTCATTTCTAGAAGCTATGTGTGACTAAGTCTCGCCCTCCTGTTCATCACCTACTTCTCTCTCAAGCTGTTTTCTCTGTATTAGCCACTTTTCTGATTAGATAAGCAAGAGTGATTCTGTCTCTCCAACTTAATCCTTCTAAATGCAAATGGCAACGTTTCCCTTGATTTCCAGAAACACCCTTCACACTCATTAAAACCTCTGCCCAGAAAGTGGCAGGAAAATGAGCAGGATTCAAAGTCCTTTGGCCTGCTCAATTTGCTTATGAGCTACAGTTCATGATTTCAGGATTTAATTATTTATTTTTATCAATGGCATACACAGGTTTGAGGTTTGCAAAGTCAAGTTTTTTTTTTTTTAACTAGAGGCATAATAATAAGTTTTAAAATCTGTGTTTACTCCCCATTTGTTTACCTCTCTTCTCATTCCTCCCCTCCCTCTCTCCCTCCTTCCCTCTCTCCCTCCCTCCCTTCTTCCTTCCCTCCCTCCCTCCCTCCCTTCTTCTTTCTCTCCCTTCCTTCCTCTTGTCATACCCTCTTGAGTGCTGAGATTTTTTTGGATCTATCTTTTGAGAGCTGAGATTCATTGTCATTGTATATAGTCTTCAATTTCTTCTGATCTTGATATTTTTATTTCTAAGTAGCATTTCTATGTTGTTATTTGTTGGGTTCTCCCACTTTGATTTATTATTTTTCACTTTCTTTGATAGAAGACAAAATCTCTTCTCTAACATCTCCATAATCACCTCCACACGCTCTCTTTCTCACCATTTTTTTACATTGATACCATTTTTTTCCCATTAGTCTTTTATATTTACACTTGCTCTCTTCTGTTTTCTGTTCTTGTACTCGAAGAGCACAGGCTGCAAGTGAGCGCATGCTCAGGGACAGAGTACAAAGGCCAACTCACCTTAACTCTGTGCACCATGCAAACTAACCCACAGCTGTAATCATTCTTGAGCCTCTACCTCATGACCCACAGCCCTCATTAGGCCTCACTCCCCAACACTGCCTCAATAGGTATTGACGTTTCAACACATGAACTCTGGACACATCCAAACTATAACAACGGGGCAAACATTACTGACAATTGAGCCATATAATTTAAGGATCACATACCCTTTTTCATACATTACCATTGCCCTCCCCCACCTTCTTTGACTAAGTCTTCTGTGTACCTCTGTTGATTTTTCCACTAATTCTCTGGCAGAGTTATGAATCTCTTTCAGGACATTAAAGCAGAGCAAATGACATTTTATTTCCATTCCTCCCCCCTCCCTGTTCTTACTATAGAGATAACTCCTCTTAGATTCCTTCTTGACTGGCCTTTCTGTTTAGCTATCCACAGCTCCCTACTGTGCTGGGATCTTTGTTTCTACAATCTTACCTTTCCATTATTATAACTTATCATCTCATTTCCTATCACTAGCTTTCAGTGGTTAACATTTTTTTGAGGGGATCTTCTCTCACTCTCTCTCTTCTGTGCTTCATTTGAATGCCCCTTTAGCTGTGTTTTGAGTTTATTCTCACATTCTACAGATCGATTTCTATGCAATCCCTATTTACTGTGAGACTGAAGTTCTGAGATGTGCCCATGGCTTCCTTCCTAGTGTCTTTCTAGGACCTGAAACTGCAATTCTTTCCTGAGGTCGGGGAGGGCAGCTCCACTGAGGGACAGAATTGAGAGAGCTATACTTATGCAGATTTCCAACATGTTCTTACTTCATGCCCACCCACCCACTCTCTTGCAGAGCTCCCAGGTGTCTCCTGTTTCTCAGGCCTTCTGGGGTCTTGCAGTTTCTACTGCTGCATTTTTCTGCTTGTTAAGTCAACAACCACTTGTTCTGCTTTTTCACTTCTAAAATTCTGTGTTGCCATCTGCTCCTTGTTCTTATACGCTTTTGCTCTTTTGATTTTTTTTCATTATTATTACAGTTTGGAGGCACTTGGGGAGGGAAGACGAGAGAACTGTGTATGTGCATATTTACATAAAAGAGGTAACGTGTGTGCAGTTGGTCATATTTACATAAAAGAGGTAACGTGTGTGCAGTTGGTCATATTTACATGCAAAGCTGATCGCTGGTTTTCTTGTCATTTTTGTATTGGACACTTGTATAATTGATAAATAATTAATCCTTTATGTTTATGGGTTTGACCCTTTTAGCAAATCCAGAAGCATAATTATAGACATTTGCTAGGTGTGGAAACAGAGCCGTTTGTTAGAATTCACAAATTTCCCTGGCATGTTTTCTCAGACTCCTAGAATACCTCATAACTGTTTCTTTTAATTTTGATCCGCCTAAAGAGTAAGATCAGTTTATACCATGATGTCCCGATTTACCCTCCACTTCCTTTAATGTGGTACATTAATCAGTATTTAGCTGTCTGATTTTATTCTGTTAGGCTTTTTGGTATTGTATTTTAGGTACCTATTAATTCACATAGGCATCTCGGGGCTGTTATTGAAGAAACAACTGAATTTAGGAGGTGATTTTTTTTTTTTAATCCAAGAGATTCCTTCAGGGATGCTGATTGAGTCTAAGAAGAAATTAAGTACATGCAACAAAATACTGATAATTGCCAGACAATGGAACACCTGGAGGAATAGAATAAATTTTAAAGAAATCTCTAAACAAGAGACAGACTTCCTTGTGTTTGTGTGTGTGTTGCGTGCACTCATGCTATGGTATTCTTGTAGTGGCCAGAAGATACCTTGTGGGAGACAATTCTCTCCTTTTATCTTTTGGGTTCAGGGATTAATTTTCATATATAAATGTTCAGTTAAAAAATTTTATTACAGCCGGGCGGTGGTGGCGCACGCCTTTAATCCCAGCACTCGGGAGGCAGAGGCAGGCAGATCTCTGAGTTCGAGGCCAGCCTGGTCTACAAGAGCTAGTTCCAGGACAGACTCTAGAAACTACAGGGAAACCCTGTCTCGAAAAACCAAAAAAAAAAAAAAAACTTATTACAGAAAACGTACACAAAAGTATATGGAAGAGGCTAATGAAGCTCCATTGCCATTGCCTGTTCTCCCACAATTCACGCTTCATTTGTTCTTCACTGTGTGATAGATCCACCTTATCCATAATTTTCCTTGATACAACAATCCAAATGTTCTTTAAGTTCCCTTGTAAATAAGTCACTATATATTGTAAAGTATAAGGTTTTTTCTTTTTTTACATAATTAAATAGCAACTGCTTAACATTTATTATGAATATATGATTTCTTACTTACTTCACATATTACTGCTGTGGGACAATGGTCTTACCCTGTAAAGATTTGTTTCTTGTACTTGTTTAATGAAATGCTGATTGGTCAGTAGCCAGGGAGGAAGTAGAGGCGGGGCAATGAGAACAGGAGAATTCTGGGAAGAGGAAGGACTCAGTCTGCAATCATCACCCAGATGTAGAGAAAGCAAGATGTGACTGCCTCATGGAAAAAGGTACCAAGTCACGGTTAACACAGATAAGAATTATAGGCTAAGATAAGTTATTAGAGTTAATAAGAAGCCTTAGCTAATAGGCCAATCAGTTTATAATTAATGTAGACCTCTGTGTGTTTCTTTGGGACTAAATGACTGTGGGATTAGTTGGACAGAAATCTCTGTCAACAGATACCCCTGGCAACATATACTATGTTTCATCTTGCAATGTTTGTCAAGACTTCAAAGTGCATACATTACATTTAGTTGATGCCTTTTAAGTTTTTTCTTGTCTGTTGTACTTTCTTTTCATTTTTGGAAACTGCCATTTCTTTGTAAATGGACCTATCACTGCACTGTGGTCAGCATTTTACAGAGTGTGGTTTTTTTTTTTTTTTTTTTTTTTTTGCTTTACTAATTGTGTTAGCTTCCTACAGCTATGACAAATTTGAAGAAAGTCAAATTGAAGAAGTGAAGGTTGATCTTGCTTCCAGGAGTTTATTTTGTTTTGTTTCAGACATTTTCAGTCTGTGGTCACTTGGCTCTTCTGTTTCTTGGCCTTGGTGAGACAGAGAACCTTGGTAAGACATGGTGGGAGAGACCTGCTCATCTCATAGAGGCCAGGAATGAGAAGCCAGAGTAAGACAGACAGACAGACAGACAGACAGAGAATGTTAGGGACAAAACATAGCCCCAAGGGCATATTCCCTAGACCCACTTCTCTTCAGTTAGGTCTCACCTCCTAAAGTTTTGTCATGTCCCAATAGCCCATCCGATTATGAGCCAACCCATAAATGGATAGTTCATTGGTGAGCTTAGAGAATTCATGTCTAGGTTTCTCCAAATGCCTCTCTTATATTCCTGTACTGAGAACCAAGCCCTCAACACAGGAGCCTTTGGAGGATCTTTCAACCAAAAACACTGACAGTAGGTGACTGTTTCTAGATACCTGATTTGGTTCTGATCAAACTGTTTTTTTTTTTTGACAGAAACACTTGATAGATGATAATCTGTGGTCTCTTTTACATTCGGTAGAGGCACCATATCTGATTATACATACATACACACATACATACATACACACATACAAACATACATACATATACATATATGTCATATGTATATATATGATATTAATGTGATCCAGCTTTTATAAATTTCCTGCTGTAGTTTTATTACATATTTTATCTTTCTTAATGCTTGAGAAATTAAAACTTGTTGTCACTCTTTTTGATGTTGTTGTTTAGAATCTTCCTGTGAAGAATTTTTCTTCATATCATATTTGGTTACCCAGAAATGTAGACACTGTTAGCAAAAATAGGATAACACATTTCCTTTAGCAATCCTCAAAGAATTAGTTACCCAACAATCTTTCCATGTTACATTTTTTTTAACCTGTTGGTTAGAAAGTTTTCATTTCATGTAACATTCTTAACATTTGGGATTAATGTGTCCTGTTGGTAGTTGATGTTGATCATGGGTGAACTGCACTTGAGTGGGGGTGGGAGTTAAATACAGACACTTTCTATTTTCTCCTCAGTGTTGAAAATAATATCCAAGCAAAGTACAAAAACTTGCAAATGAATTCCTTGTCTGCCACTGTCTTGCATAGAAACAAATGAAAGAGAAAAAGAATATTAGAAACACAATATACTTGTTTAACTATTGCCTTATTTTGGTTGTTAATGCTTTTGCTATTGTTGATATAGTTTGTTTGTGTAAATTTATAGACAAATGTCTTTATTTATTTGAGTACTTTTTATGCATCCCTACCTAGCTGGCTTGTGACTTGCACACCATGGTCATCTCAAATTTATCATTTTCCTGCCTCTGCCTCCCATATTGTGGGGCCCCAGGATAAGCTGCCACATCTGGCTTTGCTAAACACAATAGCATTAGAATAATCTCTAGAAAGGTGACATATCAAATGATTTAAATGTCTTTGGTTTATAACAACAGCACCAATACTATTATTTATGGCAATATAATACAATCTTTAATGGTCTTCATGCTTGAGGTAGATAACTTTGCAGTTGATGGGTACTTCTCTTCAACCATTTTCCATTCCTTGACCAGAAGTGATTGTTTCTCATTCTACCACATAGCTGGCATTGCATCCTGGGATTAAGAAAACTGAGGTAGCAGGAGACATTCCTAAAGAGTGACTTTCTGTGAAAGAAGTGCTGCTTCTCAGATTTGGGCAGAAAAATTCTGCTGAAGAAATCATAGCCAAGAGTCCCACTGGCCTCATGGTTTGCTGAAACTATCCATCATTTCTGACAGCAGAGACCACTGGAAGGCAGTAAAGACAACTATGCAAAACACTACTCTAGCAATATTCAGATTACCCAAATCATTGGTTTTTTTTCCTCTAAAACTGAAGTTTGTGTGTTTTACTTTATACTCTTGGCTGAACATATATTGAGATATAATTTGCATACCACAGAACTTACCTCTTTTACATGTAGCATATTCTGTATTTATTTTATATTTGTGTATCTTTTAAAATATGTTTTTAGTACACTGATGCCATTGTGAATTTATCACTAACATAGTTTCAGAACATTGATCCTGTTTAATGTTTTTTAAGAAGCAAGATAATTAATCTCAGTCATGGTTTGGCTTTGATGGAAAAGTTAAAGAACCACGACATGGTCCTATGAAACCAGATTATAATATAACAGAACTTTTGGGTACGCCCATATTTATTTATGACCCCCAATAATTGTATAAACTGACAGCTCTCCTAAGAGTTTTTCTAGTTTCATAAAATGAAATGGGTTCAGGGACTTCAGTCTGTTGACTGAGATTTTTGTCCCGCCTGGTCCTGCAGCCATTCCATCCCAAAGAAACACACAGGGGTCTACATTAATCATAAACTGGTTGGCCTATTAGCTCAGGCTTCTTATTAACTCTTAAATCCTATATTAACACATAATTCTTGTCTGTGTCAGCCACGTGGCTTGGTACCTTACATCAGTGAGGTATTCTCATCTTGCTCCTCTCATCTCTGCATCTGGGTGGCGACTACAGAATGAGTCCTTCCTCTTCCCAGAATTCTCCTGTTCTCGTTGCCCTACCCCTACTTCCTGTCTGGCCAACCAGCGTTTATTAAAACAATACAAGTGACAGGGTAGAAGACCATTGTTCCACATCATCAGTCCACTTCCTGAAGAAAATGCACTGGACCTATTAACCTGTCCTCAAATACTTTCCTTTTCTTCTTCTAATAATTCCATGTTAATTTAGGTTGGTTTTGGTATTTGTATTTGTCTAAAAGCTATCCCTTTTGTTGTATATGTGGAAGTAATTAGTATAGAGTTGTTAGGAGTGTATTATAAAATTAAAAATTTCAACATGATATAGTCTTTGCCTAACAAACTTTACATATTTGTGTCATTATATCTATAAGAAACTATTTTTCTTGTATTTCCAGATTTTGAAATTTAGATATTAATTACAAATTTTTCTTTTTCTTATGTTTATATTCCTTTAAGTTCTTTAAATTGATACTTAGTTACTTTAATTTTTTATTAAATAAAATATACTATTAAGAGACTCTGTGGCATCTTACGAAACCTACATTTTAACATAAATTTTGTTATTAACTACTAAGTATCTAAGAAATCTTTTACTTAAAGAACTTTGTTCTTTGATAATTTTGTACATATATATAGTGTATATTGATCATAATCACCCTTCATTACCATCTCTTTCCCCCAGTACTGTATTTAAAAATTTTTAAACATAATGTTAATTTTTAAAATAAGAGTTTTCTAAAGGGTGATATTTTATAAAAGTAGATGTTATTTATTATTGTATTGCCATGGATTAAAAAAATTCTAAAATAACTGATGTTCAGGGAAACATAAATTAAAACTACTTCAAGATCTACTTATCCTAGCCAGAATGGCTAAACATCAAGAAAATCATTGGCAACAAATTCTGATGAGGATGTAGAGAAAAAAGAACTTTTATTCACTGCTGGTGGAAGGGTAAACTGATGCAGCTGCTCTGTAACGTATTATGGATATTTCTCAAAATAAACAAACAAAAATGAAAAATAAGGACTACCGTGACCAGGCTCTACTCTACTTCTAGGCATACATCCAAAAGCTTCTAAGACGTTCTGCAGAGGCACTGACTCATCCATGTTTAATGTTGCATTATTCACCAGGGCTAGAAAACCAACTTAAGTTTCTTTTTTTTTTTTTTTTTTTTTTTTTTTTTTTTTTTTTTTTGAGACAGGGTTTCTCTGTAGTTTCTAGAGCCTGTCCTGGAACTAGCTCTTGTAGACCAGGCTGGCCTCGAACTCAGAGATCCACCTGCCTCTGCCTCCCGAGTGCTGGGATTAAAGGCGTGCGCCACCACCGCCCGGCTTCAACTTAAGTTTCTATCAACAGTTGAAAGATGATTATATTCGGTGAAGTTTTTTTCAGCGCCCCAAAATAGGTGAAATCATGACATTTACAGAAAATGAATGTATGTATAAATTATTATTTCTTTCGAGGCCAGCCTGGTCTACAAGAGCTAGTTCCAGGAGAGGCTCTTAAAAAGCTGCAGAGAAACCCTGTCTCGAAAAACAAACAAACAAAAAAAAAATATATATTATTATTTTAAATGACCCAGACTCAGACAAATTCTCTCATGTATAGTTGTGTGTGTATATGTGTGTGTGTTTGTGCGTGTGTGTGTGTATAGAGGGTTGTTGGGTAAGAGAGAGGTGGTCAATAAAGAAAGTAAAAGAAGACTATAAGAGGAAAAGAGGCCGGGCGGTGGTGGCGCACGCCTTTAATCCCAGCACTCGGGAGGCAGAGGCAGGCGGATCTCTGTGAGTTCGAGACCTGCCTGGTCTACAAGAGCTAGTTCCAGGACAGGCTCCAAAGCTACAGAGAAACCCTGTCTCGAAAAAACCAAAAAAAAAAAAAAAAAAAAAAAGAGGAAAAGAGGACTTGAGGGTAGAGGAGGGAAGGGAGAGTAATAGAAGTCATGTGACATGAAAGTGAATAGGGTGGGATACTAGGAGGAGGAAGACCAAAGGGACCCAGAGTTGGGAGTGGGAAAAGATGCACACAGTAGTGGAAGATAGAACTGGAGCTTTGTAACTAGAGACAAGTTTCACTGAGCTTCACCACTGAGCTGGGTCAAGCATGCCAGCCGCTTCACTTGTCAAAGCCTTGATGCTCTCATTGATGAATTAAATTCAGACAAATTGTATGGATGGTCTAAATCTTCTGGCTTATATAACTTTGTTTTATACTATAAAATTTTGTGTTAAGGAGGAAAATGGCTGAAAACCAGTGAACGCTGATGTTCGGCAAAAATACTGTTAGTATTTAGGGATGTATTTATTAATTGGTTTTCTGTGTTCTTATTTATACATATGTTTTTAAATGGAGCTGTAGAAGTATGTACATATCTAATATATTGATGAAAACATGGTTACATACATGTCTAATAATTTTATATATGCATATCTATTTCCGTATAATTATGCGTGTGTGTGTACACACACGCACCTTTCATGTGTGGAGGTAAGAGGGTAATCTGGGTATTAATCCTTACACATTTTGTTTGAGATGAGTTCTCCCACTGACCTTAGAATTCATCAGCCACCATAGCTGGCACGTGAGCTTCTAGATCTGCCTTCTCTGTTTCCATTTTGCTGACTGTGGATTACATGTGCTCACTGCCATATTGCATGAGTTCTGGGGATCAAATTCAAGTCCTCATACTTATGAGACAAGTACTTTATAGACTGTACCACCTACTTAGCCCTAACATAAATAGTCTTCTTTAATATCTATGTTAATTTAACTACTTTGGTTTTTATCTACAATAATACTGTGAATATTTTGGGTATATATTTGTGATTTCTCTGGTTCAAAGATAAAAACATGGACTATTAGATGTCAGTAGTTCGTTATATATTGGTGATTAATTTTGGCATTTGCTTTATGTTTGTACATAGTAATTATAATTATTTAAAGAATTCAAGTGTAACTAAATTTGATGTTTACTGTCAGCTCCACCTCTGCTTCTTTTTCAACAAGTTGTATTGTTTCTATATTTTCTGATTTATCTCTGTTATTTCCAACTGGAGTGAGTTCTTGACTGATACAAGCTTTGCCTCCAAAAACTTCATAAATAGTTTATCTTAATACTTTTTACTATTAGGAGTCTATGGCCAGAAATATTTTGCTTTATTGTTATAAGCATGCTTCTTTTATCTAAATTAAAGCTCTATATCTTTATGATAATTATTTGATATAATTTATCTTGTTTATTTTCTATAATTCTTACAAGATAAGTGTGTGAGGGTTTGTCAGCTAGACACAATCTAGAATCATATGGGAAGAAAGTTTCAGTGAGGCCCTGTCAAGATCAGGTTAGCCTGTGGGTTTGTCTGCAAGGGATTATCTTGATTGTGTTCACTGTGGGTGGTGCCATTCCTTAGGCTGGGCCTGTGGACTGCATGAGTGGGTAGACATTGCTGAGAATAAACATGTTCATCACACTCTATTCTTGATTCTGGATGTGAAATGACCAGTGTCTTCATGCCCCTCCTGCTTGGATTTCCCTGCAGTGATGAACAGTAACCTAGAATTGTGAGACAAAACCCTCTAAGTTGTATTTGTCAGGTTGTTTTCTTTCTTTCTTTTTTCTGTAGCAGGAAGTAAAACCAAGAAAATAAGCAAATAATTTATTGGAAGAGGCAGGCCTTCAATCAGAAAATTGTATTATATTTTCAATTTTAATTGTTATGTTGGTTTAAGGTACTTTCATTTATAATTCTAATTCATTCATTTATTAATTTTCATTATCTGAACTTCATTATTTTCATCTATTAATTTTTTCTCTATATTTTTGTCTTAGGATTATTGATTCAATGTCCTTTTATTTTTAAATCAGCTTCCCTAACAATTAAATTCTATGCCAGCCCTCAATTTTAATTCAGCCTTCAATCAGCATTTTAATGTTTTAAATGGCATTTGAGTACTATTTAGATCTTACTTGGTTTAACTGTTTTTCCCTTTATCATGTGTGTTTGGTCAAGAACATTGTTTGAAACCTTATTATATTTTACCCTGCTGAAAAGATCTGTCAATTTACTCACCCTATGTTATTGTGAGAAAGGTTATTTTTTTTTTGTTGTTGTTGTTGTTTGTTTTTTCGAGACAGGGTTTCCCTGTAGTTTCTAGAGCCTGTCCTGGAGCTAGCTCTTGTAGACCAGGCTGGCCTCGAACTCAGAGATCCGCCTGCCTCTGCCTCCCGAGTGCTGGGATTAAAGGCGTGCGCCACCACCGCCCGGCCGAGAGAGGTTATTTGTGTCAGAGAATCTGTCCTAAGTCTTTATGTTGCTTCTTTGTTTTCTATTGACTAACCCTATTAATACTCACCCATGGCTGTTAATACTCACTCATTTAGTACTTGCCCATGGCTATTAGTACTCACCCATGGCTATTAGTATTTGCCCATGGTTATTAGTACTCGCCCATGGCTATTACTACTCACCCATGGCTATTAGTACTCGCCTGCAGCGCACAACACCCGTCTGTGCTCTATGTGCTACCATACAGTTAGCGAGCTTCTGAGCTTCCTGCAAGGGGCTGGAGGTTGAAACAAACAAACTCATACAGACAGACAGAGAGACAGAGACACGGACTTCTAGGTCACAGGTAAGAAGCCCTTTATTCATTAGCACCGTGGAGGCTTATATACCCAACAGTGAGGTGGGCCAACAGGTGAAAACATTATCCTCTGATCCTCAAGGCCAAGGCAACACGTGCTCGCGAGAAGAGGTGGTAAACAACTTTGACACAGCCTTTAGTAACTCAAATCAGAAGGAAAGTAAAGATCTCTAGCAGGGAAGAGCAGCTGGAGGCCAGGACTCCAAATGGTCCCAACACTTACCCATGACTATTAGTACTCGCCCATGGTTATTAATACTTGTTTATGTCTGATACGTCACCTGATACTTGGTTTATTGGATATTGGTAGGTTTCTGGGAACCATGCATAGATTACTGTTTCAAGTCCTAAACTATTTAGTTTGCTGGTTTGAAATAGGTTTTGAGATACTCAAAATATCTGTTGTTTGACACTTGAAACCAAGGAAATAAGTGTAAGGCCAGGCTCTTCATGATTAAGAAATGTTTGCATTTTTATTTATTATTTATTTATTTATTTATTTATTTTGGTTTTTCGAGACAGGGTTTCTCTGCAGCTTTAGAGCCTGTCCTGGAGCTAGCTCTTGTAGACCAGGCTGGTCTCGAACTCACAGAGATCCGCCTGCCTCTGCCTCCTGAGTGCTGGGATTAAAGGTGTGCGCCACCACCACCCGGCATGTTTGCATTTTTATATCTCCCTGGGGTACTTTATTTGTTGAAATTGTTCCTAAACATGCAGTGTATTCATCACCATCAAAATCACATTTTCCTCTTCTTCTTACACACACACACACACACACACACACTCTCACATACATTGTGTTCTGGGTGTCACATCCTCCAAAGAAAATAAAGTAATGATAATTGGCAGATGATATGCGTATTCTTCATGAGATTTTTTTTTTTAACCCAGCCTTGCAGTTATTGCTTGTCTTGGGGGATTTGACCTATACTGTATAGAACTGGAGATTTAAGAAGCCCTCCTTTCATATAAACGATTGTCCCTGTTTCTGATAGGAACTAGTTATGATTTAGTCTTTCATGAGGCACTCCTAAAGTTAATAAATTTTCTGTTTCTGTAGAATGAGTATCCGCAATAGTTTGGGGCTTCATCGCTTTGTTTTGTTTTGTTTTCTGTATCTTAGGCATTTTTGTAAGAAGGTGGGATACATGATTCCTATAATGCTAAACAAGTCCCAGTTTTGAATTATGGCTTTAATATACTGAGATGTAGGTTATATCCTTTCATCTTTTAATCATCTAGCTGAACATCAATCTGATAAATCTAGTACAATGCCTTTAGACTCTGAAGACCAAGAAACTTCCATACTTATTATGATGACATGGCATAAGCTTATTATTACAGGATAAAGACTAAGAACTAACTGAAATTAGTTGTCAGAAAAGCATAGTCTTCTGTCAACAGTGCCAAAATTAGGACCATGTGTGTTTGAGAGTTACTCCTCAGGGTTCAAGTCAACAGCAATAGCTAGATAGCCAGTAGTCCAGTATTTATAAATAATTTATAACAGTATTTGTATCTATTGGGCAAAAAGAATTTAATTTTATCTAAAATTGTATTTGACAGAGAAAACTGTATTTAGCAGATTTTTAGTCTGCTATCTGCCTGCATCCACCTTCAAATTCATCTTGAGTGTGCTATCTCTATTTGATGCATGATGAAAAATTGGCTTGAGCTAGGTATGCACTGAGATACTTGGTACATTGAAATACTGCTTCTTCAGAAAGCATTTAGCTTTGTGGATGGTCTGATAAAAAATGGGATGATTGGCTTTGTCCCCAAGTAAGACTAAAAATAGTTTTGTTGTCCTTGCTGTTGTTGCTGATGTTTTTAGACTTCTGAGATATTTTATAGGAGCTACCACATTAGAAGAAATATGATCTATGGAAAAGTATAAGTTGTAGTTTTCTGTATTGTGAGCTGCCCCAACACTTAGCTATAAACAGCAATCACTGAGTACATAGTTCTGTACATGGGCAGTAGGGAGTAGCCTCAAGCAGACATTCACTGGTCCAATATTTAGGAAGGATGTAGATAGCTTTTATGACATAGATAACATTTGGAATGCAGATAACTGAGTATATCTGAGAGGAAGTTGCCAGTGGTGTGATCCTATATTTTTATTTACTTGGTTCAAAAGGCAACTGTTAAGTACGTTTTATTGAATTGATCTGAAATTTGATATTTCATCATTATCATCTGCAAAACTGCCATGAGTAGAATATGGCTCTTCTTTCAACCCAAGACAGAGAATATTTGATTTCATTTGTTCACTGTCTATTCATTCCACAAATTTATTGAATAGTTAAAGAAGCCATGTTACACTCTTTTGGGCCCCAGGCAGATATACCTTTGACCCAGATTTTACATTTGAAATCATGCGGTTCAACGTGGTAGCCAATGACTACATGATATTATTGAAATCTGAAAATATGCTACTTAACAGTGGAAATGTGGCCCTACTGGGTTTGCAATGTGTTCTTAGTGAAAATACAAACTGGATATGTATACTTATAATGAAAGCAAGAATTTAATATATCTCAATACTTTCCTTGGTTTTGTATTAAAATGCTAATATTTTAGATAGACTGGAGTAGGCTAAATATAATGCAATAGCAATGTTGACTTGGACATATTGAAATTAAATCTCATTTTCTTTTTGTCCATTTTTTTGTAGTGATGCTAACAAAAAGCTTAAAGTAACACAAACATCCAAGGCATGCTACTCATGCTGTGTGTCTTCCAGGCAGAACAGTTCTAGAAGTTGAGAGACAAGAATAAATGATATTTTAATACATGAATGGACAATAAATTCTAGTGATAAATTAGAGAATATCCCATTGGGTGGTTATAGGGGAACTCACTTGATTCTTGAATTATATGAAGGCTTCAGTAATATGAGGACTGTGTGAGAAATGTCTCCTAGGCAGAGAAATATCAAGCCCAAAGCCCTGATGTGGTGAATAAGTTTGAAGGATACGAGACATAAGAGGAAATAAGTGAGCATGATGGGTATTTCTGTACACTACCGTGAGAAAAATGAGTTCACATATCCACGGTTGGCAGAGTCAAAATCACATTTTTTTTTTCTTTTTCAACTTCTGTTAAGACTCTGAATGAGGTCACTGATATTTGAGAAAAAGTATAAGGGGATCTTAGTATTGTTGCTGTAAAACTTGATGCGTTATCCACTTTTTGCCTCATATTTGTCATTTGCAATAGTAATAATAGTATTATCTCAGGCTGAAATTAGTTCAATAACATATGTACATATGTTCTAAGTGATTGCTAAGTCGTTCTTCCTAGTGTATTCCATATCCTCAGAAAGATAGGTTCTTATTCCTCCAACTGACTATATAAATTTCTGTCGAGTATCGTGTGTGGTCTCAGCTTCCTCAAATACTGTTTTAAGAATGTCATGTATTCATTTGTGCTTTTTAATTTAAATAACCTTTATTTAAAGTTAATTATGTATGATATACATTTGCTTAGAAAAATGGGTGTGTTGAGTATACTATGGAGGGCAGTAGGTTAAGTAGTAGTTACAGTCCATCTCTTCGCAGAGTTTAGTACCCAAGCAAATATCATGTAAGCCACCTTACATCATTTTATTAGATGATGATAGATGTTGGCAGGATGAACAAGAGGAAGAGGAGGAGAAGAGGAGAGGGAGGAAGGCAGAAGGGAGAGAGGCGGGGGGAAGGGAGAAATAGAAAGAAAAGGCCTCTCATTACTTTCTTCATTTTGTATTGTGTTGGCAACAGGATTCCCTGAGTTAACATTTCTTGATTTTGAGTGAGTGTAGGTTTATAGGATTTATGATATAATTACTTTCCATAGGCCAAATATATTGTTATGGACCTCTCTTTCATTATTTAAAAGCTTATGACATATGTATCTTATTATATATTGCTTTAAATCATTTTAAAAATAGTTTAAGTCTAAATTAAATAAAAATATAAAACATTGTTTCTATGAGAAAATGCATTCCAAGTTTCACAGATCCAAGTTATAAAAGAATTTTTGGAACAGGGCCCATTTATAAATTCAGGAATTTCTCATATATTTTGGGGAGTGGGAATTTTTTTTTTTTTTTTTTTTTTTTTTTGGTTTTTCGAGACAGGGTTTCCCTGTAGTTTCTAGAGCCTGTCCTGGAACTAGCTCTTGTAGACCAGGCTGGCCTCGAACTCAGAGATCCGCCTGCCTCTGCCTCCGAATAGCTTATTAAAAGTTCTCCTTGGAGAGCATATTTCCTAAAAAGAAGGGTAACTTTTAGAACTATTTACTTTTGACAGGATCCCACTATAGTCCAGGATAACTTGGAAGTCATTATGCAGTCAGAACTTACAGCAATTCTCCTGTCTCAGTTTCTTCTTACATGCTGTGATTTCAAGCACGAGCCACTATGCCTTCTAGGGGTGAGGATATAGTATACCATCAATAAAAAAATAATAAACTATTGTTTCTGCAAACAGACATCTATCTTCAGCATGAGATTATGCTTTGCCATAGGTTTTGGTTTCCCTGGAACTGGAGTTACAACAATTGTGAGCCGCCATGTGGGTGCTGGGAGTTGAACCCAGGTCCTCTGGAGGAGCAGTCAGTGCTCCTAGCCTGCTAAGCCATCTCTTCAGCCCCATCTTCTCAAAATTTATTCCTTTAATTTTCTTTGAAGACCTGTTTTGTTCTCTTGTATGAAAACTAACTGAAGTGTCTATGAATGAAGAATGGTACCAGAGTTTTGTAGTCCAGAACCTTATATACTAAACCTGTTATGGAGGGAGAATTGTATCCTGAACATACTGGGAGCCATTGAAGCATCCTTAGCAGAGCTATATTTGATTTATAGTTGACATGATCATAAAACAACCTGTGCACATGTTTGAGAGTTAAATTTATCTGTAGTGATTGGGAAATAAAAGCAAGTGAGCCTGTATTTAAACACCAAATAACTAGAAATTTTAGAGAGGTTGGGGAAATAGGCCAAATTTTAAAAAAAAATTGCCAAGAAGCCTGAGAGAATTTGCCATAATTTATTCCAACTTGGGCGATGAAGTAAATAATACTGCTGTTCACAGAGAGTAGGGATTAGTATTGAGAGAGTTGGTGTGAACTAATAAGTTGGTAGGTGGAAGCTGAGATACCTGTGGAGTAGCCAGATTGTTCACAGATTTATTTGTCGAAAGCTCAAGAACGGAGCCACATTTGGGAGACTTAAGTTATCGGTAATCACTGAAGGCATGGATACAGATGAGATTTCCTGCAAGGGTGTGTACATGGAAAAGACAGTGGACAATAGAGACCGGGGGAATAGTAGCTTCAAATGAAACAACAGTGGGAAGGAACTGATATAAGCAAGACTGAGTACGTGGGGGAAAAAAATCAAAAGAAAGAGATGTTGAGAGGGGAACGTTTAACGACAGTGGTTTGTAATGTTGAGGTCACAAAAAGTAGCATACAGGATAAAAGCACTAATTTGGAGTTTTACGTTGGTATATGGTATCAGGAGCTCTCCCAGGAACAAGTGTAGCCCACAGAAGTGGTGAAAACCTGAGTCACAGCGTAAAAGTTGGATGAGGGGTAAAGAGCGGGACACGACGAATTTAGACTCAGAGTTCTGAAGGGAAGGAACAAGAACGGCTATTGTGGGGGACGCAGAAAGGAGTCAGGTTTGTTTTAATATTGAAGTTTACAACTCTAATTTCATCATGAGCAGCTCCACAAGCACAAAGTAGATATTTGATGACAAGAAGCCCCTGATGATGCGAGGGGAAACAGGATTCAGAGCTGAGAGTCTAGGTGGCAGGGTTGATGTCTTCCTATTGTAACTGCGTTGAAACTTTAGACAGGCTCGTAACAATAGGGTAACTTATATGTGTCCTTCATCAATTAGTAATCTTCATTTATTACCAATGGGAGTTTTAAGAAATGATTAATTTTCATTATGCTCTCAAGAAGAAGAATGTCTATAGTCATGGCCTTCATAAAGTCTCCAGAGTTTCATTTTCCCTTTACTCGTTCCTTGGATGTTATGGCTCATTAAGACAAGTTCTCCATTAATTGGTTCAAAATTATGCTTACTGTCAGGGACATGATGATGAGCCAAACCAAGTGTCTGCCCTTGAGATACTGCATTTTCACACAGGGCCTGGTAGGAGCGAATCTCAAGGTCCTTTCTATAGCTTCTGTTGATAGTGACACAGCAGCCTGCATACTATGGGGGTGGGCACAGTGACATAGCCCTCGGTCCATCTTTCTGTTTGGTGTGATGCTAATTAAAGCCAGCATCAGCTTCTCCATGGCATAGACTTTAAGTACTAGTTTCATGAAACAATCCTATGAATTTCTCTTGTCAATTTAAACTTAGTTGCAGGGCACACAGTGTTGACAGAGGTTTCTGTCCCACCTGGTCCTCCTGCAGTTATTCAGTCCCAAAGAAATCACACAGAGGTCTACATTAATTATAAACAGATTGGCCCATTCGCTCAAGCTTCTCATTAACTCTTTTAACTTTTATTAGCCCATTATTCTTGTCTATGTTAGCCTTGTGGCTTGGTGCTTTATTCGGTGTGGCAGTTACATCTTGCTTCCTCTGCATCTGGGTCACAACTGCAGACTGCAAAATCCTCTTCCCGAAATTCTCCTGTTCTCATTGTCCCACTTCTACTTCCTGCCTGGTTGCCCCACCTATACTTCCTGCTTGGCTACTGGCCAATCAGCATTTTATTAAAAATAATACAAATGACAGGATAAAAGATCATTGTCCCACAGCATTCCCCCCCTTTTTAAAGCAAGAACTCTGAATCTAATATCCTTTGTTTAGCTTTTCTCCTGACCATTATCCATAACAACTTGTAACCAATATTTTAAACAAAGGAAAATATCCATAGACCATTTTTTTTTTTTTTTTGGTTTTTTCGAGACAGGGTTTCTCTGTGGCTTTAGAGCCTGTCCTGGAACTAGCTCTTGTAGACCAGGCTGGTCTCGAACTCACAGAGATCCGTCTGCCTCTGCCTCCCGAGTGCTGGGATTAAAGGCATGCACCACCATCGCCCGGCCTCCATAGACCATTTTTTGAGGATGTGGGCATAGTTTTCTAGGCTACTTCCTGATGATTGGGGGCACTGATAATCTTATGGGGACCTAAAGAGAATTTAGAATTATGATTAAGTCCTGACTGGAGTATCCTGTGAGGCTTGATCATCTGAGGCAGCAGTCTTGAATCTGTTTTAGATGTAGAACTCAGACATCTGGGCCATCTGCTACTACCAGGGATTTCTTGGTGTGTAGGGGGGATCTTCCTTGATCAAACCTAATTTTTCTTAAACTGGAATGAATCCACAGCCTCTCATTTCCTGTGGAAACAAAAGCAAAACCTCATCTCCAAAGTAACATGCCTTTTGACTTCAATTTTGAAGTCAAGGTATTTTGAAAATATCCTACCTGGGATTAATTCAACAGCATTTATAAACAAATATTTTTTTTAGCAGCTGTTGCTCATCCCTCAGCATTTAAACAATTCAAAGAGAACATAATAACATACAGACTCTTTGTGTATTTTTCATCCTTACATGGCTTTATTTTAACCTCTATTTTTTTTATTTTTATTTTTTGGCATTTTGAGACAGGGTTTCTCTGTGTATCTTTGGCTATCCTGGAACTCCCTCTGTAGACCAGGCTGTTCTTAAACTCACAGAGATCTGCCTACCTCTGCCTCCTAAGTGTTGGGATTAAAGGTGTGTGCCACATACCTTGAGCTCACAGAGATCTGTCTGCCTCTGCCTCCCAAGTGTTGGGATTAAAGGTGTATGCTACCACACTTTGAACTCAGTCGGTAGAGCAGGAGACTCTTAATCTCAGGGTCATGGGTCTGTGCCCCATGTTGGCTGCCAGATGAAGGTGGAAGTTACAAAATAATCCCACACCAATTTGGAATTATGAATAATAAAGGGTTATTTATTTAGGGGAAATTTACAGATTACTGTCCTAGATAACAGTCCTCTGCATGAACATGAACAGAGTCTAGCAGCCAGAAGTGAGAGCCAGAAGCAAGAGAGTGAGCACAGGCTTTACAGCTACATTTACAGTATAAGAGACCATGCCCAAGTGGGCTGGTATTTAAAGGCTACTGGCTGAAGGAGTGGAATGTGCTCTCACAGCAACACAGGGAAGAGACTTACTTCTGTGTTAGGTTTTCCTCACTGAGTAATAAAATATCTGAGAAAATCAAGAGGAGAAAAGGCTGTTTCATCAAATATTTTCCAATGTTTAGCCCGTGGTTGCCTAACCCAGTTGCTCAGGACCTGTGCTGGTACAGTACAACATGGTGAGAGGGCTTTGTGGAAAAGTGTTACTTACTTCATGGCAATTGGACAGCAAAGGAAAACAGGAAGTGATGTACCAATATATCCTCTAATGCAGTGATTCCCAACCTTTCCAATGCTGCAACCCTTCAATACAACGCTGTTCCTCATGTTGTGGTGACCCCCAAGCATAAAATTATTTTCATTGCTACTTCATAACTGTAATTTTGCTGCTGTTATGAATCATAATGCAAATATTTTTGGACGTAGAGGGTTGCCACAAGGGTCGAGCTCCACAGGTTGGGAACTACTGCTCTAAAGGCTTGCCCCATTGATCTAACACTTTCTACTAGGCCCATCCTTTAAAGGTCCCATGACTTCTAGCCCCACAGGCTGGGGACCTAGATTCCAACATAGGAACCTCTGGGGAATGCGTCTAAGTCATGATTACTAAGACATAATCCA